>NC_083401.1:5288617-5598186 GCF_020745735.1 Hemiscyllium ocellatum | reverse complement strand
AGGGCTCAGTGTGCTGTGAAGTCAGGGCTCTGTGTGGTGCGGAGCCAGGGCTCGGTGTGGTCTGGAGCCAGGGTTCGGTGTGATGTGGTGCCAGGGTTCGGTGTGATGTGGTGTCAGGGCCCGGTGTGGTGTGGAGACAGGGTTCGGTGTGGTGTGGAGCTAGGGCTCGGTGTGGTGTGGAGATAGGGCTCGGTGTGGTGTGGAGCCAGGGCTCGGTGTGGTCTGGAGCCAAGGTTCGGTGTGGTGTGGAGCTAGGGCTCGGAATGATGTGGTGCCAGGGCTCGGTGTGATATGAAGTCAGGGCCCGGTGTGGTGTGGAGACAGGGCTCGGTGTGATGTGGTGCCAGGGCTCAGTGTGGTATGAAGTCAGGGCCCGGTGTGGTGTGGAGCTAGGGCTCAGTGTGATGTGGTGCCAGGGCTCGGTGTGGTATGAAGTCAGGGCCCGGTGTGGTGTGGAGACAGGGCTCGGTGTGGTCTGGAGCCAAGGTTCGGTGTGGTGTGGAGCTAGGGCTCGGTGTGATGTGGTGCCAGGGCTCGGTGTGGTATGAAGTCAGGGCCCGGTGTGGTGTGGAGACAGGGCTCGGTGTGATGTGGAGATAGGGCTCGGTGTGGTGTGGAGCCAAGGTTCGGTGTGGTGTGGAGCTAGGGCTCGGTGTGATGTGGTGCCAGGGCTTGGTGTGGTATGAAGTCAGGGCCCGGTGTGGTGTGGAGACAGGGCCAGGTGTGGTGTGGAGCTAGGGCTCGGTGTGGTGTGGAGCCAGGGCTCGGTGTGATGTGGAGATAGGGCTCGGTGCAATGTGGAACCAGGGCACGGTGTGATGTGGTGCCAGGGCTCGGTGTGGTATGAAGTCAGGGCCCGGTGTGGTGTGGAGACAGGGCCAGGTGTGGTGTGGAGCTAGGGCTCTGTGTGATGTGGTGCCAGGGCACGGTGTGGTGTGGAGCCAAGGATTGGTGTGGTGTGAAGATAGGGATCGGTGCGGTGTGGAGCCAGGGTTCGGTGTGGTGTGGAGCTAGGGCTCGGTGTGATGTGGTGCCAGTGCTCGGTGTGGTATGAAGTCAGGGCCCGGTGTGGTGTGGAGACAGGGCTCGGTGTGATGTGGAGATAGGGCTTGGTGTGGTATGAAGTCAGGGCTCGGTGTGGTCTGGAGCCAGGGCCCGGTGTGGTGTGGAGCTAGGGCTCGGTGTGATGTGGAACCAGGGCACGGTGTGGTGTGGAGCCAAGGATCGGTATGGTGTGAAGATAGGGATCGGTGTGGTGTGGTGCCAGGGCTCGGTTTGGTCTGGAGCCAGAGTTCGGTGTGGTGTGGAGCTAGGGCTCGGTGTGATGTGGTGCCAGGGCACGGTGTGGTATGAAGTCAGGGCCCGGTGTGGTGTGGAGACAGGGCTCGGTGTGATGTGGAGATAGGGCTCGGTGTGGTGTGGAGCCAGGGCTCGGTGTGGTCTGGAGCCAAGGTTCGGTGTGGTGTGGAGCTAGGGCTCGGTGTGATGTGGTGCCAGGGCTCGGTGTGATGTGGAGATAGGGCTCGGTGCAATGTGGAACCAGGGCACGGTGTGGTGTGGAGCCAAGGATCGGTATGGTGTGAAGATAGGGATCGGTGCGGTGTGGAGCCAGGGCTCGGTGTGGTGTGGAGCCAGGGCTCGGTGTGGTGAGGAAATAGGGATCGGTGCGGTGTGGAGCCAGGCCTCGGTGTGGTGTGGAGACAGGGCTCGGTGTGGTGTAGAGATAGGGCTCGGTGTGGTGTGGAGCCAGGGCCCGGTGTGGTGTGGAGCCAGGACCCGATGTGGTGTGGTGCCAGGGCTCGGTGTGATGTGGAGATAGGGCTAGGTGCAATGTGGAACCAGGGCCCGGTGTGTTGTGGTGCCGGGCACGGTGTGGTGTGGAGATAGGGATCGGTGCAGTGTGGAGCCAGGGCTCGGTGTGGTGTGGAGCCAGGGCTCGGTGTGATGTGGAGATAGGGCTTGGTGCAATGTGGAACCAGGGCCCGGTGTGTTGTGGAGCCGGGCACGGTGTGATGTGGAGATAGGGATAGGTGTGGTGTGGAGTCGGCTTGGTGTGGTGTGGAGCCAGGGCTCGGTGTGGTGTGGAGGCAGGGCTCGGTGTGGTATGAAGTCAGGGCCCGGTGTGATGTGGAGATAGGGCTCGGTGTGGTGTGGAGCCAGGGCTCGGTGTGGTGTGGAGCTAGGGCTCGGTGTGATGTGGTGCCAGGGCTCAGTGTGGTATGAAGTCAGGGCTTGGTGTGGTGTGGAGCCGGGGCTCGGTGTGGTGTTGGGTCAGGGATCGGTGTGGTGTGGAGTCAGGGCTCGGTGTGGTGTGGAGCCAGGGTTCGGTGTGTTGTGGAGCCAGGACGCGATGTGGTGTGGGGCCAGGACTCAGTGTGCTGTGAAGTCAGGGCTCTGTGTGGTGCGGAGCCAGGGCTCGGTGTGGTCTGGAGCCAGGGTTCGGTGTGATGTGGTGCCAGGGTTCGGTGTGATGTGGTGTCAGGGCCCGGTGTGGTGTGGAGACAGGGTTCGGTGTGGTGTGGAGCTAGGGCTTGGTGTGGTGTGGAGATAGGGCTCGGTGTGGTGTGGAGCCAGGGCTCGGTGTGGTCTGGAGCCAAGGTTCGATGTGGTGTGGAGCTAGGGCTCGGTGTGATGTGGTGCCAGGGCTCGGTGTGATATGAAGTCAGGGCCCGGTGTGGTGTGGAGACAGGGCTCGGTGTGATGTGGTGCCAGGGCTCAGTGTGGTATGAAGTCAGGGCCCGGTGTGGTGTGGAGCTAGGGCTCAGTGTGATGTGGTGCCAGGGCTCGGTGTGGTATGAAGTCAGGGCCCGGTGTGGTGTGGAGACAGGGCTCGGTGTGGTCTGGAGCCAAGGTTCGGTGTGGTGTGGAGCTAGGGCTCGGTGTGATGTGGTGCCAGGGCTCGGTGTGGTATGAAGTCAGGGCCCGGTGTGGTGTGGAGACAGGGCTCGGTGTGATGTGGAGATAGGGCTCGGTGTGGTGTGGAGCCAAGGTTCGGTGTGGTGTGGAGCTAGGGCTCGGTGTGATGTGGTGCCAGGGCTTGGCGTGATGTGGAGATAGGGCTCGGTGCAATGTGGAACCAGGGCACGGTGTGATGTGGTGCCAGGGCTCGGTGTGGTATGAAGTCAGGGCCCGGTGTGGTGTGGAGACAGGGCCAGGTGTGGTGTGGAGCTAGGGCTCTGTGTGATGTGGTGCCAGGGCACGGTGTGGTGTGGAGCCAAGGATCGGTATGGTGTGAAGATAGGGATCGGTGCGGTGTGGAGCCAGGGTTCGGTGTGGTGTGGAGCTAGGGCTCGGTGTGGTCTGGTGCCAGGGCTCGGTGTGGTATGAAGTCAGGGCCCGGTGTGGTGTGGAGACAGGGCTCGGTGTGATGTGGAGATAGGGCTCGGTGTGGTGTGGAGCCAGGTCTCGGTGTGGTCTGGAGCCAAGGTTCGGTGTGGTGTGGAGCTAGGGCTCGGTGTGATGTGGTGCCAGGGCTCGGTGTGGTATGAAGTCAGGGCCCGGTGTGGTGTGGAGACAGGGCTCGGTGTGATGTGGAGATAGGGCTTGGTGTGGTATGAAGTCAGGGCTCGGTGTGGTCTGGAGCCAGGGCCCGGTGTGGTGTGGAGCTAGGGCTCGGTGTGATGTGGAATCAGGGCACGGTGTTGTGTGGAGCCAAGGATCGGTATGGTGTGAAGATAGGGATCGGTGCGGTGTGGAGCCAGGGCTCGGTGTGGTGTGGAGCCAAGGCTCGGTGTGGTGTGGAGACAGGGCTCAGCATGGTGAGGAAATAGGGATCAGTGCGGTGTGGAGCCAGGCCTCAGTGTGGTGTGGAGACAGGGCTCGGTGTGGTATGAAGTCAGGGCCAGGTGTGGTGTGGAGCCAGGGCCCGGTGTGGTGTGAAGATAGGGATCGGTGTGGTGTGGTGCCAGGGCTCGGTGTGGTGTGGAGATAGAGCTCGGTGTGATGTGGAACCAGGGCCCGGTGGCGTCTGGAGCCAGGGCTCGGCGTGGTGTGGTGATAGGGATCGGTGCGGTGTGGAGCCAGTGCTCGGTGTGTTGTGGAGCCAGAGCCCGGTGTGGTGCAGTGTCAGGGCTCATTGTGCTGTGGAGGCAGGATTTGTTGTGGTTTGGAGTCAGGGCACGGTGTGGTGTGGGGTCAAGGCTGTGTATGATGTTGTTCCAGGGCCCAGTGGGTGTGGGGCCAGGTATCACTGTGGTGTGGAGATAGGGCGGTGTGGTGTGGAATCAGGGCGCGGTGTGGTATGGAGTCAGGGCTCGGTGTGGTTTGGAGTCAGGGTTCGGTGTGGTGTGGAGTCAGGGCTCGGTGTGGTGTGGAGATGGGGCTCGGTGTGATGTGGAACCAGGGCCCGGTGGGGTCTGGAGCCAGGGCTCGGCGTGGTGTGGAGATAGGGATCGGTGTGGTGTGGAGCTAGGGCTCGGTGTGATGTGGAGCCAGTGCCTGGTGTGGTGTGGAGCCAGGGCCCGGTGTGGTGTGGAGCCAGGGCCCGGTGAGATGTGGAGCAAGGTCCCGGTGTGGTGTAGAGCCAGGGCTTGGTGTGATGAGGAGATAGGGCTCGGTGCGGTGTGGAACCAGGGCCCGGGGTGTTGTGGAGCCAGGGCACAGTGTGGTGTGGAGCCAGGGCACGGCATGGTGTGGAGCCAGGGCTCGGTGTGGTGTGGAACCAGGGCTCGGTGTGATGTGGAGCCAGTGCCTGATGTGGTGCGGAGCCAGGGCCCGGTGAGATGTGGAGCAAGGTCCCGGTGTGGTGTGGAGCCAGGGCTTGGTGTGATGAGGAGATAGGGCTCGGTGCGGTGTGGAACCAGGGCCCGGGGTGTTGTGGAGTCAGGGCTTGGTGTGGTGTGGAGATAGGACTCGATGTGATGTGGAACCAGGGCCCTGTGGGGTCTGGAGCCAGGGCTCGGCGTGGTGTGGAGATACGGATCGGTGCGGTGTGGAGCCAGGGCTCGGTGTGGTGTGGAGATATGGATCGGTGCGGTGTGGAGCCAGGGCTCGGTGTGGTGTGGAGTCAGGGCTCTGTGTGGTGTGGAGTCAGGGCTCTGTGTGGTGTTGAGTCAGGGCTCCGTGTGGTATGGAGTCAGGGCTCGGTGTGGTTTGGAGTCAGGGTTCGGTGTGGTGTGGTGTCAGGGTTCGGTATGGTGTGGTTCCAGGGCCCGGTGGGTGTGGAGCCAGGTATCACTGTGGTGGGGAGATAGGGCAGTGGTGTGGAATCAGGGCTCGGTGTGGTGTGGCGTCAGGGCTCGGTGTGGTGTGGAGTCAGGGCTCGGTGTGGTGTGGAATCAGTACTTGGCATGGTGTGGAGTCAGGACTCAGTGTGATGTGGAGTCAGGACTCGGTGTGGTGTGCAGTCAGGGCTCGGTGTGGTGCGGAGGCAGGGCTCGGTGTGGTGTGGAGGCAGGGCTCAGTGTGGTGTGCAGTCAGGGCTCGGTGTGGTGTGGTGTCAGGGTTCGGTGTGGTGTGGAGTCAGGGCACGGTATGGTGTGGAGTCAGGGCACGGTATGGTGTGGTTCCAGGGCCCGGTGGGTGTGGAGCCAGGTATCACTGTGGTGGGGAGATAGGGCGGTGTGGTGTGGAATCAGGGCGCGGTGTGGTGTGGAGTCAGGGCTCGGTGTGGTATGGAGTCAGGGCCCGGTGGGGTCTGGAGCCAGGGCTCGGCGTGGTGTGGAGCCAGGGCTCTGTGTGGTGTGGAGATAGCGATCGGTAGAGTGCGGAGCCAGTGCTCGGTGTGATGTGGAGCCAGTGCCTGGTGTGGAGTGGAGCCAGGGCCCGGTGAGATGTGGAGCAAGGTCCCGGTGTGGTGTGGAGCCAGGGCTTGGTGTGATGAGGAGATAGGGCTCGGTGCGGTGTGGAAGCAGGGCCCGGGGTGTTGTGGAGCCAGGGCACGGTGTGGTGTGGAGCCAGGGCTCGGCGTGGTGTGGAGCCAGGGCTCAGTGCGGTGTGGAGCAAGGTCCCGGTGTGGTGTGGAGCCAGGGCTCGGTGTGGTGTGGCGTCAGGGCTCCGTGTGGTGTGGAGTCAGGGCTCATTGTGCTGTGGAGGCAGGATGTGGTGTGGTTTGGAGTCAGGGCATCTTGTGGTGTGAAGTCAGGGCTCGGTGCAGTGTGGAGTCAGCGCACGGTCTGGTGTGGGGTCAGGGCCCAGGGTAGTGTGGTGTCAGGGCTCGATATGGTGTGGAGATAGAGCTCGGTGTGATGTGGAACCAGGGCCCGGTGGGGTCTGGAGCCAGGGCTCGGCGTGGTGTGGAGATAGGGATTGGTGCGGTGTGGAGTCAGGGCTCGGTGTGGTGTGGAGCCAGAGCCCGGTGTGGTGCAGTGTCAGGGCTCATTGTGCTGTGGAGGCAGGATTTGGTGTGATTTGGAGTCAGGACTCGGTGTGGTGTGGAGTCAGGGCACGGTGTGGTGTGGTGTCAGGGTTCGGTGTGGTGTGGAGTCAGGGCACGGTGTGGTGTGGTGTCAGGGTTCGGTATGGCGTGGTACCAGGGCCCGGTGGGTGTGGAGCCAGGTATCACTGTGGTGGGGAGATAGGGCAGTGGTGTGGAATCAGGGCTCGGTGTGGTGTGGAGTCAGGGCTCGGTGTGGTGTGGAGTCAGGGCTCGGTGTGGTGTGGAGTCAGGGATCGGTGTGGTGTGGTGTCTGGGCTCGGTGTGATGTGCAGTCAGGGATCAGTGTGGTGTGGAGTCAGGGATCAGTGTAGTGTGGAGTCAGGGCGTGGTGTGGCGTGGAGCCAGAGCCCGGTGTGGTGCAGTGTCAGGGCTCATTGTGCTGTGGAGGCAGGATTTGTTGTGGTTTGGAGTCAGGGCACGGTATGGTGTGGGGTCAGGGCCCAGGATGGTGTGGGGTCAGGGCTCGGTATGATGTTGTTCCAGAGCCCAGTGGGTGTGGGGCCAGGTATCACTGTGGTGTGGAGATAGGGCGGTGTGGTGTGGAATCAGGGCGCGGTGTGGTATGGAGTCAGGGCTCGGTGTGGTGTGGGGTCAGGGCACGGTGTGGTGTGGGGTCAGGGCCCAGGGTGGTGTGGGGTCAGGGCTCGGTATGATGTTGTTCCAGGGCCCAGTGTGTGTGGGGCCAGGTATCACTGTGGTGTGGAGATAGGGCGGTGTGGTGTGGAATCAGGGCGCGGTGTGGTGTGGAGGCAGGGCTCGGTGTGGTTTGGAGTCAGGGTTTGGTGTGGTGTGGAGTCAGGGCTCGGTGTGGTGTGGAACCAGGGCCCGGGGTGTTGTGGAGCCAGGGCACGGTGTGGTGTGGAGCCAGGGCTCGGTGCGGTGTGGAGCAAGGTCCCGGTGTGGTGTGGAGTCAGGGCTCGGTGTGGTATGGAGTCAGGGCTCGGTGTGGTGTGGTGTCTGGGCTCGGTGTGGTGCGGAGGCAGGGCTCGGTGTGGTGTGCAGTCAGGGCTCGGTGTGGTGTGGTGTCTGGGCTCGGTGTGTTGTGCAGTCAGGGATCAGTGTGGTGTGCAGTCAGGGATCAGTGTAGTGTGGAGTCAGGGCTCGGTGTGGTTTGGAACAGAGCACGGTGTGGTGCAGTGTCAGGGCTCATTGTGCTGTGGAGGCAGGATTTGTTGTGGTTTGGAGTCAGGGCACAGTGTGGTGTGGGGTTAGGGCCCAGGGTGGTGTGGGGTCAGGGCTCGGTATGATGTTGTTCCAGGGCCCTGTGGGTGTGGGGCCAGGTATCACTGTGGTGTGGAGATAGGGCGGTGTGGTGTGGAATCAGGGCGCGGTGTGGTATGGAGTCAGGGCTCGGTGTGGTGTGGGGTCAGGGCCCAGGGTGGTGTGGGGTCAGGGCTCGGTATGATGTTGTTCCAGGGCCCAGTGTGTGTGGGGCCAGGTATCACTGTGGTGTGGAGATAGGGCGGTGTGGTGTGGAATCAGGGCGCGGTGTGGTGTGGAGGCAGGGCTCGGTGTGGTTTGGAGTCAGGGTTTGGTGTGGTGTGGAGTCAGGGCTCGGTGTGGTGTGGAGATAGGGCTCGGTGTGATGTGGAACCAGGGCCCGGTGGGGTCTGGAGCCAGGGCTCGGCGTGGTGTGGAGATAGGGATCGGTGCGGTGTGAAACCAGGGCCCGGTGGGGTCTGGAGCCAGGGCTCGGTGTGGTGTGGAGATAGGGATCGGTGCGGTTGGAGCCAGGGCTCGGTGTGGTGTTGTTCCAGGGCCCTGTGGGTGTGGGGCCAGGTATCACTGTGGTGTGGAGATAGGGCGGTGTGGTGTGGAGTCAGGGCGCGGTGTGGTGTGGAGTCAGGGCTCGGTGTGGTGTGGAGATAGGGCTCGGTGCGGTGTGGAGATAGGTCTCGGTGTGATGTGGAACCAGGGCCCGGTGGGGTCTGGAGCCAGGGCTCGGTGTGGTGTGGAGATAGGGATCGGTGCGGTTGGAGCCAGGGCTCGGTGTGGTGTGGAGCCAGGGCTCGGCATGGTGTGTGAAGTTAGCGATCGGTACATTGCGGAGCCAGTGCTCGGTGTGATGTGGAGCCAGTGCCTGGTGTGGTGTGGAGCCAGGGCCTGGTGAGATGTGGAGCAAGGTCCCGGTGTGGTGTGGAGCCAGGGCTTGGTGTGATGAGGAGATAGGGCTCGGTGCGGTGTGGAACCAGGGCCCGGGGTGTTGTGGAGCCAGGGCACAGTGTGGTGTGGAGCCAGGGCTCGGCGTGGTGTGGAGCCAGGGCTCGGTGCGGTGTGGAGCAAGGTCCCGGTGTGGTGTGGAGCCAGGGCTCGGTGTGGTGTGGCGTCAGGGCTCCGTGTGGTGTGGAGTCAGGGCTCATTGTGCTGTGGAGGCAGGATGTGGTGTGGTTTGGAGTCAGGGCATGTTGTGGTGTGAAGTCAGGGCTCGGTGCGGTGTGGAGTCAGCGCACGGTCTGGTGTGGGGTCAGGGCCCAGGGTAGTGTGGTGTCAGGGCTCGATGTGGTGTGGAGATAGAGCTCGGTGTGATGTGGAACCAGGGCCCGGTGGGGTCTGGAGCCAGGGCTCGGCGTGGTGTGGAGATAGGGATCGGTGCGGTGTGGAGTCAGGGCTCGGTGTGGTGTGGAGCCAGAGCCGGGTGTGGTGCAGTGTCAGGGCTCATTGTGCTGTGGAGGCAGGATTTGTTGTTGTTTGGAGTCAGGGCTCGGTGTGGTTTGGAGTCATGGCTCGGTGTGGTGTGAAGTCAGGGCTCGGTGTGGTGTGGAGTCAGGGCTCGGTATGGTGTGGAGTCAGGACTCGGTGTGGTGTGAAGTCAGGGCTCGGTGTGGTGTGGAGTCAGGGATCAGTGTGGTGCGGAGGCAGGGCTCAGTGTGGTGTGCAGTCAGGGCTCGGTGTGGTGTGGTGTCTGGGCTCGGTGTGGTGTGCAGTCAGGGATCAGTGTAGTGTGGAGTCAGGGCGCGGTGTGGTGTGGAGCCAGAGCCCGGTGTGGTGCAGTGTCAGGGCTCATTGTGCTGTGGAGGCAGGATTTGTTGTGGTTTGGAGTCAGGGCACGGTGTGGTGTGGGGTCAGGGCCCAGGGTGGTGTGGGGTCAGGGTTCGGTATGATGTTGTTCCAGGGCCCAGTGGGTGTGGGGCCAGGTATCACTGTGGTGTGGAGATAGGGCGGTGTGGTGTGGAATCAGGGCGCGGTATGGTATGGAGTCAGGGCTCGGTGTGGTTTGGAGTCAGGGCACGGTGTGGTGTGGGGTCAGGGCCCAGGGTGGTGTGGGGTCAGGGCTCGGTATGATGTTGTTCCAGGGCCCAGTGGGTGTGGGGCCAGGTATCACTGTGGTGTGGAGATAGATTAGACTTACAGTGTGGAAACAGGCCCTTCGGCCCAACAAGTCCACACCGACCCGCCGAAGCGAAACCCACCCATACCCCTACATTACCCCTTACCTAACACTATGGGCAATTTAGCATGGCCAATTCACCTGACCCGCACATCTTTGGATTGTGGGAGGAAACCGGAGCACCCGGAGGAAACCCACACAGAAACGGGGAGAACGTGCAAACTCCACACAGTCAGTCGCCTGAGTCGGGAATTGAACCCGGGTCGGTGTGGAATAGGGCGGTGTGGTGTGGAACCAGGGCTCGGTGTGGTGTGGAGTCAGGGCTCGGTGTGGGTTGGAGTCAGGGTTTGGTGTGGTGTGGAGTCAGGGCTCGGTGTGGTGTGGAGATAGGTCTCGGTGTGATGTGGAACCAGGGCCCGGTGGGGTCTGGAGCCAGGGCTCGGTGTGGTATGGAGATAGGGATCGGTGCGGTTGGAGCCAGGGCTCGGTGTGGTGTGGAGATATGGATCGGTGCGGTGTGGAGCCAGGGCTCGGTGTGGTGTGGAGCCAGGGCTCGGCGTGGTGTGGAGCCAGGGCTCGGCGTGGTGTGGAGTTAGCGATCGGTACATTGCGGAGCCAGTGCTCGGTGTGATGTGGAGCCAGTGCCTGGTGTGGTGTGGAGCCAGGGCCCGGTGAGATGTGGAGCAAGGTCCCGGTGTGGTGTGGAGCCAGGGCTTGGTGTGATGAGGAGATAGGGCTCGGTGTGGTGTGGAACCAGGGCCCGGGGTGTTGTGGAGCCAGGGTACGGTGTGGTGTGGAGCCAGGGCTCGGTGCGGTGTGGAGCAAGGTCCCGGTGTGGTGTGGAGTCAGGGCTCGGTGTGGTATGGAGTCAGGACTCAGTGTGATGTGAAGTCAGGGCTCTGTGTAGTGCGGAGGCAGGGCTCGGTGTGGTGTGCAGTCAGGGCTCGGTGTGGTGTGGAGATAGGGATCGGTGCGGTGTGGAGCCAGGGCTCGGTGTGGTGTGGAGATATGGATCGGTGCGGTGTGGAGCCAGGGCTCGGTGTGGTGTGGAGCCAGGGCTCGGCGTGGTGTGGAGCCAGGGCTCGGCGTGGTGTGGAGTTAGCGATCGGTACATTGCGGAGCCAGTGCTCGGTGTGATGTGGAGCCAGTGCCTGGTGTGGTGTGGAGCCAGGGCCCGGTGAGATGTGGAGCAAGGTCCCGGTGTGGTGTGGAGCCAGGGCTTGGTGTGATGAGGAGATAGGGCTCGGTGTGGTGTGGAACCAGGGCCCGGGGTGTTGTGGAGCCAGGGCACGGTGTGGTGTGGAGCCAGGGCTCGGTGTGGTGTGGAGCAAGGCCCCGGTGTGGTGTGGAGTCAGGGCTCGGTGTGATATGGAGTCAGAACTCAGTGTGATGTGAAGTCAGGGCTCTGTGTAGTGCGGAGGCAGGGCTCGGTGTGGTGTGCAGTCAGGGCTCGGTGTGGTGTGGTGTCTGGGCTCGGTGTGTTGTGCAGTCAGGGATCAATGTGGTGTGCAGTCAGGGATCAGTGTAGTGTGGAGTCAGGGCTCGGTGTGGTTTGGAACAGAGCACGGTGTGGTGCAGTGTCAGGGCTCATTGTGCTGTGGAGGCAGGATTTGTTGTGGTTTGGAGTCAGGGCACAGTGTGGTGTGGGGTCAGGGCTCAGGGTGGTGTGGGGTCAGGGCTCGGTATGATGTTGTTCCAGGGCCCTGTGGGTGTGGGGCCAGGTATCACTGTGGTGTGGAGATAGGGCGGTGTGGTGTGGAATCAGGGCGCGGTGTGGTGTGGAGTCAGGGCTCGGTGTGGTGTGAAGTAGGGCTCTGTGTGGTATGGAGTCAGGGTTTGGTGTGGTGTGGAGTCAGGGCTCGGTGTGGTGTGGAGATAGGTCTCGGTGTGGTGTGGAGATATGGATCGGTGTGGTTTGGAGTCAGGGCTCGGTGTGGTGTGGAGGCAGGGCTCGGTGTGGTGTGGAGTCTGGGCACGGTGTGGTGTGGTGTCAGGGTTCGGTATGGCGTGGTTCCAGGTCCCGGTGGGTGTGGAGCCAGGTATCACTGTGGTGGGGAGATTGGGCAGTGGTGTGGAATCAGGGCTCGGTGTGGTGTGAAGTCAGGGCTCGGTGTGGTGTGGAGCCAGGGCTCGGTGTGGTGTGGAGATATGGATCGGTGCGGTGTGGAGCCAGGGCTCGGTGTGGTGTGGAGCCAGGGCACTGCGTGGTGTGGAGCCAGAGCCCAATGTGTTGCAGTGTCAGGGCTCATTGTGCTGTGGAGGCAGGATTTGGTGTTATTTGGAGTCAGTGCTCTGTGTGGTGTGGAGGCAGGGCTCGGTGTGGTGTGGAGTCAGGGCACGATGTGGTGTGGTGTCAGGGTTCGGTATGGCGTGGTTCCAGGTCCCGGTGGGTGTGGAGCCAGGTATCACTGTGGTGGGGAGATTGGGCAGTGGTGTGGAATCAGGGCTCGGTGTGGTGTGAAGTCAGGGCTCGGTGTGGTGTGGAGCCAGGGCTCGGTGTGGTGTGGAGATATGGATCGGTGCGGTGTGGAGCCAGGGCTCGGTGTGGTGTGGAGCCAGGCCTCGGCGTGGTGTGGAGCTAGGGCTCTGTGTAGTGCGGAGCCAAGGCTCGGTGTGATGAGGAGATAGGGCTCGGTGCGGTGTGGAAGCAGGGCCCGGGGTGTTGTGGAGCCAGGGCACAGTGTGGTGTGGAGCCAGGGCTCGGCGTGGTGTGGAGCCAGGGCTCGGTGTGGTGTGGAGCCAGGGCTCTGTGTGGTGTGGAGCCAGGCATCACTGTGGTGGGGAGATAAGGCAGTGGTGTGGAATCAGGGCTCGGTGTGGTGTGAAGTTAGGGCTTGGTGTGGAGTCAGGGCTCGGTGTGGTGTGGAGTCAGGTCTCGGTGTGGTGTGGAGTCAGGGCTGGGTGTGGTGCGGAGGCAGGGCTCGGTGCAGTATGGAGTCAGGGCTCAGTGTGGTGTGGAATCAGGGCTCTGTGTGGTGCGGAGGCAGGGCTCGGTGTGGTGTGGTGTCTGGGCTCGGTGTGGTGTGCAGTCAGGGATCAGTGTGGTGTGGAGTCAGGGATCAGTGTAGTGTGGAGTCAGGGCTCGGTGTGGTGTGGAGCCAGAGCACGGTGTGGTGCAGTGTCAGGGCTCATTGTGCTGTGGAGGCAGGATTTGGTGTGGTTTCGAGTCAGGTTTCGGTGTGGTGTGTAGTCAGGGCTTGATGCGATATGGAATCAGGGCTTGGTGTGGTGTGGCGCCGGGGCTCGGTGTGGTGTGGAGTCAGGACTCAGTGTGATGTGAAGTCAGGGCTCTGTGTGGTGCGGAGGCAGGGCTCGGTGTGGTGTGGAGTCAGGGCTTGGTGTGGTGTGGAGCCGGGGCTCTGTGTGGTGAGGAGGCAGGGCTCTGTGTGGTGAGGAGGCAGGGCTTTGTGTGGTACGGAGGCAGGGCTCTGTGTGGTTTGAAGTCAGGGCTCGGTGTGGTGTGGAGGCAGGGCTCTGTGTGGTGAGGAGGCAGGGCTCTGTGTGGTGCGGAGGCAGGGCTCGGTGTGGTGTGAAGTCAGGGCTCGGTGTGGTGTGGAGTCAGGGCTCGGTGTGGTGTGGAGGCAGGGCTCGGTGCGGTGTGGAGCAAGGTCCCGGTGTGGTGTGGAGTCAGGGCTCGGTGTGGTATGGAGTCAGGACTCAGTGTGATATGAAGTCAGGGCTCTGTGTAGTGCGGAGGCAGGGCTCGGTGTGGTGTGGTGTCTGGGCTCGGTGTGGTGTGCAGTCAGGGCTCGGTGTGGTGTGGTGTCTGGGCTCGGTGTGTTGTGCAGTCAGGGATCAGTGTGGTGTGCAGTCAGGGATCAGTGTAGTGTGGAGTCAGGGCTCGGTGTGGTTTGGAACAGAGCATGGTGTGGTGCAGTGTCAGGGCTCATTGTGCTGTGGAGGCAGGATTTGTTGTGGTGTGGGGTCAGGGCCCAGGGTGGTGTGGGGTCAGGGCTCGGTATGATGTTGTTCCAGGGTCCTGTGGGTGTGGGGCCAGGTATCACTGTGGTGTGGAGATGGGGCGGTGTGGTGTGGAATCAGGGTGCGGTGTGGTGTGGAGTCAGGGCTCGGTGTGGTGTGGAGTCAGGGCACGGTGTGGTGTGGTGTCAGGGTTCGGTATGGCGTGGTTCCAGGTCCCGGTGGGTGTGGAGCCAGGTATCACTGTGGTGGGGAGATTGGGCAGTGGTGTGGAATCAGGGCTCGGTGTGGTGTGAAGTCAGGGCTCGGTGTGGTGTGGAGCCAGGGCTCGGTGTGGTGTGGAACCAGGGCTCGGTGTGGTGTGGAGCCAGGGCACTGCGTGGTGTGGAGCCAGAGCCCAATGTGTTGCAGTGTCAGGGCTCATTGTGCTGTGGAGGCAGGATTTGGTCTTATTTGGAGTCAGTGCTCTGTGTGGTGTGGAGGCAGGGCTCGGTGTGGTGTGGAGTCAGGGCACGGTGTGGTGTGGTGTCAGGGTTCGGTATGGCGTGGTTCCAGGTACCGGTGGGTGTGGAGCCAGGTATCACTGTGGTGGGGAGATTGGGCGGTGTGGTGTGGAATCAGGGCGTGGTGTGGTGTGTAGTCAGGGCTCGGTGTGGTGTGGAGTCAGGGCACGGTGTGGTGTGGTGTCAGGGTTCGGTATGGCGTGGTTCCAGGTCCCGGTGGGTGTGGAGCCAGGTATCACTGTGGTGGGGAGATTGGGCAGTGGTGTGGAATCAGGGCTCGGTGTGGTGTGAAGTCAGGGCTCGGTGTGGTGTGGAGCCAGGGCTCGGTGTGGTGTGGAGATATGGATCGGTGTGGTGTGGAGCCAGGGCTCGGTGTGGTGTGGAGCCAGGGCTCTGTGTGGTGTGGAGCCAGGGCTCGGTGTGATGAGGAGTTAGGGCTCGGTGCGGTGTGGAAGCAGGGCCCGGGGTGTTGTGGAGCCAGGGCACAGTGTGGTGTGGAGCCAGGGCTCGGCGTGGTGTGGAGCCAGGGCTCGGTGTGGTGTGGAGCCAGGGCTCTGTGTGGTGTGGAGCCAGGCATCACTGTGGTGGGGAGATAGGGCAGTGGTGTGGAATCAGGGCTCGGTGTAGTGTGAAGTTAGGGCTCGGTGTGGAGTCAGGCCTCGGTGTGGTGTGGAGTCAGGTCTCGGTGTGGTGTGGAGTCAGGGCTGGGTGTGGTGCGGAGGCAGGGCTCGGTGCAGTATGGAGTCAGGGCTCAGTGTGGTGCGGAGGCAGGGCTCGGTGTGGTGTGCAGTCAGGGCTCGGTGTGGTGTGGTGTCTGGGCTCGGTGTGGTGTGCAGTCAGGGATCAGTGTGGTGTGGAGTCAGGGATCAGTGTAGTGTGGAGTCAGGGCTCGGTGTGGTGTGGAGCCAGAGCACGGTGTGGTGCAGTGTCAGGGCTCATTGTGCTGTGGAGGCAGGATTTGGTGTGGTTTCGAGTCAGGTTTCGGTGTGGTGTGTAGTCAGGGCTTGATGCGATGTGGAATCAGGGCTTGGTGTGGTGTGGCGCCGGGGCTCGGTGTGGTGTGGAGTCAGGACTCAGTGTGATGTGAAGTCAGGGCTCTGTGTGGTGCGGAGGCAGGGCTCGGTGTGGTGTGGAGTCAGGGCTTGGTGTGGTGTGGAGCCGGGGCTCTGTGTGGTGAGGAGGCAGGGCTCTGTGTGGTGAGGAGGCAGGGCTTTGTGTGGTACGGAGGCAGGGCTCTGTGTGGTGTGAAGTCAGGGCTCGGTGTGGTGTGGAGGCAGGGCTCTGTGTGGTGAGGAGGCAGGGCTCTGTGTGGTGCGGAGGCAGGGCTCGGTGTGGTGTGAAGTCAGGGCTCGGTGTGGTGTGGAGTCAGGGCTCGGTGTGGTGTGGAGGCAGGGCTCTGTGTGGTGAGGAGGCAGGGCTCTGTGTGGTGAGGAGGCAGGGCTCTGTGTGGTGTGGAGTCAGGGTTCGGTGTGGTGTGAAGTCAGGGCTCGGTGTGGTGTGGAGTCAGGGCTCTGTGTAGTGCGGAGGCAGGGCTCGGTGTGGTGTGGAGTCAGGGCTCGGTGTGGTGTGGAGTCAGGTCTCGGTGTGGTGTGGAGTCAGGGCTCTGTGTGGTGCGGAGGCAGGGCTCGGTGTGGTGCGGAGGCAGGGCTCGGTGCAGTATGGAGTCAGGGCTCAGTGTGGTATGGAGTCAGGACTCAGTGTGATGTGGAGTCAGGGCTCTGTGTGGTGTGGAGGCAGGGCTCGGTGTGGTGTGGAGTCAGGGTTCGGTGTGGTGTGAAGTCAGGGCTCGGTGTGGTGTGAAGTCAGGGCTCGGTGTGGTGTGGAGTCAGGGCTCGGTGTGGTGTGGAGGCAGGGCTCTGTGTGATGTGGAGTCAGGGCTCTGTGTGGTGTGGAGGCAGGGCTCGGTGTGGTGTGGAGTCAGGGTTCGGAGCAGTATGGAGTCAGGGCTCGGTGTGGTATGGAGTCAGGACTCAGTGTGATGTGGAGTCAGGGCTCTGTGTGGTGTGGAGGCAGGGCTCGGTGTGGTGTGGAGTCAGGGTTCGGTGTGGTGTGGAGTCAGGGCTCGGTGTGGTGTGGAGCCGGGGCTCGGTGTGGTGTGAAGTCAGGGCTCGGTGTGGTGTGGAGTCAGGGCCCGTTGTGGTGTGGAGCCAGGGCCCGGTGTGGTGTGGAGATAGGGCTCGGTGTAATGTGGAACCAGGGCCTGGTGTGTTGTGGAGACGGGCACGGTGTGGTGTAGAATCAGGGTTCGGTGTGGTGTCGAGCAAGGTCCCGGTGTAGTGGGGAGCCAGGGCTCGGTGTGATGTGGAGTCCGGGTTCGGTATGGTGTGGAGCCAGGTCTTGGTGTGGTGTGGAGTCAGGGTTCGGTGTGGTGTGGAGATAGGGATCGGTGCGGTGTGGAGCCAGGGCTCAGTATGGTGTGGAACCAGGGCTCAGTGTGCTGTGGAGTCAGGGCTCGGTGTGGTGTGGAGATAGAGATCGGTGCGATGTGGAGCCAGGGCTCATTATGGTGTAGAACCAGGGGTCAGTGTGCTGTGGAGTCAGGGCTCGGTATGGTGTGGAACCAGGGCTCGGTGTGGTGTGGAGCCAGGGTTCGGTGTGTTGTGGAGCCAGGACGCGATGTGGTGTAGGGCCAGGACTCAGTGTGATGTGAAGTCAGGGCTCGGTGTGGTCTGG
Organism: Hemiscyllium ocellatum; assembly: GCF_020745735.1. NCBI lineage: Eukaryota > Metazoa > Chordata > Chondrichthyes > Orectolobiformes > Hemiscylliidae > Hemiscyllium > Hemiscyllium ocellatum. Next base: position 5,581,388 of record NC_083401.1, on the reverse strand, counting down.
AGCCAGGGTTCGGTGTGGTGTGGAGCTAGGGCTCGGTGTGATGTGGTGCCAGGGCTCGGTGTGATGTGGAGATAGGGCTCGGTGCAATGTGGAACCAGGGCCCGGTGTGGTGTGGAGCCAGGGCTCGGTGTGGTATGGAGTCATGGCCCGGTGTGGTGTGGAGCCAGGGCTAGGCGTGGTGTGGAAATAGGGATCGGGGTGGTGTGGAGCCAGGGCTCGGTGTGGTGTGGAGCCAGGGCTCGGTGTGGTGTGGTGACAGGGCTCGGTGTGGTATGAAGTCAGGGCCTGGTGTGGTGTGGTGCCAGGGCTCGGTGTGGTGTGGAGATAGGGCTCGGTGCAATGTGGAACCAGGGCCTGGTGTGTTGTGGAGACGGGCACGGTGTGGTGTGGAGATAGGGATCGGTGTGGTGTGGAGTTAGGGCCCGGTGTGGTGTGGAGCCAGGGCTCGGTGTGGTGTGGAGTCAGGGCTCGGTGTGGTGTGAAGCCAGGGCCCGGTGTGGTGTGGTGAGGGGTCAGTGTGGTGTGGAGTCAGGGCTCGGTTTTTGTGTGGAGATAGGCCTCTGCGTGGTGTGCTGTCAGAGCCCGGTGTGGTGCAGTGTCAGGGCTCATTGTGCTGTGGAGGCAGGATTTGGTGTGGTTTGGAGATAGGCCTCTGCGTGGTGTGGTATCAGGGCTCGATGTGGTGTGAGGTCAGGGTTCGGTGTGGTGTCGAGCAAGGTCCCGGTGTAGTGGGGAGCCAGGGCTCGGTGTGATGTGGAGTCCGGGTTCGGTGTGGTGTGGAGCCAGGGCTTGGTGTGGTGTGGAGCCAGTGCCTGGTGTGGAGTGGAGCCCGGGCCCGGTGTGGTGTGGTGTCAGGTCTCGGTGTGGTGTGGAGATAGGGATCGGTGCGGTGTGGAACCAGGGCTCAGTATGGTGTGGAGTCAGGGCTCGGTATGGTGTGGAACCAGGGCTCGGTGTGGTGTGGATATAGGGCTCGCTAGGGTGTGGAGCCAGGGCTCGGTGTGTTGTAGAATCAGGGCTCGGTGCGGTGTGGAGTCAGGGCTCAGTATGATGTGGAACCAGGGCTCAATGTGGTGTAGAATCAGAGCTCAGGATGGTATGGAGCCAGGGCCCAGTGGGTGTGGAGCCAGGAATCACTGTGGTGTGGAGATAGGGCAGTGTGGTGTGGAATCAGGCCTGGGCGTGGTGTGAAGTCAGGGCCCAGTGTGGGGTGGAGATAGGGCTCGGTGTGGTGTGGAGGCAGGGCTCGGTGTGCTGTGGGGTCAGGGCTCAGTGTGCTGTGGAGGCAGGGCTCGGTGTGGTGTAGAATCAGGGCTCGGTGTGGTGTGAAGTCAGGGCACGGTGTGGTGTGGAATCAGGGCTCGGTATGGTGTGGAGTGAGGGCTCTGTGTGGTTTGGAGTCAGGGCTCTGTGTGGTTTGGAGTCAGGGCTCTGTGTGGTGTGGAGTCAGAACTCGGTGTGGTGTGGAGTCAGGGCTCGGTGTGGTGCGGAGGCAGGGCTCGGTGCGGTGTGGAGCCAGGGCTCGGTGTGGTGTGGTGTCAGGGCTCGGTGTGGTGTGGGTACAGGGATCAGTTTGGTGTGGAGAAAGGTCCCAGTGTGGCATGGAGTCAGGGCTCAGTGTAGTGTGGAGCCAGGGCTCGGCGCGGCATAGAGATAGGGATCGGTGCGGTGTGGAGCCAGGGCTCAGTGTGGTGTGGAGCCAGGGTTCGGTGTGTTGTGGAGCCAGGACACGATGTGGTGTAGGGCCAGGACTCAGTGTGATGTGAAGTCAGGGCTCGGTGTGGTCTGGTGCCAGGGCTCGGTGTGATGTGGAGTTAGGGCTCGGTGCAATGTGGAACCAGGGCCCGGTGTGGTGTGGAGCCAGGGCTCGGTGTGGTCTGGAGCCAGGGTTCGGTGTGATGTGGAACCAGGGCTCGGTGTGTTGTGGAGCCAGGGTTCGGTGTGGTGTGGAAATAGGGATCGGTGCGGTGTGGAGATAGGGATCGGTGCGGCGTGGAGCCAGGGCTCGGTGTGGTGTGGAGCCAGTGCCCCGAGTGGTGTGGAGCCAGGGCTAGGCGTGGTGTAGAAATAGGGATCGGTGCGGTGTGGAGCCAGGGCTCGGTGTGGTGTGGAGACAGGGCTCGGTGTGGTGTGGAGACAGGGCCCGGTGTGGTGTGGAGCCAGGGCTCGGTGTGGTGTGGAGCCAGGGTTCGGTTTGTTGTGGAGCCAGGACGGGATGTGGTGTGAAGTCAGGGCTCTGTGTGGTCTGGAGCCAGGGTTCGGTATGGTGTGGAGCTAGGGCTCGGTGTGATGTGGTGCCAAGGCTCAGTGTGGTCTGGAGCCAGAGTTCGGTGTGGTGTGGAGCTAGGGCTCGGTGTGATGTGGTGCCAGGGCTCGGTGTGGTATGAAGTCAGGGCCCGGTGTGGTGTGGAGCTAGGGCTCGGTGTGATGTGGTGCCAGGGCTCGGTGTGGTCTGGAGACAGAGTTCGGTGTGGTGTGGAGCTAGGGCTCGGTGTGATGTGGTGCCAGGGCTCGGTGTGGTATGAAGTCAGGGCCCGGTGTGGTGTGGAGACAGGGCTCGGTGTGATGTGGAGATAGGGCTCGGTGTGGTGTGGAGCCAGGGCTCGGTGTGGTCTGGAGCCAAGGTTCGGTGTGGTGTGGAGCTAGGGCTCGGTGTGATGTGGTGCCAGGGCTCGGTGTGATGTGGAGCCAAGGATCGGTATGGTGTGAAGATAGGGATCGGTGCGGTGTGGAGCCAGGGCTCGGTGTGGTGTGGAGCCAGGGCTCGGTGTGGTGAGGAAATAGGGATCGGTGCGGTGTGGAGCCAGGCCTCGGTGTGGTGTGGAGACAGGGCTCGGTGTGGTGTAGAGATAGGGCTCGGTGTGGTGTGGAGCCAGGGCCCGGTGTGGTGTGGAGCCAGGACCCGATGTGGTGTGGTGCCAGGGCTCGGTGTGGTGTGGAGTCAGGGCTCGGTGTGGTGTGGAGCCAGGGTTCGGTGTGTTGTGGAGCCAGGACGCAATGTGGTGTGGGGCCAGGGCTCAGTGTGCTGTGAAGTCAGGGCTCTGTGTGGTGCGGAGCCAGGGCTCGGTGTGGTCTGGAGCCAGGGTTCGGTGTGATGTGGTGCCAGGGTTCGGTGTGATGTGGTGTCAGGGCCCGGTGTGGTGTGGAGACAGGGCTCAGTGTGGTGTGGTGACAGGGCTCGGTGTGGTATGAAGTCAGGGCTCGGTGTGGTGTGGAGACAGGGCTCGGTGTAATGTGGAGATAGGGCTCGGTGTGGTGTGGAGACGGGCACAGTGTGATGTGGAGATAGGGATCGGTGTGGTGCGGAGTCAGGGCTCGGTGTGGTGTGGAGCCAGGGCCCGGTGTGGTGTGGAGATAGGGCTCGGTGCAATGTGGAACCAGGGCCTGGTGTGTTGTGGAGACGGGCACGGTGTGGTGTGGAGCCAGGGCTCGGTGTGGTGTGAAGCCAGGGCCCGGTGTGGTCTGGAGATAGGCCTCTGCGTGGTGTGGGATCAGGGCTCGGTGTGGTGTGGTGAGGGGTCAGTGTGGTGTGGAGTCAGGGCTCGGTGTTGTGTGGAGATAGGCCTCTGCGTGGTGTGCTGTCAGAGCCCGGTGTGGTGCAGTGTCAGGACTCATTGTGCTGTGGAGGCAGGATTTGGTGTGGTTTGGAGATAGGCCTCTGCGTGGTGTGGTATCAGGGCTCGATGTGGTGTGAGGTCAGGGTTCGGTGTGGTGTCGAGCAAGGTCCCGGTGTAGTGGGGAGCCAGGGCTCGGTGTGATGTGGAGTCCGGGTTCGGTGTGGTGTGGAGCCAGGTCTCGGTGTGGTGTGGAGTCAGGGTTCGGTGTGGTGTGGATCCAGGGCTTGGTGTGGTGTGGAGCCAGGGCCTGGTGTGGAGTGGAGCCCGGGCCCGGTGTGGTGTGGTGTCAGGTCTCGGTGTGGTGTGGAGATAGGGATCGGTGCGGTGTGGAACCAGGGCTCGGTGTGGTGTGGAGCCAGGGTTCGGTGTGTTGTGGAGCCAGGACGCGATGTGGTGTAGGGCCAGGACTCAGTGTGATGTGAAGTCAGGGCTCGGTGTGGTCTGGAGCCAGGGTTCGGTGTGATGTGGAACCAGGGCCCGGTGTGGTGTGGAGCCAGGGCTAGGCGTGGTGTGAAAATAGGGATCGGGTTGGTTTGGAGCCAGGGCTCGGTGTGGTGTGGAGCCAGGGCTCGGTGTGGTGTGGTGACAGGGCTCGGTGTGGTGTGGAAATGGGGATCGGTGCGGTGTGGAGCCAGGGCTCGGTGTGGTGTGGTGTCAGGGCTCGGTGTGGTGTGGGTACAGGGATCAGTTTGGTGTGGAGAAAGGTCCCGGTATGGTGTGGAGTCAGGGCTCTGTGTGGTGTGGTGTCTGGACGCAATGTGGCATGGAGTCAGGGCTCAGTGTAGTGTGGAGGCAGGGCCAGGTGTGGTGTGGAGCCAGGTCTCGGTGTGGTGTGGAGCCAGGGCTCGGTGTGATGTGGAGATAGGGCTCGGTGAAATGTGGAACAAGGGCCCAGTGGGGTTTAGAGCCAGGGCTCGGTGCAGTATGGAGATAGGGCTCGGTGTGGTGTGGAGCCAGGGCTCGGTGTGGTGTGGAGCCAGGGTTCGGTGTGTTGTGGAGCCAGGACGCGATGTGGTGTAGGGCCAGGACTCAGTGTGATGTGAAGTCAGGGCTCGGTGTGGTCTGGAGCCAGGGTTCGGTGTGATGTGGAACCAGGGCCCGGTGTGGTGTGGAGCCAGGGCTAGGCGTGGTGTGGAAATAGGGATCGGGGTGGTGTGGAGCCAGGGCTCGGTGTGGTGTGGAGCCAGGGCTCGGTGTGGTGTGGTGACAGGGCTCGGTGTGGTGTGGAGCCAGGGCCCGGTGTGGTGTGGAGACAGGGCTCGGTGTAATGTGGAGATAGGGCTCGGTGTGGTGTGGAGACGGGCACAGTGTGGTGTGGAGATAGGGATCAGTGTGGTGTGGAGTCAGGGCTAGGTGTGGTGTGGAGTCAGGGCCCGGTGTGGTGTGGAGCCAGGGCCCGGTGTGGTGTGGAGATAGGGCTCGGTGCAATGTGGAACCAGGGCCTGGTGTGTTGTGGAGACGGGCACGGTGTGGTGTAGAATCAGGGCTCGGTGTGGTGTGAAGCCAGGGCCCGGTGTGGTCTGGAGATAGGCCTCTGCGTGGTGTGGGATCAGGGCTCGGTGTGGTGTGAGGTCAGGGCCCGGTGTGGTGTGGAGACAGGGCTCGGTGTGATGTGGAGATAGGGCTCGGTGTGGTGTGGAGCCAGGGCTCGGTGTGGTCTGGAGCTAAGGTTCGGTGTGGTGTGGAGCTAGGGCTCGGTGTGATGTGGTGCCAGGGCTCGGTGTGATGTGGAGATAGGGCTCGGTGCAATGTGGAACCAGGGCACGGTGTGGTGTGGAGCCAGGGATCGGTATGGTGTGAAGATAGGGATCGGTGAGGTGTGGAGCCAGGGCTCGGTGTGGTGTGGAGCCAGGGCTCGGTGTGGTGAGGAAATAGGGATCGGTGCGGTGTGGAGCCAGGCCTCGGTGTGGTGTGGAGACAGGGCTCGGTGTGGTGTAGAGATAGGGCTCGGTGTGGTGTGGAGCCAGGGCCCGGTGTTGTGTGGAGCCAGGACCCGATGTGGTGTGGTGCCAGGGCTCGGTGTGATGTGGAGATAGGGCTAGGTGCAATGTGGAACCAGGGCCCGGTGTGTTGTGGTGCCGGGCACAGTGTGGTGTGGAGATAGGGATCGGTGCAGTGTGGAGCCAGGGCTCGGTGTGGTGTGGAGCCAGGGCTCGGTGTGATGTGGAGATAGGGCTTGGTGCAATGTGGAACCTGGGCCCGGTGTGTTGTGGAGCCGGGCACGGTGTGGTGTGGAGATAGGGATAGGTGTGGTGTGGAGTCGGCTTGGTGTGGTGTGGAGCCAGGGCTCGGTGTGGTGTGGAGGCAGGGCTCGGTGTGGTATGAAGTCAGGGCCCGGTGTGATGTGGAGATAGGGCTCGGTGTGGTGTGGAGCCAGGGCTCGGTGTGGTGTGGAGCTAGGGCTCGGTGTGATGTGGTGCCAGGGCTAGGCGTGGCGTGGAAATAGGGATCGGGGTGGTGTGGAGCCAGGGCTCGGTGTGGTGTGGAGCCAGGGCTCGGTGTGGTGTGGTGACAGGGCTCGGTGTGGTATGAAGTCAGGGCTCGGTGTGGTGTGGAGACAGGGCTCGGTGTAATGTGGAGATAGGGCTTGGTGTGGTGTGGAGCCGGGGCTCGGTGTGGTGTTGGGTCAGGGATCGGTGTGGTGTGGAGTCAGGGCTCGGTGTGGTGTGGAGCCAGGGTTCGGTGTGTTGTGGAGCCAGGACGCGATGTGGTGTGGGGCCAGGGCTCAGTGTGGTGTGAAGTCAGGGCTCTGTGTGGTGCGGAGCCAGGGCTCGGTGTGGTCTGGAGCCAGGGTTCGGTGTGATGTGGTGCCAGGGTTCGGTGTGATGTGGTGTCAGGGCCCGGTGTGGTGTGGAGACAGGGTTCGGTGTGGTGTGGAGCTAGGGCTCGGTGTGGTGTGGAGATAGGGCTCGGTGTGGTGTGGAGGCAGGGCTCGGTGTGGTCTGGAGCCAAGGTTCGGTGTGGTGTGGAGCTAGGGCTCGGTGTGATGTGGTGCCAGGGCTAGGCATGGTGTGGAAATAGGGATCGGGGTGGTGTGGAGCCAGGGCTCGGTGTGGTGTGGAGCCAGGGCTCGGTGTGGTGTGGTGACAGGGCTCGGTGTGGTATGAAGTCAGGGCTCGGTGTGGTGTGGAGACAGGGCTCGGTATAATGTGGAGATAGGGCTCGGTGTGGTGTGGAGACGGGCACAGTGTGATGTGGAGATAGGGATCGGTGTGGTGCGGAGTCAGGGCTCGGTGTGGTGTGGAGCCAGGGCCCGGTGTGGTGTGGAGATAGGGCTCGGTGCAATGTGGAACCAGGGCCTGGTGTGTTGTGGAGACGGGCACGGTGTGGTGTGGAGCCAGGGCTCGGTGTGGTGTGGAGTCAGGGCTCGGTGTGGTGTAGAATCAGGGCTCGGTGTGGTGTGAAGCCAGGGCCCGGTGTGGTCTGGAGATAGGCCTCTGCGTGGTGTGGGATCAGGGCTCGGTGTGGTGTGGTGAGGGGTCAGTGTGGTGTGTAGTCAGGGCTCGGTGTTGTGTGGAGATAGGCCTCTGCGTGGTGTGCTGTCAGAGCCCGGTGTGGTGCAGTGTCAGGACTCATTGTGCTGTGGAGGCAGGATTTGGTGTGGTTTGGAGATAGGCCTCTGCGTGGTGTGGTATCAGGGCTCGATGTGGTGTGAGGTCAGGGTTCGGTGTGGTGTCGAGCAAGGTCCCGGTGTAGTGGGGAGCCAGGGCTCGGTGTGATGTGGAGTCCGGGTTCGGTGTGGTGTGGAGCCAGGTCTCGGTGTGGTGTGGAGTCAGGGTTCGGTGTGGTGTGGATCCAGGGCTTGGTGTGGTGTGGAGCCAGGGCCTGGTGTGGAGTGGAGCCCGGGCCCGGTGTGGTGTGGTGTCAGGTCTCGGTGTGGTGTGGAGATAGGGATCGGTGCGGTGTGGAACCAGGGCTCGGTGTGGTGTGGAGCCAGGGTTCGGTGTGTTGTGGAGCCAGGACGCGATGTGGTGTAGGGCCAGGACTCAGTGTGATGTGAAGTCAGGGCTCGGTGTGGTCTGGAGCCAGGGTTCGGTGTGATGTGGAACCAGGGCCCGGTGTGGTGTGGAGCCAGGGCTAGGCGTGGTGTGAAAATAGGGATCGGGTTGGTTTGGAGCCAGGGCTCGGTGTGGTGTGGAGCCAGGGCTCGGTGTGGTGTGGTGACAGGGCTCGGTGTGGTGTGGAAATGGGGATCGGTGCGGTGTGGAGCCAGGGCTCGGTGTGGTGTGGTGTCAGGGCTCGGTGTGGTGTGGGTACAGGGATCAGTTTGGTGTGGAGAAAGGTCCCGGTATGGTGTGGAGTCAGTGCTCTGTGTGGTGTGGTGTCTGGACGCAATGTGGCATGGAGTCAGGGCTCAGTGTAGTGTGGAGGCAGGGCCAGGTGTGGTGTGGAGCCAGGTCTCGGTGTGGTGTGGAGCCAGGGCTCGGTGTGATGTGGAGATAGGGCTCGGTGAAATGTGGAACAAGGGCCCAGTGGGGTTTAGAGCCAGGGCTCGGTGCAGTATGGAGATAGGGCTCGGTGTGGTGTGGAGCCAGGGCTCGGTGTGGTGTGGAGCCAGGGTTCGGTGTGTTGTGGAGCCAGGACGCGATGTGGTGTAGGGCCAGGACTCAGTGTGATGTGAAGTCAGGGCTTGGTGTGGTCTGGAGCCAGGGTTCGGTGTGATGTGGAACCAGGGCCCGGTGTGGTGTGGAGCCAGGGCTAGGCGTGGTGTGGAAATAGGGATCGGGGTGGTGTGGAGCCAGGGCTCGGTGTGGTGTGGAGCCAGGGCTCGGTGTGGTGTGGTGACAGGGCTCGGTGTGGTGTGGAGCCAGGGCCCGGTGTGGTGTGGAGACAGGGCTCGGTGTAATGTGGAGATAGGGCTCGGTGTGGTGTGGAGACGGGCACAGTGTGGTGTGGAGATAGGGATCGGTGTGGTGTGGAGTCAGGGCTCGGTGTGGTGTGGAGTCAGGGCCCGGTGTGGTGTGGAGCCAGGGCCCGGTGTGGTGTGGAGATAGGGCTCGGTGCAATGTGGAACCAGGGCCTGGTGTGTTGTGGAGACGGGCACGGTGTGGTGTAGAATCAGGGCTCGGTGTGGTGTGAAGCCAGGGCCCGGTGTGGTCTGGAGATAGGCCTCTGCGTGGTGTGGGATCAGGGCTCGGTGTGGTGTGAGGTCAGGGTTCGGTGTGGTGTCGAGCAAGGTCCCGGTGTAGTGGGGAGCCAGGGCTCGGTGTGATGTGGAGTCCGGGTTCGGTATGGTGTGGAGCCAGGTCTTGGTGTGGTGTGGAGTCAGGGTTCGGTGTGGTGTGGAGATAGGGATCGGTGCGGTGTGGAGCCAGGGCTCAGTATGGTGTGGAACCAGGGCTCAGTGTGCTGTGGAGTCAGGGCTCGGTGTGGTGTGGAGATAGGGATCGGTGCGATGTGGAGCCAGGGCTCATTATGGTGTGGAACCAGGGGTCAGTGTGCTGTGGAGTCAGGGCTCGGTGTGGTGTGGTGACAGGGCTCGGTGTGGTATGAAGTCAGGGTCTGGTGTGGTGTGGTGCCAGGGCTCGGTGTGGTGTGGAGATAGGGCTCGGTGCAATGTGGAACCAGGGCCTGGTGTGTTGTGGAGACGGGCACGGTGTGGTGTGGAGATAGGGATCGGTGTGGTGTGGAGTTAGGGCCCGGTGTGGTGTGGAGCCAGGGCTCGGTGTGGTGTGGAGTCAGGGCACGGTGTGGTGTGAAGCCAGGGCCCGGTGTGGTGTGGTGAGGGGTCAGTGTGGTGTGGAGCCAGGGCTCGGTTTTTGTGTGGAGATAGGCCTCTGCGTGGTGTGCTGTCAGAGCCCGGTGTGGTGCAGTGTCAGGGCTCGTTGTGCTGTGGAGGCAGGATTTGGTGTGGTTTGGAGATAGGCTTCTGCGTGGTGTGGTATCAGGGCTCGATGTGGTGTGAGGTCAGGGTTCGGTGTGGTGTCGAGCAAGGTCCCGGTGTAGTGGGGAGCCAGGGCTCGGTGTGATGTGGAGTCCGGGTTCGGTGTGGTGTGGAGCCAGGGCTTGGTGTGGTGTGGAGCCAGTGCCTGGTGTGGAGTGGAGCCCGGGCCCGGTGTGGTGTGGTGTCAGGTCTCGGTGTGGTGTGGAGATAGGGATCGGTGCGGTGTGGAACCAGGGCTCAGTATGGTGTGGAGTCAGGGCTCGGTATGGTGTGGAACCAGGGCTCGGTGTGGTGTGGAGATAGGGATCGGTGCGGTGTGGAACCAGGGCTCAGTATGGTGTGGAGTCAGGGCTCGGTATGGTGTGGAACCAGGGCTCGGTGTGGTGTGGATATAGGGCTCGCTAGGGTGTGGAGCCAGGGCTCGGTGTGTTGTAGAATCAGGGCTCGGTGCGGTGTGGAGTCAGGGCTCAGTATGATGTGGAACCAGGGCTCAATGTGGTGTAGAATCAGGGCTCAGGATGGTATGGAGCCAGGGCCCAGTGGGTGTGGAGCCAGGAATCACTGTGGTGTGGAGATAGGGCAGTGTGGTGTGGAATCAGGCCTCGGCGTGGTGTGAAGTCAGGGCCCAGTGTGGGGTGGAGATAGGGCTCGGTGTGGTGTGGAGGCAGGGCTCGGTGTGCTGTGGGGTCAGGGCTCAGTGTGCTGTGGAGGCAGGGCTCGGTATGGTGTGGAGTGAGGGCTCTGTGTGGTTTGGAGTCAGGGCTCTGTGTGGTTTGGAGTCAGGGCTCTGTGTGGTGTGGAGTCAGGACTCGGTGTGGTGTGGAGTCAGGGCTCGGTGTGGTGCGGAGGCAGGGCTCGGTGCGGTGTGGAGCCAGGGCTCGGTGTGGTGTGGTGTCAGGGCTCGGTGTGGTGTGGGTACAGGGCTCGGTTTGGTGTGGAGAAAGGTCCCAGTGTGGCATGGAGTCAGGGCTCAGTGTAGTGTGGAGCCAGGGCTCGGCGCGGCATAGAGATAGGGATCGGTGCGGTGTGGAGCCAGGGCTCAGTGTGGTGTGGAGCCAGGGTTCGGTGTGGTGTGGAGCCAGGGTTCGGTGTGTTGTGGAGCCAGGACACGATGTGGTGTAGGGCCAGGACTCAGTGTGATGTGAAGTCAGGGCTCGGTGTGGTCTGGTGCCAGGGCTCGGTGTGATGTGGAGTTAAGGCTCGGTGCAATGTGGAACCAGGGCCCGGTGTGGTGTGGAGCCAGGGCTCGGTGTGGTCTGGAGCCAGGGTTCGGTGTGATGTGGAACCAGGGCTCGGTGTGTTGTGGAGCCAGGGTTCGGTGTGGTGTGGAAATAGGGATTGGTGCGGTGTGGAGATAGGGATCGGTGCGGCGTGGAGCCAGGGCTCGGTGTGGTGTGGAGCCAGTGCCCCGAGTGGTGTGGAGCCAGGGCTAGGCGTGGTGTAGAAATAGGGATCGGTGCGGTGTGGAGCCAGGGCTCGGTGTGGTGTGGAGACAGGGCTCGGTGTGGTGTGGAGACAGGGCCCGGTGTGGTGTGGAGCCAGGGCTCGGTGTGGTGTGGAGCCAGGGTTTGGTTTGTTGTGGAGCCAGGACGGGATGTGGTGTGAAGTCAGGGCTCTGTGTGGTCTGGAGCCAGGGTTCGGTATGGTGTGGAGCTAGGGCCCGGTGTGATGTGGTGCCAGGGCTCAGTGTGGTCTGGAGCCAGAGTTCGGTGTGGTGTGGAGCTAGGGCTCGGTGTGATGTGGTGCCAGGGCTCGGTGTGGTATGAAGTCAGGGCCCGGTGTGGTGTGGAGCTAGGGCTCGGTGTGATGTGGTGCCAGGGCTCGGTGTGGTCTGGAGCCAGAATTCGGTGTGGTGTGGAGCTAGGGCTCGGTGTGATGTGGTGCCAGGGCTCGGTGTGGTATGAAGTCAGGGCCCGGTGTGGTGTGGAGACAGGGCTCGGTGTGCTGTGGAGATAGGGCTCGGTGTGGTGTGGAGCCAGGGCTCGGTGTGGTCTGGAGCCAAGGTTCGGTGTGGTGTGGAGCTAGGGCTCGGTGTGATGTGGTGCCAGGGCTCGGTGTGATGTGGAGATAGGGCTCGGTGTAATGTGGAACCAGGGCACGGTGTGGTGTGGAGCCATGGATCGGTATGGTGTGAAGATAGGGATCGGTGCGGTGTGGAGCCAGGGCTCGGTGTGGTGTGGAGCCAGGGCTCGGTGTGGTGAGGAAATAGGGATCGGTGCGGTGTGGAGCCAGGCCTCGGTGTGGTGTGGAGACAGGGCTCGGTGTGGTGTAGAGATAGGGCTCGGTGTGGTGTGGAGCCAGGGCCCGGTGTGGTGTGGAGCCAGGACCCGATGTGGTGTGGTGCCAGGGCTCGGTGTGATGTGGAGATAGGGCTAGGTGCAATGTGGAACCAGGGCCCGGTGTGTTGTGGTGCCGGGCACGGTGTGGTGTGGAGATAGGGATAGGTGTGGTGTGGAGATAGGGATCGGTGCAGTGTGGAGCCAGGGCTCGGTGTGGTGTGGAGCCAGGGCTCGGTGTGATGTGGAGATAGGGCTTGGTGCAATGTGGAACCAGGGCCCGGTGTGTTGTGGAGCCGGGCACGGTGTGGTGTGGAGATAGGGATAGGTGTGGTGTGGAGTCGGCTTGGTGTGGTGTGGAGCCAGGGCTCGGTGTGGTGTGGAGGCAGGGCTCGGTGTGGTATGAAGTCAGGGCCCGGTGTGATGTGGAGATAGGGCTCGGTGCAATGTGGAACCAGGGCCCGGTGTGGTGTGGAGCCAGGGTTCGGTGTGGTGTGGAGGCAGGGCTCGGTGTGGTATGAAGTCAGGGCTCGGTGTGATGTGGAGATAGGGCTCGGTGCAATGTGGAACCAGGGCCCGGTGTGGTGTGGAGCCAGGGCTCGGTGTGGTATGGAGTCATGGCCCGGTGTGGTGTGGAGCCAGGGCTAGGCGTGGTGTGGAAATAGGGATCGGGGTGGTGTGGAGCCAGGGCTCGGTGTGGTGTGGAGCCAGGGCTCGGTGTGGTGTGGTGACAGGGCTCGGTGTGGTATGAAGTCAGGGTCTGGTGTGGTGTGGTGCCAGGGCTCGGTGTGGTGTGGAGATAGGGCTCGGTGCAATGTGGAACCAGGGCCTGGTGTGTTGTGGAGACGGGCACGGTGTGGTGTGGAGATAGGCGTCGGTGTGGTGTGGAGTTAGGGCCCGGTGTGGTGTGGAGCCAGGGCTCGGTGTGGTGTGGAGTCAGGGCACGGTGTGGTGTGAAGCCAGGGCCCGGTGTGGTGTGGTGAGGGGTCAGTGTGGTGTGGAGCCAGGGCTCGGTTTTTGTGTGGAGATAGGCCTCCGCGTGGTGTGCTGTCAGAGCCCGGTGTGGTGCAGTGTCAGGGCTCATTGTGCTGTGGAGGCAGGATTTGGTGTGGTTTGGAGATAGGCCTCTGCGTGGTGTGGTATCAGGGCTCGATGTGGTGTGAGGTCAGGGTTCGGTGTGGTGTCGAGCAAGGTCCCGGTGTAGTGGGGAGCCAGGGCTCGGTGTGATGTGGAGTCCGGGTTCGGTGTGGTGTGGAGCCAGGGCTTGGTGTGGTGTGGAGTCAGTGCCTGGTGTGGAGTGGAGCCCGGGCCCGGTGTGGTGTGGTGTCAGGTCTCGGTGTGGTGTGGAGATAGGGATCGGTGCGGTGTGGAACCAGGGCTCAGTATGGTGTGGAGTCAGGGCTCGGTATGGTGTGGAACCAGGGCTCGGTGTGGTGTGGATATAGGGCTCGCTAGGGTGTGGAGCCAGGGCTCGGTGTGTTGTAGAATCAGGGCTCGGTGCGGTGTGGAGTCAGGGCTCAGTATGATGTGGAACCAGGGCTCAATGTGGTGTAGAATCAGGGCTCAGGATGGTATGGAGCCAGGGCCCAGTGGGTGTGGAGCCAGGAATCACTGTGGTGTGGAGATAGGGCAGTGTGGTGTGGAATCAGGCCTCGGCGTGGTGTGAAGTCAGGGCCCAGTGTGGGGTGGAGATAGGGCTCGGTGTGGTGTGGAGGCAGGGCTCGGTGTGCTGTGGGGTCAGGGCTCAGTGTGCTGTGGAGGCAGGGCTCGGTATGGTGTGGAGTGAGGGCTCTGTGTGGTTTGGAGTCAGGGCTCTGTGTGGTTTGGAGTCAGGGCTCTGTGTGGTGTGAAGTCAGGACTCGGTGTGGTGTGGAGTCAGGGCTCGGTGTGGTGCGGAGGCAGGGCTCGGTGCGGTGTGGAGCCAGGGCTCGGTGTGGTGTGGTGTCAGGGCTCGGTGTGGTGTGGGTACAGGGATCAGTTTGGTGTGGAGAAAGGTCCCAGTGTGGCATGGAGTCAGGGCTCAGTGTAGTGTGGAGCCAGGGCTCGGCGCGGCATAGAGATAGGGATCGGTGCGGTGTGGAGCCAGGGCTCAGTGTGGTGTGGAGCCAGGGTTCGGTGTGTTGTGGAGCCAGGACACGATGTGGTGTAGGGCCAGGACTCAGTGTGATGTGAAGTCAGGGCTCGGTGTGGTCTGGTGCCAGGGCTCGGTGTGATGTGGAGTTAGGGCTCGGTGCAATGTGGAACCAGGGCCCGGTGTGGTGTGGAGCCAGGGCTCGGTGTGGTCTGGAGCCAGGGTTCGGTGTGATGTGGAACCAGGGCTCGGTGTGTTGTGGAGCCAGGGTTCGGTGTGGTGTGGAAATAGGGATTGGTGCGGTGTGGAGATAGGGATCGGTGCGGCGTGGAGCCAGGGCTCGGTGTGGTGTGGAGCCAGTGCCCCGAGTGGTGTGGAGCCAGGGCTAGGCGTGGTGTAGAAATAGGGATCGGTGCGGTGTGGAGCCAGGGCTCGGTGTGGTGTGGAGACAGGGCTCGGTGTGGTGTGGAGACAGGGCCCGGTGTGGTGTGGAGCCAGGGCTCGGTGTGGTGTGGAGCCAGGGTTTGGTTTGTTGTGGAGCCAGGACGGGATGTGGTGTGAAGTCAGGGCTCTGTGTGGTCTGGAGCCAGGGTTCGGTATGGTGTGGAGCTAGGGCCCGGTGTGATGTGGTGCCAGGGCTCAGTGTGGTCTGGAGCCAGAGTTCGGTGTGGTGTGGAGCTAGGGCTCGGTGTGATGTGGTGCCAGGGCTCGGTGTGGTATGAAGTCAGGGCCCGGTGTGGTGTGGAGCTAGGGCTCGGTGTGATGTGGTGCCAGGGCTCGGTGTGGTCTGGAGCCAGAATTCGGTGTGGTGTGGAGCTAGGGCTCGGTGTGATGTGGTGCCAGGGCTCGGTGTGGTATGAAGTCAGGGCCCGGTGTGGTGTGGAGACAGGGCTCGGTGTGATGTGGAGATAGGGCTCGGTGTGGTGTGGAGCCAGGGCTCGGTGTGGTCTGGAGCCAAGGTTCGGTGTGGTGTGGAGCTAGGGCTCGGTGTGATGTGGTGCCAGGGCTCGGTGTGATGTGGAGATAGGGCTCGGTGCAATGTGGAACCAGGGCACGGTGTGGTGTGGAGCCATGGATCGGTATGGTGTGAAGATAGGGATCGGTGCGGTGTGGAGCCAGGGCTCGGTGTGGTGTGGAGCCAGGGCTCGGTGTGGTGAGGAAATAGGGATCGGTGCGGTGTGGAGCCAGGCCTCGGTGTGGTGTGGAGACAGGGCTCGGTGTGGTGTAGAGATAGGGCTCGGTGTGGTGTGGAGCCAGGGCCCGGTGTGGTGTGGAGCCAGGACCCGATGTGGTGTGGTGCCAGGGCTCGGTGTGATGTGGAGATAGGGCTAGGTGTGGTGTGGAGATAGGGATCGGTGCAATGTGGAACCAGGGCCCGGTGTGTTGTGGAGCCGGGCACGGTGTGGTGTGGAGATAGGGATAGGTGTGGTGTGGAGTCGGCTTGGTGTGGTGTGGAGCCAGGGCTCGGTGTGGTGTGGAGGCAGGGCTCGGTGTGGTATGACGTCAGGGCCCGGTGTGATGTGGAGATAGGGCTCGGTGTGGTGTGGAGCCAGGGCTCGGTGTGGTGTGGAGGCAGGGCTCGGTGTGGTATGAAGTCAGGGCCCGGTGTGATGTGGAGATAGGGCTCGGTGTGGTGTGGAGCCAGGGCTCGGTGTGGTGTGGAGCTAGGGCTCGGTGTGATGTGGTGCCAGGGCTCAGTGTGGTATGAAGTCAGGGCTTGGTGTGGTGTGGAGCCGGGGCTCGGTGTGGTGTTGGGTCAGGGCTCGGTGTGGTGTGGAGCCAGGGTTCGGTGTGTTGTGGAGCCAGGACGCGATGTGGTGTGGGGCCAGGGCTCAGTGTGCTGTGAAGTCAGGGCTCTGTGTGGTGCGGAGCCAGGGCTCGGTGTGGTCTGGAGCCAGGGTTCGGTGTGATGTGGTGCCAGGGTTCGGTGTGATGTGGTGTCAGGGCCCGGTGTGGTGTGGAGACAGGGTTCGGTGTGGTGTGGAGCTAGGGCTCGGTGTGGTGTGGAGATAGGGCTCGGTGTGGTGTGGAGCCAGGGCTCGGTGTGGTCTGGAGCCAAGGTTCGGTGTGGTGTGGAGCTAGGGCTCGGAATGATGTGGTGCCAGGGCTCGGTGTGATATGAAGTCAGGGCCCGGTGTGGTGTGGAGACAGGGCTCGGTGTGATGTGGTGCCAGGGCTCAGTGTGGTATGAAGTCAGGGCCCGGTGTGGTGTGGAGCTAGGGCTCAGTGTGATGTGGTGCCAGGGCTCGGTGTGGTATGAAGTCAGGGCCCGGTGTGGTGTGGAGACAGGGCTCGGTGTGGTCTGGAGCCAAGGTTCGGTGTGGTGTGGAGCTAGGGCTCGGTGTGATGTGGTGCCAGGGCTCGGTGTGGTATGAAGTCAGGGCCCGGTGTGGTGTGGAGACAGGGCTCGGTGTGATGTGGAGATAGGGCTCGGTGTGGTGTGGAGCCAGGGGTCGGTGTGGTGTGGAGCTAGGGCTCGGTGTGATGTGGTGCCAGGGCTTGGTGTGGTATGAAGTCAGGGCCCGGTGTGGTGTGGAGACAGGGCCAGGTGTGGTGTGGAGCTAGGGCTCGGTGTGGTGTGGAGCCAGGGCTCGGTGTGATGTGGAGATAGGGCTCGGTGCAATGTGGAACCAGGGCACGGTGTGATGTGGTGCCAGGGCTCGGTGTGGTATGAAGTCAGGGCCCGGTGTGGTGTGGAGACAGGGCCAGGTGTGGTGTGGAGCTAGGGCTCTGTGTGATGTGGTGCCAGGGCACGGTGTGGTGTGGAGCCAAGGATTGGTGTGGTGTGAAGATAGGGATCGGTGCGGTGTGGAGCCAGGGTTCGGTGTGGTGTGGAGCTAGGGCTCGGTGTGATGTGGTGCCAGTGCTCGGTGTGGTATGAAGTCAGGGCCCGGTGTGGTGTGGAGACAGGGCTCGGTGTGATGTGGAGATAGGGCTTGGTGTGGTATGAAGTCAGGGCTCGGTGTGGTCTGGAGCCAGGGCCCGGTGTGGTGTGGAGCTAGGGCTCGGTGTGATGTGGAACCAGGGCACGGTGTGGTGTGGAGCCAAGGATCGGTATGGTGTGAAGATAGGGATCGGTGTGGTGTGGTGCCAGGGCTCGGTTTGGTCTGGAGCCAGAGTTCGGTGTGGTGTGGAGCTAGGGCTCGGTGTGATGTGGTGCCAGGGCACGGTGTGGTATGAAGTCAGGGCCCGGTGTGGTGTGGAGACAGGGCTCGGTGTGATGTGGAGATAGGGCTCGGTGTGGTGTGGAGCCAGGGCTCGGTGTGGTCTGGAGCCAAGGTTCGGTGTGGTGTGGAGCTAGGGCTCGGTGTGATGTGGTGCCAGGGCTCGGTGTGATGTGGAGATAGGGCTCGGTGCAATGTGGAACCAGGGCACGGTGTGGTGTGGAGCCAAGGATCGGTATGGTGTGAAGATAGGGATCGGTGCGGTGTGGAGCCAGGGCTCGGTGTGGTGTGGAGCCAGGGCTCGGTGTGGTGAGGAAATAGGGATCGGTGCGGTGTGGAGCCAGGCCTCGGTGTGGTGTGGAGACAGGGCTCGGTGTGGTGTAGAGATAGGGCTCGGTGTGGTGTGGAGCCAGGGCCCGGTGTGGTGTGGAGCCAGGACCCGATGTGGTGTGGTGCCAGGGCTCGGTGTGATGTGGAGATAGGGCTAGGTGCAATGTGGAACCAGGGCCCGGTGTGTTGTGGTGCCGGGCACGGTGTGGTGTGGAGATAGGGATCGGTGCAGTGTGGAGCCAGGGCTCGGTGTGGTGTGGAGCCAGGGCTCGGTGTGATGTGGAGATAGGGCTTGGTGCAATGTGGAACCAGGGCCCGGTGTGTTGTGGAGCCGGGCACGGTGTGATGTGGAGATAGGGATAGGTGTGGTGTGGAGTCGGCTTGGTGTGGTGTGGAGCCAGGGCTCGGTGTGGTGTGGAGGCAGGGCTCGGTGTGGTATGAAGTCAGGGCCCGGTGTGATGTGGAGATAGGGCTCGGTGTGGTGTGGAGCCAGGGCTCGGTGTGGTGTGGAGCTAGGGCTCGGTGTGATGTGGTGCCAGGGCTCAGTGTGGTATGAAGTCAGGGCTTGGTGTGGTGTGGAGCCGGGGCTCGGTGTGGTGTTGGGTCAGGGATCGGTGTGGTGTGGAGTCAGGGCTCGGTGTGGTGTGGAGCCAGGGATCGGTGTGTTGTGGAGCCAGGACGCGATGTGGTGTGGGGCCAGGACTCAGTGTGCTGTGAAGTCAGGGCTCTGTGTGGTGCGGAGCCAGGGCTCGGTGTGGTCTGGAGCCAGGGTTCGGTGTGATGTGGTGCCAGGGTTCGGTGTGATGTGGTGTCAGGGCCCGGTGTGGTGTGGAGACAGGGTTCGGTGTGGTGTGGAGCTAGGGCTCGGTGTGGTGTGGAGATAGGGCTCGGTGTGGTGTGGAGCCAGGGCTCGGTGTGGTCTGGAGCCAAGGTTCGATGTGGTGTGGAGCTAGGGCTCGGTGTGATGTGGTGCCAGGGCTCGGTGTGATATGAAGTCAGGGCCCGGTGTGGTGTGGAGACAGGGCTCGGTGTGATGTGGTGCCAGGGCTCAGTGTGGTATGAAGTCAGGGCCCGGTGTGGTGTGGAGCTAGGGCTCAGTGTGATGTGGTGCCAGGGCTCGGTGTGGTATGAAGTCAGGGCCCGGTGTGGTGTGGAGACAGGGCTCGGTGTGGTCTGGAGCCAAGGTTCGGTGTGGTGTGGAGCTAGGGCTCGGTGTGATGTGGTGCCAGGGCTCGGTGTGGTATGAAGTCAGGGCCCGGTGTGGTGTGGAGACAGGGCTCGGTGTGATGTGGAGATAGGGCTCGGTGTGGTGTGGAGCCAAGGTTCGGTGTGGTGTGGAGCTAGGGCTCGGTGTGATGTGGTGCCAGGGCTTGGTGTGATGTGGAGATAGGGCTCGGTGCAATGTGGAACCAGGGCACGGTGTGATGTGGTGCCAGGGCTCGGTGTGGTATGAAGTCAGGGCCCGGTGTGGTGTGGAGACAGGGCCAGGTGTGGTGTGGAGCTAGGGCTCTGTGTGATGTGGTGCCAGGGCACGGTGTGGTGTGGAGCCAAGGATCGGTATGGTGTGAAGATAGGGATCGGTGCGGTGTGGAGCCAGGGTTCGGTGTGGTGTGGAGCTAGGGCTCGGTGTGGTCTGGTGCCAGGGCTCGGTGTGGTATGAAGTCAGGGCCCGGTGTGGTGTGGAGACAGGGCTCGGTGTGATGTGGAGATAGGGCTCGGTGTGGTGTGGAGCCAGGTCTCGGTGTGGTCTGGAGCCAAGGTTCGGTGTGGTGTGGAGCTAGGGCTCGGTGTGATGTGGTGCCAGGGCTCGGTGTGGTATGAAGTCAGGGCCCGGTGTGGTGTGGAGACAGGGCTCGGTGTGATGTGGAGATAGGGCTTGGTGTGGTATGAAGTCAGGGCTCGGTGTGGTCTGGAGCCAGGGCCCGGTGTGGTGTGGAGCTAGGGCTCGGTGTGATGTGGAATCAGGGCACGGTGTTGTGTGGAGCCAAGGATCGGTATGGTGTGAAGATAGGGATCGGTGCGGTGTGGAGCCAGGGCTCGGTGTGGTGTGGAGCCAAGGCTCGGTGTGGTGTGGAGACAGGGCTCAGCATGGTGAGGAAATAGGGATCAGTGCGGTGTGGAGCCAGGCCTCAGTGTGGTGTGGAGACAGGGCTCGGTGTGGTATGAAGTCAGG
Organism: Hemiscyllium ocellatum; assembly: GCF_020745735.1. Lineage (NCBI taxonomy): Eukaryota > Metazoa > Chordata > Chondrichthyes > Orectolobiformes > Hemiscylliidae > Hemiscyllium > Hemiscyllium ocellatum. The sequence goes on along the minus strand of NC_083401.1, from coordinate 5,561,873 downwards.
GCCAGGTGTGGTGTGGAGCCAGGGCCCGGTGTGGTGTGAAGATAGGGATCGGTGTGGTGTGGTGCCAGGGCTCGGTGTGGTGTGGAGATAGAGCTCGGTGTGATGTGGAACCAGGGCCCGGTGGCGTCTGGAGCCAGGGCTCGGCGTGGTGTGGTGATAGGGATCGGTGCGGTGTGGAGCCAGTGCTCGGTGTGTTGTGGAGCCAGAGCCCGGTGTGGTGCAGTGTCAGGGCTCATTGTGCTGTGGAGGCAGGATTTGTTGTGGTTTGGAGTCAGGGCACGGTGTGGTGTGGGGTCAAGGCTGTGTATGATGTTGTTCCAGGGCCCAGTGGGTGTGGGGCCAGGTATCACTGTGGTGTGGAGATAGGGCGGTGTGGTGTGGAATCAGGGCGCGGTGTGGTATGGAGTCAGGGCTCGGTGTGGTTTGGAGTCAGGGTTCGGTGTGGTGTGGAGTCAGGGCTCGGTGTGGTGTGGAGATGGGGCTCGGTGTGATGTGGAACCAGGGCCCGGTGGGGTCTGGAGCCAGGGCTCGGCGTGGTGTGGAGATAGGGATCGGTGTGGTGTGGAGCTAGGGCTCGGTGTGATGTGGAGCCAGTGCCTGGTGTGGTGTGGAGCCAGGGCCCGGTGTGGTGTGGAGCCAGGGCCCGGTGAGATGTGGAGCAAGGTCCCGGTGTGGTGTAGAGCCAGGGCTTGGTGTGATGAGGAGATAGGGCTCGGTGCGGTGTGGAACCAGGGCCCGGGGTGTTGTGGAGCCAGGGCACAGTGTGGTGTGGAGCCAGGGCACGGCATGGTGTGGAGCCAGGGCTCGGTGTGGTGTGGAACCAGGGCTCGGTGTGATGTGGAGCCAGTGCCTGATGTGGTGCGGAGCCAGGGCCCGGTGAGATGTGGAGCAAGGTCCCGGTGTGGTGTGGAGCCAGGGCTTGGTGTGATGAGGAGATAGGGCTCGGTGCGGTGTGGAACCAGGGCCCGGGGTGTTGTGGAGTCAGGGCTTGGTGTGGTGTGGAGATAGGACTCGATGTGATGTGGAACCAGGGCCCTGTGGGGTCTGGAGCCAGGGCTCGGCGTGGTGTGGAGATACGGATCGGTGCGGTGTGGAGCCAGGGCTCGGTGTGGTGTGGAGATATGGATCGGTGCGGTGTGGAGCCAGGGCTCGGTGTGGTGTGGAGTCAGGGCTCTGTGTGGTGTGGAGTCAGGGCTCTGTGTGGTGTTGAGTCAGGGCTCCGTGTGGTATGGAGTCAGGGCTCGGTGTGGTTTGGAGTCAGGGTTCGGTGTGGTGTGGTGTCAGGGTTCGGTATGGTGTGGTTCCAGGGCCCGGTGGGTGTGGAGCCAGGTATCACTGTGGTGGGGAGATAGGGCAGTGGTGTGGAATCAGGGCTCGGTGTGGTGTGGCGTCAGGGCTCGGTGTGGTGTGGAGTCAGGGCTCGGTGTGGTGTGGAATCAGTACTTGGCATGGTGTGGAGTCAGGACTCAGTGTGATGTGGAGTCAGGACTCGGTGTGGTGTGCAGTCAGGGCTCGGTGTGGTGCGGAGGCAGGGCTCGGTGTGGTGTGGAGGCAGGGCTCAGTGTGGTGTGCAGTCAGGGCTCGGTGTGGTGTGGTGTCAGGGTTCGGTGTGGTGTGGAGTCAGGGCACGGTATGGTGTGGAGTCAGGGCACGGTATGGTGTGGTTCCAGGGCCCGGTGGGTGTGGAGCCAGGTATCACTGTGGTGGGGAGATAGGGCGGTGTGGTGTGGAATCAGGGCGCGGTGTGGTGTGGAGTCAGGGCTCGGTGTGGTATGGAGTCAGGGCCCGGTGGGGTCTGGAGCCAGGGCTCGGCGTGGTGTGGAGCCAGGGCTCTGTGTGGTGTGGAGATAGCGATCGGTAGAGTGCGGAGCCAGTGCTCGGTGTGATGTGGAGCCAGTGCCTGGTGTGGAGTGGAGCCAGGGCCCGGTGAGATGTGGAGCAAGGTCCCGGTGTGGTGTGGAGCCAGGGCTTGGTGTGATGAGGAGATAGGGCTCGGTGCGGTGTGGAAGCAGGGCCCGGGGTGTTGTGGAGCCAGGGCACGGTGTGGTGTGGAGCCAGGGCTCGGCGTGGTGTGGAGCCAGGGCTCAGTGCGGTGTGGAGCAAGGTCCCGGTGTGGTGTGGAGCCAGGGCTCGGTGTGGTGTGGCGTCAGGGCTCCGTGTGGTGTGGAGTCAGGGCTCATTGTGCTGTGGAGGCAGGATGTGGTGTGGTTTGGAGTCAGGGCATCTTGTGGTGTGAAGTCAGGGCTCGGTGCAGTGTGGAGTCAGCGCACGGTCTGGTGTGGGGTCAGGGCCCAGGGTAGTGTGGTGTCAGGGCTCGATATGGTGTGGAGATAGAGCTCGGTGTGATGTGGAACCAGGGCCCGGTGGGGTCTGGAGCCAGGGCTCGGCGTGGTGTGGAGATAGGGATTGGTGCGGTGTGGAGTCAGGGCTCGGTGTGGTGTGGAGCCAGAGCCCGGTGTGGTGCAGTGTCAGGGCTCATTGTGCTGTGGAGGCAGGATTTGGTGTGATTTGGAGTCAGGACTCGGTGTGGTGTGGAGTCAGGGCACGGTGTGGTGTGGTGTCAGGGTTCGGTGTGGTGTGGAGTCAGGGCACGGTGTGGTGTGGTGTCAGGGTTCGGTATGGCGTGGTACCAGGGCCCGGTGGGTGTGGAGCCAGGTATCACTGTGGTGGGGAGATAGGGCAGTGGTGTGGAATCAGGGCTCGGTGTGGTGTGGAGTCAGGGCTCGGTGTGGTGTGGAGTCAGGGCTCGGTATGGTGTGGAGTCAGGGATCGGTGTGGTGTGGTGTCTGGGCTCGGTGTGATGTGCAGTCAGGGATCAGTGTGGTGTGGAGTCAGGGATCAGTGTAGTGTGGAGTCAGGGCGTGGTGTGGCGTGGAGCCAGAGCCCGGTGTGGTGCAGTGTCAGGGCTCATTGTGCTGTGGAGGCAGGATTTGTTGTGGTTTGGAGTCAGGGCACGGTATGGTGTGGGGTCAGGGCCCAGGATGGTGTGGGGTCAGGGCTCGGTATGATGTTGTTCCAGAGCCCAGTGGGTGTGGGGCCAGGTATCACTGTGGTGTGGAGATAGGGCGGTGTGGTGTGGAATCAGGGCGCGGTGTGGTATGGAGTCAGGGCTCGGTGTGGTGTGGGGTCAGGGCACGGTGTGGTGTGGGGTCAGGGCCCAGGGTGGTGTGGGGTCAGGGCTCGGTATGATGTTGTTCCAGGGCCCAGTGTGTGTGGGGCCAGGTATCACTGTGGTGTGGAGATAGGGCGGTGTGGTGTGGAATCAGGGCGCGGTGTGGTGTGGAGGCAGGGCTCGGTGTGGTTTGGAGTCAGGGTTTGGTGTGGTGTGGAGTCAGGGCTCGGTGTGGTGTGGAACCAGGGCCCGGGGTGTTGTGGAGCCAGGGCACGGTGTGGTGTGGAGCCAGGGCTCGGTGCGGTGTGGAGCAAGGTCCCGGTGTGGTGTGGAGTCAGGGCTCGGTGTGGTATGGAGTCAGGGCTCGGTGTGGTGTGGTGTCTGGGCTCGGTGTGGTGCGGAGGCAGGGCTCGGTGTGGTGTGCAGTCAGGGCTCGGTGTGGTGTGGTGTCTGGGCTCGGTGTGTTGTGCAGTCAGGGATCAGTGTGGTGTGCAGTCAGGGATCAGTGTAGTGTGGAGTCAGGGCTCGGTGTGGTTTGGAACAGAGCACGGTGTGGTGCAGTGTCAGGGCTCATTGTGCTGTGGAGGCAGGATTTGTTGTGGTTTGGAGTCAGGGCACAGTGTGGTGTGGGGTTAGGGCCCAGGGTGGTGTGGGGTCAGGGCTCGGTATGATGTTGTTCCAGGGCCCTGTGGGTGTGGGGCCAGGTATCACTGTGGTGTGGAGATAGGGCGGTGTGGTGTGGAATCAGGGCGCGGTGTGGTATGGAGTCAGGGCTCGGTGTGGTGTGGGGTCAGGGCCCAGGGTGGTGTGGGGTCAGGGCTCGGTATGATGTTGTTCCAGGGCCCAGTGTGTGTGGGGCCAGGTATCACTGTGGTGTGGAGATAGGGCGGTGTGGTGTGGAATCAAGGCGCGGTGTGGTGTGGAGGCAGGGCTCGGTGTGGTTTGGAGTCAGGGTTTGGTGTGGTGTGGAGTCAGGGCTCGGTGTGGTGTGGAGATAGGGCTCGGTGTGATGTGGAACCAGGGCCCGGTGGGGTCTGGAGCCAGGGCTCGGCGTGGTGTGGAGATAGGGATCGGTGCGGTGTGAAACCAGGGCCCGGTGGGGTCTGGAGCCAGGGCTCGGTGTGGTGTGGAGATAGGGATCGGTGCGGTTGGAGCCAGGGCTCGGTGTGGTGTTGTTCCAGGGCCCTGTGGGTGTGGGGCCAGGTATCACTGTGGTGTGGAGATAGGGCGGTGTGGTGTGGAGTCAGGGCGCGGTGTGGTGTGGAGTCAGGGCTCGGTGTGGTGTGGAGATAGGGCTCGGTGCGGTGTGGAGATAGGTCTCGGTGTGATGTGGAACCAGGGCCCGGTGGGGTCTGGAGCCAGGGCTCGGTGTGGTGTGGAGATAGGGATCGGTGCGGTTGGAGCCAGGGCTCGGTGTGGTGTGGAGCCAGGGCTCGGCATGGTGTGTGAAGTTAGCGATCGGTACATTGCGGAGCCAGTGCTCGGTGTGATGTGGAGCCAGTGCCTGGTGTGGTGTGGAGCCAGGGCCTGGTGAGATGTGGAGCAAGGTCCCGGTGTGGTGTGGAGCCAGGGCTTGGTGTGATGAGGAGATAGGGCTCGGTGCGGTGTGGAACCAGGGCCCGGGGTGTTGTGGAGCCAGGGCACAGTGTGGTGTGGAGCCAGGGCTCGGCGTGGTGTGGAGCCAGGGCTCGGTGCGGTGTGGAGCAAGGTCCCGGTGTGGTGTGGAGCCAGGGCTCGGTGTGGTGTGGCGTCAGGGCTCCGTGTGGTGTGGAGTCAGGGCTCATTGTGCTGTGGAGGCAGGATGTGGTGTGGTTTGGAGTCAGGGCATGTTGTGGTGTGAAGTCAGGGCTCGGTGCGGTGTGGAGTCAGCGCACGGTCTGGTGTGGGGTCAGGGCCCAGGGTAGTGTGGTGTCAGGGCTCGATGTGGTGTGGAGATAGAGCTCGGTGTGATGTGGAACCAGGGCCCGGTGGGGTCTGGAGCCAGGGCTCGGCGTGGTGTGGAGATAGGGATCGGTGCGGTGTGGAGTCAGGGCTCGGTGTGGTGTGGAGCCAGAGCCGGGTGTGGTGCAGTGTCAGGGCTCATTGTGCTGTGGAGGCAGGATTTGTTGTTGTTTGGAGTCAGGGCTCGGTGTGGTTTGGAGTCATGGCTCGGTGTGGTGTGAAGTCAGGGCTCGGTGTGGTGTGGAGTCAGGGCTCGGTATGGTGTGGAGTCAGGACTCGGTGTGGTGTGAAGTCAGGGCTCGGTGTGGTGTGGAGTCAGGGATCAGTGTGGTGCGGAGGCAGGGCTCAGTGTGGTGTGCAGTCAGGGCTCGGTGTGGTGTGGTGTCTGGGCTCGGTGTGGTGTGCAGTCAGGGATCAGTGTAGTGTGGAGTCAGGGCGCGGTGTGGTGTGGAGCCAGAGCCCGGTGTGGTGCAGTGTCAGGGCTCATTGTGCTGTGGAGGCAGGATTTGTTGTGGTTTGGAGTCAGGGCACGGTGTGGTGTGGGGTCAGGGCCCAGGGTGGTGTGGGGTCAGGGTTCGGTATGATGTTGTTCCAGGGCCCAGTGGGTGTGGGGCCAGGTATCACTGTGGTGTGGAGATAGGGCGGTGTGGTGTGGAATCAGGGCGCGGTATGGTATGGAGTCAGGGCTCGGTGTGGTTTGGAGTCAGGGCACGGTGTGGTGTGGGGTCAGGGCCCAGGGTGGTGTGGGGTCAGGGCTCGGTATGATGTTGTTCCAGGGCCCAGTGGGTGTGGGGCCAGGTATCACTGTGGTGTGGAGATAGATTAGACTTACAGTGTGGAAACAGGCCCTTCGGCCCAACAAGTCCACACCGACCCGCCGAAGCGAAACCCACCCATACCCCTACATTACCCCTTACCTAACACTATGGGCAATTTAGCATGGCCAATTCACCTGACCCGCACATCTTTGGATTGTGGGAGGAAACCGGAGCACCCGGAGGAAACCCACACAGAAACGGGGAGAACGTGCAAACTCCACACAGTCAGTCGCCTGAGTCGGGAATTGAACCCGGGTCGGTGTGGAATAGGGCGGTGTGGTGTGGAACCAGGGCTCGGTGTGGTGTGGAGTCAGGGCTCGGTGTGGGTTGGAGTCAGGGTTTGGTGTGGTGTGGAGTCAGGGCTCGGTGTGGTGTGGAGATAGGTCTCGGTGTGATGTGGAACCAGGGCCCGGTGGGGTCTGGAGCCAGGGCTCGGTGTGGTATGGAGATAGGGATCGGTGCGGTTGGAGCCAGGGCTCGGTGTGGTGTGGAGATATGGATCGGTGCGGTGTGGAGCCAGGGCTCGGTGTGGTGTGGAGCCAGGGCTCGGCGTGGTGTGGAGCCAGGGCTCGGCGTGGTGTGGAGTTAGCGATCGGTACATTGCGGAGCCAGTGCTCGGTGTGATGTGGAGCCAGTGCCTGGTGTGGTGTGGAGCCAGGGCCCGGTGAGATGTGGAGCAAGGTCCCGGTGTGGTGTGGAGCCAGGGCTTGGTGTGATGAGGAGATAGGGCTCGGTGTGGTGTGGAACCAGGGCCCGGGGTGTTGTGGAGCCAGGGTACGGTGTGGTGTGGAGCCAGGGCTCGGTGCGGTGTGGAGCAAGGTCCCGGTGTGGTGTGGAGTCAGGGCTCGGTGTGGTATGGAGTCAGGACTCAGTGTGATGTGAAGTCAGGGCTCTGTGTAGTGCGGAGGCAGGGCTCGGTGTGGTGTGCAGTCAGGGCTCGGTGTGGTGTGGAGATAGGGATCGGTGCGGTGTGGAGCCAGGGCTCGGTGTGGTGTGGAGATATGGATCGGTGCGGTGTGGAGCCAGGGCTCGGTGTGGTGTGGAGCCAGGGCTCGGCGTGGTGTGGAGCCAGGGCTCGGCGTGGTGTGGAGTTAGCGATCGGTACATTGCGGAGCCAGTGCTCGGTGTGATGTGGAGCCAGTGCCTGGTGTGGTGTGGAGCCAGGGCCCGGTGAGATGTGGAGCAAGGTCCCGGTGTGGTGTGGAGCCAGGGCTTGGTGTGATGAGGAGATAGGGCTCGGTGTGGTGTGGAACCAGGGCCCGGGGTGTTGTGGAGCCAGGGCACGGTGTGGTGTGGAGCCAGGGCTCGGTGTGGTGTGGAGCAAGGCCCCGGTGTGGTGTGGAGTCAGGGCTCGGTGTGATATGGAGTCAGAACTCAGTGTGATGTGAAGTCAGGGCTCTGTGTAGTGCGGAGGCAGGGCTCGGTGTGGTGTGCAGTCAGGGCTCGGTGTGGTGTGGTGTCTGGGCTCGGTGTGTTGTGCAGTCAGGGATCAATGTGGTGTGCAGTCAGGGATCAGTGTAGTGTGGAGTCAGGGCTCGGTGTGGTTTGGAACAGAGCACGGTGTGGTGCAGTGTCAGGGCTCATTGTGCTGTGGAGGCAGGATTTGTTGTGGTTTGGAGTCAGGGCACAGTGTGGTGTGGGGTCAGGGCTCAGGGTGGTGTGGGGTCAGGGCTCGGTATGATGTTGTTCCAGGGCCCTGTGGGTGTGGGGCCAGGTATCACTGTGGTGTGGAGATAGGGCGGTGTGGTGTGGAATCAGGGCGCGGTGTGGTGTGGAGTCAGGGCTCGGTGTGGTGTGAAGTAGGGCTCTGTGTGGTATGGAGTCAGGGTTTGGTGTGGTGTGGAGTCAGGGCTCGGTGTGGTGTGGAGATAGGTCTCGGTGTGGTGTGGAGATATGGATCGGTGTGGTTTGGAGTCAGGGCTCGGTGTGGTGTGGAGGCAGGGCTCGGTGTGGTGTGGAGTCTGGGCACGGTGTGGTGTGGTGTCAGGGTTCGGTATGGCGTGGTTCCAGGTCCCGGTGGGTGTGGAGCCAGGTATCACTGTGGTGGGGAGATTGGGCAGTGGTGTGGAATCAGGGCTCGGTGTGGTGTGAAGTCAGGGCTCGGTGTGGTGTGGAGCCAGGGCTCGGTGTGGTGTGGAGATATGGATCGGTGCGGTGTGGAGCCAGGGCTCGGTGTGGTGTGGAGCCAGGGCACTGCGTGGTGTGGAGCCAGAGCCCAATGTGTTGCAGTGTCAGGGCTCATTGTGCTGTGGAGGCAGGATTTGGTGTTATTTGGAGTCAGTGCTCTGTGTGGTGTGGAGGCAGGGCTCGGTGTGGTGTGGAGTCAGGGCACGATGTGGTGTGGTGTCAGGGTTCGGTATGGCGTGGTTCCAGGTCCCGGTGGGTGTGGAGCCAGGTATCACTGTGGTGGGGAGATTGGGCAGTGGTGTGGAATCAGGGCTCGGTGTGGTGTGAAGTCAGGGCTCGGTGTGGTGTGGAGCCAGGGCTCGGTGTGGTGTGGAGATATGGATCGGTGGGGTGTGGAGCCAGGGCTCGGTGTGGTGTGGAGCCAGGCCTCGGCGTGGTGTGGAGCTAGGGCTCTGTGTAGTGCGGAGCCAAGGCTCGGTGTGATGAGGAGATAGGGCTCGGTGCGGTGTGGAAGCAGGGCCCGGGGTGTTGTGGAGCCAGGGCACAGTGTGGTGTGGAGCCAGGGCTCGGCGTGGTGTGGAGCCAGGGCTCGGTGTGGTGTGGAGCCAGGGCTCTGTGTGGTGTGGAGCCAGGCATCACTGTGGTGGGGAGATAAGGCAGTGGTGTGGAATCAGGGCTCGGTGTGGTGTGAAGTTAGGGCTTGGTGTGGAGTCAGGGCTCGGTGTGGTGTGGAGTCAGGTCTCGGTGTGGTGTGGAGTCAGGGCTGGGTGTGGTGCGGAGGCAGGGCTCGGTGCAGTATGGAGTCAGGGCTCAGTGTGGTGTGGAATCAGGGCTCTGTGTGGTGCGGAGGCAGGGCTCGGTGTGGTGTGGTGTCTGGGCTCGGTGTGGTGTGCAGTCAGGGATCAGTGTGGTGTGGAGTCAGGGATCAGTGTAGTGTGGAGTCAGGGCTCGGTGTGGTGTGGAGCCAGAGCACGGTGTGGTGCAGTGTCAGGGCTCATTGTGCTGTGGAGGCAGGATTTGGTGTGGTTTCGAGTCAGGTTTCGGTGTGGTGTGTAGTCAGGGCTTGATGCGATATGGAATCAGGGCTTGGTGTGGTGTGGCGCCGGGGCTCGGTGTGGTGTGGAGTCAGGACTCAGTGTGATGTGAAGTCAGGGCTCTGTGTGGTGCGGAGGCAGGGCTCGGTGTGGTGTGGAGTCAGGGCTTGGTGTGGTGTGGAGCCGGGGCTCTGTGTGGTGAGGAGGCAGGGCTCTGTGTGGTGAGGAGGCAGGGCTTTGTGTGGTACGGAGGCAGGGCTCTGTGTGGTTTGAAGTCAGGGCTCGGTGTGGTGTGGAGGCAGGGCTCGGTGTGGTGAGGAGGCAGGGCTCTGTGTGGTGCGGAGGCAGGGCTCGGTGTGGTGTGAAGTCAGGGCTCGGTGTGGTGTGGAGTCAGGGCTCGGTGTGGTGTGGAGGCAGGGCTCGGTGCGGTGTGGAGCAAGGTCCCGGTGTGGTGTGGAGTCAGGGCTCGGTGTGGTATGGAGTCAGGACTCAGTGTGATATGAAGTCAGGGCTCTGTGTAGTGCGGAGGCAGGGCTCGGTGTGGTGTGGTGTCTGGGCTCGGTGTGGTGTGCAGTCAGGGCTCGGTGTGGTGTGGTGTCTGGGCTCGGTGTGTTGTGCAGTCAGGGATCAGTGTGGTGTGCAGTCAGGGATCAGTGTAGTGTGGAGTCAGGGCTCGGTGTGGTTTGGAACAGAGCATGGTGTGGTGCAGTGTCAGGGCTCATTGTGCTGTGGAGGCAGGATTTGTTGTGGTGTGGGGTCAGGGCCCAGGGTGGTGTGGGGTCAGGGCTCGGTATGATGTTGTTCCAGGGCCCTGTGGGTGTGGGGCCAGGTATCACTGTGGTGTGGAGATGGGGCGGTGTGGTGTGGAATCAGGGTGCGGTGTGGTGTGGAGTCAGGGCTCGGTGTGGTGTGGAGTCAGGGCACGGTGTGGTGTGGTGTCAGGGTTCGGTATGGCGTGGTTCCAGGTCCCGGTGGGTGTGGAGCCAGGTATCACTGTGGTGGGGAGATTGGGCAGTGGTGTGGACTCAGGGCTCGGTGTGGTGTGAAGTCAGGGCTCGGTGTGGTGTGGAGCCAGGGCTCGGTGTGGTGTGGAACCAGGGCTCGGTGTGGTGTGGAGCCAGGGCACTGCGTGGTGTGGAGCCAGAGCCCAATGTGTTGCAGTGTCAGGGCTCATTGTGCTGTGGAGGCAGGATTTGGTCTTATTTGGAGTCAGTGCTCTGTGTGGTGTGGAGGCAGGGCTCGGTGTGGTGTGGAGTCAGGGCACGGTGTGGTGTGGTGTCAGGGTTCGGTATGGCGTGGTTCCAGGTACCGGTGGGTGTGGAGCCAGGTATCACTGTGGTGGGGAGATTGGGCGGTGTGGTGTGGAATCAGGGCGTGGTGTGGTGTGTAGTCAGGGCTCGGTGTGGTGTGGAGTCAGGGCACGGTGTGGTGTGGTGTCAGGGTTCGGTATGGCGTGGTTCCAGGTCCCGGTGGGTGTGGAGCCAGGTATCACTGTGGTGGGGAGATTGGGCAGTGGTGTGGAATCAGGGCTCGGTGTGGTGTGAAGTCAGGGCTCGGTGTGGTGTGGAGCCAGGGCTCGGTGTGGTGTGGAGAGAGGGCTCGGTGTGGTGTGGAGCCAGGGCTCGGTGTGGTGTGGAGCCAGGGCTCTGTGTGGTGTGGAGCCAGGGCTCGGTGTGATGAGGAGTTAGGGCTCGGTGCGGTGTGGAAGCAGGGCCCGGGGTGTTGTGGAGCCAGGGCACAGTGTGGTGTGGAGCCAGGGCTCGGCGTGGTGTGGAGCCAGGGCTCGGTGTGGTGTGGAGCCAGGGCTCTGTGTGGTGTGGAGCCAGGCATCACTGTGGTGGGGAGATAGGGCAGTGGTGTGGAATCAGGGCTCGGTGTAGTGTGAAGTTAGGGCTCGGTGTGGAGTCAGGCCTCGGTGTGGTGTGGAGTCAGGTCTCGGTGTGGTGTGGAGTCAGGGCTGGGTGTGGTGCGGAGGCAGGGCTCGGTGCAGTATGGAGTCAGGGCTCAGTGTGGTGTGGAGTCAGGGCTCTGTGTGGTGCGGAGGCAGGGCTCGGTGTGGTGTGCAGTCAGGGCTCGGTGTGGTGTGGTGTCTGGGCTCGGTGTGGTGTGCAGTCAGGGATCAGTGTGGTGTGGAGTCAGGGATCAGTGTAGTGTGGAGTCAGGGCTCGGTGTGGTGTGGAGCCAGAGCACGGTGTGGTGCAGTGTCAGGGCTCATTGTGCTGTGGAGGCAGGATTTGGTGTGGTTTCGAGTCAGGTTTCGGTGTGGTGTGTAGTCAGGGCTTGATGCGATGTGGAATCAGGGCTTGGTGTGGTGTGGCGCCGGGGCTCGGTGTGGTGTGGAGTCAGGACTCAGTGTGATGTGAAGTCAGGGCTCTGTGTGGTGCGGAGTCAGGGCTCGGTGTGGTGTGGAGTCAGGGCTTGGTGTGGTGTGGAGCCGGGGCTCTGTGTGGTGAGGAGGCAGGGCTCTGTGTGGTGAGGAGGCAGGGCTTTGTGTGGTACGGAGGCAGGGCTCTGTGTGGTGTGAAGTCAGGGCTCGGTGTGGTGTGGAGGCAGGGCTCTGTGTGGTGAGGAGGCAGGGCTCTGTGTGGTGCGGAGGCAGGGCTCGGTGTGGTGTGAAGTCAGGGCTCGGTGTGGTGTGGAGTCAGGGCTCGGTGTGGTGTGGAGGCAGGGCTCTGTGTGGTGAGGAGGCAGGGCTCTGTGTGGTGAGGAGTCAGGGCTCTGTGTGGTGTGGAGTCAGGGTTCGGTGTGGTGTGAAGTCAGGGCTCGGTGTGGTGTGGAGTCAGGGCTCTGTGTAGTGCGGAGGCAGGGCTCGGTGTGGTGTGGAGTCAGGGCTCGGTGTGGTGTGGAGTCAGGTCTCGGTGTGGTGTGGAGTCAGGGCTCTGTGTGGTGCGGAGGCAGGGCTCGGTGTGGTGCGGAGGCAGGGCTCGGTGCAGTATGGAGTCAGGGCTCAGTGTGGTATGGAGTCAGGACTCAGTGTGATGTGGAGTCAGGGCTCTGTGTGGTGTGGAGGCAGGGCTCGGTGTGGTGTGGAGTCAGGGTTCGGTGTGGTGTGAAGTCAGGGCTCGGTGTGGTGTGAAGTCAGGGCTCGGTGTGGTGTGGAGTCAGGGCTCGGTGTGGTGTGGAGGCAGGGCTCTGTGTGATGTGGAGTCAGGGCTCTGTGTGGTGTGGAGGCAGGGCTCGGTGTGGTGTGGAGTCAGGGTTCGGAGCAGTATGGAGTCAGGGCTCGGTGTGGTATGGAGTCAGGACTCAGTGTGATGTGGAGTCAGGGCTCTGTGTGGTGTGGAGGCAGGGCTCGGTGTGGTGTGGAGTCAGGGTTCGGTGTGGTGTGGAGTCAGGGCTCGGTGTGGTGTGGAGCCGGGGCTCGGTGTGGTGTGAAGTCAGGGCTCGGTGTGGTGTGAAGTCAGGGCTCGGTGTGGTGTGGAGGCAGGGCTCTGTGTGGTGAGGAGGCAGGGCTCTGTGTGGTGTGGAGTCAGGGTTCGGTGTGGTGTGAAGTCAGGGCTCGGTGTGGTGTGGAGTCAGGGCTCTGTGTGGTGCGGAGGCAGGGCTCGGTGTGGTGTGGAGGCAGGGCTCGGTGCAGTATGGAGTCAGGGCTCGGTGTGGTGTGGAGTCAGGGCTCGGTGTGATGTGAAGTCAGGACTCGGTATGGTGGTGAGTCAGGGCTCTGTGTGGTGTGGAGGCAGGGCTCTGTGTGGTGAGGAGGCAGGGCTCTGTGTGGTGCGGAACCAGGGCTCGGTGTGGTGTGGAGATATGGATCGGTGCGGTGTGGAGCCAGGGCTCGGTGTGGTGTGGAGCCAGGCCTCGGCGTGGTGTGGAGCTAGGGCTCTGTGTAGTGCGGAGCCAAGGCTCGGTGTGATGAGGAGATAGGGCTCGGTGCGGTGTGGAAGCAGGGCCCGGGGTGTTGTGGAGCCAGGGCACAGTGTGGTGTGGAGCCAGGGCTCGGCGTGGTGTGGAGCCAGGGCTCGGTGTGGTGTGGAGCCAGGGCTCTGTGTGGTGTGGAGCCAGGCATCACTGTGGTGGGGAGATAAGGCAGTGGTGTGGAATCAGGGCTCGGTGTGGTGTGAAGTTAGGGCTCGGTGTGGAGTCAGGGCTCGGTGTGGTGTGGAGTCAGGGCTTTGTGTGGTACGGAGGCAGGGCTCTGTGTGGTTTGAAGTCAGGGCTCGGTGTGGTGTGGAGGCAGGGCTCTGTGTGGTGAGGAGGCAGGGCTCTGTGTGGTGCGGAGGCAGGGCTCGGTGTGGTGTGAAGTCAGGGCTCGGTGTGGTGTGGAGTCAGGGCTCGGTGTGGTGTGGAGGCAGGGCTCTGTGTGGTGAGGAGGCAGGGCTCTGTGTGGTGTGGAGCCAGGGCTCGGTGCGGTGTGGAGCAAGGTCCCGGTGTGGTGTGGAGTCAGGGCTCGGTGTGGTATGGAGTCAGGACTCAGTGTGATGTGAAGTCAGGGCTCTGTGTAGTGCGGAGGCAGGGCTCGGTGTGGTGTGGTGTCTGGGCTCGGTGTGGTGTGCAGTCAGGGCTCGGTGTGGTGTGGTGTCTGGGCTCGGTGTGTTGTGCAGTCAGGGATCAGTGTGGTGTGCAGTCAGGGATCAGTGTAGTGTGGAGTCAGGGCTCGGTGTGGTTTGGAACAGAGCACGGTGTGGTGCAGTGTCAGGGCTCATTGTGCTGTGGAGGCAGGATTTGTTGTGGTTTGGAGTCAGGGCACAGTGTGGTGTGGGGTCAGGGCCCAGGGTGGTGTGGGGTCAGGGCTCGGTATGATGTTGTTCCAGGGCCCTGTGGGTGTGGGGCCAGGTATCACTGTGGTGTGGAGATGGGGCGGTGTGGTGTGGAATCAGGGCGCGGTGTGGTGTGGAGTCAGGGCTCGGTGTGGTGTGAAGTAGGGCTCTGTGTGGTATGGAGTCAGGGTTTGGTGTGGTGTGGAGTCAGGGCACGGTGTGGTGTGGTGTCAGGGTTCGGTATGGCGTGGTTCCAGGTCCCGGTGGGTGTGGAGCCAGGTATCACTGTGGTGGGGAGATTGGGCAGTGGTGTGGAATCAGGGCTCGGTGTGGTGTGAAGTCAGGGCTCGGTGTGGTGTGGAGCCAGGGCTCGGTGTGGTGTGGAGATATGGATCGGTGCGGTGTGGAACCAGGGCTCGGTGTGGTGTGGAGCCAGGGCACTGCGTGGTGTGGAGCCAGAGCCCAATGTGTTGCAGTGTCAGGGCTCATTGTGCTGTGGAGGCAGGATTTGGTGTTATTTGGAGTCAGTGCTCTGTGTGGTGTGGAGGCAGGGCTCGGTGTGGTGTGGAGTCAGGGCACGGTGTGGTGTGGTGTCAGGGTTCGGTATGGCGTGGTTCCAGGTCCCGGTGGGTGTGGAGCCAGGTATCACTGTGGTGGGGAGATTGGGCAGTGGTGTGGAATCAGGGCTCGGTGTGGTGTGAAGTCAGTGCTCGGTGTGGTGTGGAGCCAGGGCTCGGTGTGGTGTGGAGATATGGATCGGTGCGGTGTGGAGCCAGGGCTCGGTGTGGTGTGGAGCCAGGGCTCTGTGTGGTGTGGAGCCAGGGCTCGGTGTGATGAGGAGATAGGGCTCGGTGCGGTGTGGAAGCAGGGCCCGGGGTGTTGTGGAGCCAGGGCACAGTGTGGTGTGGAGCCAGGGCTCGGCGTGGTGTGGAGCCAGGGCTCGGTGTGGTGTGGAGCCAGGGCTCTGTGTGGTGTGGAGCCAGGCATCACTGTGGTGGGGAGATAGGGCAGTGGTGTGGAATCAGGGCTCTGTGTGGTGTGAAGTTAGGGCTCGGTGTGGAGTCAGGGCTCGGTGTGGTGTGGAGTCAGGTCTCGGTGTGGTGTGGAGTCAGGGCTGGGTGTGGTGCGGAGGCAGGGCTCGGTGCAGTATGGAGTCAGGGCTCAGTGTGGTGTGGAGTCAGGGCTCTGTGTGGTGCGGAGGCAGGGCTCGGTGTGGTGTGCAGTCAGGGCTCGGTGTGGTGTGGTGTCTGGGCTCGGTGTGGTGTGCAGTCAGGGATCAGTGTGGTGTGGAGTCAGGGATCAGTGTAGTGTGGAGTCAGGGCTCGGTGTGGTGTGGAGCCAGAGCACGGTGTGGTGCAGTGTCAGGGCTCATTGTGCTGTGGAGGCAGGATTTGGTGTGGTTTCGAGTCAGGTTTCGGTGTGGTGTGTAGTCAGGGCTTGATGCGATGTGGAATCAGGGCTTGGTGTGGTGTGGCGCCGGGGCTCGGTGTGGTGTGGAGTCAGGACTCAGTGTGATGTGAAGTCAGGGCTCTGTGTGGTGCGGAGGCAGGGCTCGGTGTGGTGTGGAGTCAGGGCTTGGTGTGGTGTGGAGCCGGGGCTCTGTGTGGTGAGGAGGCAGGGCTCTGTGTGGTGAGGAGGCAGGGCTTTGTGTGGTACGGAGGCAGGGCTCTGTGTGGTGTGAAGTCAGGGCTCGGTGTGGTGTGGAGGCAGGACTCTGTGTGGTGAGGAGGCAGGGCTCTGTGTGGTGCGGAGGCAGGGCACGGTGTGGTGTGGTGTCAGGGCTCGGTATGGCGTGGTTCCAGGTCCCGGTGGGTGTGGAGCCAGGTATCACTGTGGTGGGGAGATTGGGCAGTGGTGTGGAATCAGGGCTCGGTGTGGTGTGTAGTCAGGGCTCGGTGTGGTGTGGAGCCAGGGCTCGGTGTGGTGTGGAGATATGGATCGGTGCGGTGTGGAGCCAGGGCTCGGTGTGGTGTGGAGCCAGGGCACTGCGTGGTGTGGAGCCAGAGCCCAATGTGTTGCAGTGTCAGGGCTCATTGTGCTGTGGAGGCAGGATTTGGTGTTATTTGGAGTCAGTGCTCTGTGTGGTGTGGAGGCAGGGCTCGGTGTGGTGTGGAGTCAGGGCACGATGTGGTGTGGTGTCAGGGTTCGGTATGGCGTGGTTCCAGGTCCCGGTGGGTGTGGAGCCAGGTATCACTGTGGTGGGGAGATTGGGCAGTGGTGTGGAATCAGGGCTCGGTGTGGTGTGAAGTCAGGGCTCGGTGTGGTGTGGAGCCAGGGCTCGGTGTGGTGTGGAGATATGGATCGGTGCGGTGTGGAGCCAGGGCTCGGTGTGGTGTGGAGCCAGGCCTCGGCGTGGTGTGGAGCTAGGGCTCTGTGTAGTGCGGAGCCAAGGCTCGGTGTGATGAGGAGATAGGGCTCGGTGCGGTGTGGAAGCAGGGCCCGGGGTGTTGTGGAGCCAGGGCACAGTGTGGTGTGGAGCCAGGGCTCGGCGTGGTGTGGAGCCAGGGCTCTGTGTGGTGTGGAGCCAGGGCTCTGTGTGGTGTGGAGCCAGGCATCACTGTGGTGGGGAGATAAGGCAGTGGTGTGGAATCAGGGCTCGGTGTGGTGTGAAGTTAGGGCTCGGTGTGGAGTCAGGGCTCGGTGTGGTGTGGAGTCAGGTCTCGGTGTGGTGTGGAGTCAGGGCTGGGTGTGGTGCGGAGGCAGGGCTCGGTGCAGTATGGAGTCAGGGCTCAGTGTGGTGTGGAATCAGGGCTCTGTGTGGTGCGGAGGCAGGGCTCGGTGTGGTGTGGTGTCTGGGCTCGGTGTGGTGTGCAGTCAGGGATCAGTGTGGTGTGGAGTCAGGGATCAGTGTAGTGTGGAGTCAGGGCTCGGTGTGATGTGGAGCCAGAGCACGGTGTGGTACAGTGTCAGGACTCATTGTGCTGTGGAGGCAGGATTTGGTGTGGTTTCGAGTCAGGTTTCGGTGTGGTGTGTAGTCAGGGCTTGATGCGATATGGAATCAGGGCTTGGTGTGGTGTGGCGCCGGGGCTCGGTGTGGTGTGGAGTCAGGACTCAGTGTGATGTGAAGTCAGGGCTCTGTGTGGTGCGGAGGCAGGGCTCGGTGTGGTGTGGAGTCAGGGCTTGCTGTGGTGTGGAGCCGGGGCTCTGTGTGGTGAGGAGGCAGGGCTCTGTGTGGGGAGGAGGCAGGGCTTTGTGTGGTACGGAGGCAGGGCTCTGTGTGGTTTGAAGTCAGGGCTCGGTGTGGTGTGGAGGCAGGGCTCTGTGTGGTGAGGAGGCAGGGCTCTGTGTGGTGCGGAGGCAGGGCTCGGTGTGGTGTGAAGTCAGGGCTCGGTGTGGTGTGGAGTCAGGGCTCGGTGTGGTGTGGAGGCAGGGCTCTGTGTGGTGAGGAGGCAGGGCTCTGTGTGGTGTGGAGCCAGGGCTCGGTGCGGTGTGGAGCAAGGTCCCGGTGTGGTGTGGAGTCAGGGCTCGGTGTGGTATGGAGTCAGGACTCAGTGTGATGTGAAGTCAGGGCTCTGTGTAGTGCGGAGGCAGGGCTCGGTGTGGTGTGGTGTCTGGGCTCGGTGTGGTGTGCAGTCAGGGCTCGGTGTGGTGTGGTGTCTGGGCTCGGTGTGTTGTGCAGTCAGGGATCAGTGTGGTGTGCAGTCAGGGATCAGTGTTGTGTGGAGTCAGGGCTCGGTGTGGTTTGGAACAGAGCACGGTGTGGTGCAGTGTCAGGGCTCATTGTGCTGTGGAGGCAGGATTTGTTGTGGTTTGGAGTCAGGGCACAGTGTGGTGTGGGGTCAGGGCCCAGGGTGGTGTGGGGTCAGGGCTCGGTATGATGTTGTTCCAGGGCCCTGTGGGTGTGGGGCCAGGTATCACTGTGGTGTGGAGATGGGGCGGTGTGGTGTGGAATCAGGGCGCGGTGTGGTGTGGAGTCAGGGCTCGGTGTGGTGTGAAGTAGGGCTCTGTGTGGTATGGAGTCAGGGTTTGGTGTGGTGTGGAGTCAGGGCACGGTGTGGTGTGGTGTCAGGGTTCGGTATGGCGTGGTTCCAGGTCCTGGTGGGTGTGGAGCCAGGTATCACTGTGGTGGGGAGATTGGGCAGTGGTGTGGAATCAGGGCTCGGTGTGGTGTGAAGTCAGGGCTCGGTGTGGTGTGGAGCCAGGGCTCGGTGTGGTGTGGAGATATGGATCGGTGCGGTGTGGAACCAGGGCTCGGTGTGGTGTGGAGCCAGGGCACTGCGTGGTGTGGAGCCAGAGCCCAATGTGTTGCAGTGTCAGGGCTCATTGTGCTGTGGAGGCAGGATTTGGTGTTATTTGGAGTCAGTGCTCTGTGTGGTGTGGAGGCAGGGCTCGGTGTGGTGTGGAGTCAGGGCACGGTGTGGTGTGGTGTCAGGGTTCGGTATGGCGTGGTTCCAGGTCCCGGTGGGTGTGGAGCCAGGTATCACTGTGGTGGGGAGATTGGGCAGTGGTGTGGAATCAGGGCTCGGTGTGGTGAAGTCAGGGCTCGGTGTGGTGTGGAGCCAGAGCACGGTGTGGTGCAGTGTCAGGGCTCATTGTGCTGTGGAGGCAGGATTTGGTGTGGTTTCGAGTCAGGTTTCGGTGTGGTGTGTAGTCAGGGCTTGATGCGATGTGGAATCAGGGCTTGGTGTGGTGTGGCGCCGGGGCTCGGTGTGGTGTGGAGTCAGGACTCAGTGTGATGTGAAGTCAGGGCTCTGTGTGGTGTGGAGGCAGGGCTCGGTGTGGTGTGGAGTCAGGGCTTGGTGTGGTGTGGAGCCGGGGCTCTGTGTGGTGAGGAGGCAGGGCTCTGTGTGGTGAGGAGGCAGGGCTTTGTGTGGTACGGAGGCAGGGCTCTGTGTGGTGTGAAGTCAGGGCTCGGTGTGGTGTGGAGGCAGGACTCTGTGTGGTGAGGAGGCAGGGCTCTGTGTGGTGCGGAGGCAGGGCACGGTGTGGTGTGGTGTCAGGGCTCGGTATGGCGTGGTTCCAGGTCCCGGTGGGTGTGGAGCCAGGTATCACTGTGGTGGGGAGATTGGGCAGTGGTGTGGAATCAGGGCTCGGTGTGGTGTGAAGTCAGGGCTCGGTGTGGTGTGGAGCCAGGGCTCGGTGTGGTGTGGAGATATGGATCGGTGCGGTGTGGAGCCAGGGCTCGGTGTGGTGTGGAGCCAGGGCACTGCGTGGTGTGGAGCCAGAGCCCAATGTGTTGCAGTGTCAGGGCTCATTGTGCTGTGGAGGCAGGATTTGGTGTTATTTGGAGTCAGTGCTCTGTGTGGTGTGGAGGCAGGGCTCGGTGTGGTGTGGAGTCAGGGCACGATGTGGTGTGGTGTCAGGGTTCGGTATGGCGTGGTTCCAGGTCCCGGTGGGTGTGGAGCCAGGTATCACTGTGGTGGGGAGATTGGGCAGTGGTGTGGAATCAGGGCTCGGTGTGGTGTGAAGTCAGGGCTCGGTGTGGTGTGGAGCCAGGGCTCGGTGTGGTGTGGAGATATGGATCGGTGCGGTGTGGAGCCAGGGCTCGGTGTGGTGTGGAGCCAGGCCTCGGCGTGGTGTGGAGCTAGGGCTCTGTGTAGTGCGGAGCCAAGGCTCGGTGTGATGAGGAGATAGGGCTCGGTGCGGTGTGGAAGCAGGGCCCGGGGTGTTGTGGAGCCAGGGCACAGTGTGGTGTGGAGCCAGGGCTCGGTGTGGTGTGGAGCCAGGACTCTGTGTGGTGTGGAGCCAGGCATCACTGTGGTGGGGAGATAAGGCAGTGGTGTGGAATCAGGGCTCGGTGTGGTGTGAAGTTAGGGCTCGGTGTGGAGTCAGGGCTCGGTGTGGTGTGGAGTCAGGTCTCGGTGTGGTGTGGAGTCAGGGCTGGGTGTGGTGCGGAGGCAGGGCTTGGTGCAGTATGGAGTCCGGGCTCAGTGTGGTGTGGAATCAGGGCTCTGTGTGGTGCGGAAGCAGGGCTCGGTGTGGTGTGGTGTCTGGGCTCGGTGTGGTGTGCAGTCAGGGATCAGTGTGGTGTGGAGTCAGGGATCAGTGTAGTGTGGAGTCAGGGCTCGGTGTGGTGTGGAGCCAGAGCACGGTGTGGTACAGTGTCAGGACTCATTGTGCTGTGGAGGCAGGATTTGGTGTGGTTTCGAGTCAGGTTTCGGTGTGGTGTGTAGTCAGGGCTTGATGCGATATGGAATCAGGGCTTGGTGTGGTGTGGCGCCGGGGCTCGGTGTGGTGTGGAGTCAGGACTCAGTGTGATGTGAAGTCAGGGCTCTGTGTGGTGCGGAGGCAGGGCTCGGTGTGGTGTGGAGTCAGGGCTTGCTGTGGTGTGGAGCCGGGGCTCTGTGTGGTGAGGAGGCAGGGCTCTGTGTGGTGAGGAGGCAGGGCTTTGTGTGGTACGGAGGCAGGGCTCGGTGTGGTGTGGAGTCAGGGCTCGGTGTGGTGTGGAGGCAGGGCTCTGTGTGGTGAGGAGGCAGGGCTCTGTGTGGTGTGGAGCCAGGGCTCGGTGTGGTGTGGAGGCAGGGCTCTGTGTGGTGAGGAGGCAGGGCTTTGTGTGGTACGGAGGCAGGGCTCTGTGTGGTTTGAAGTCAGGGCTCGGTGTGGTGTGGAGGCAGGGCTCTGTGTGGTGAGGAGGCAGGGCTCTGTGTGGTGCGGAGGCAGGGCTCGGTGTGGTGTGAAGTCAGGGCTCGGTGTGGTGTGGAGTCAGGGCTCGGTGTGGTGTGGAGGCAGGGCTCTGTGTGGTGAGGAGGCAGGGCTCTGTGTGGTGTGGAGCCAGGGCTCGGTGCGGTGTGGAGCAAGGTCCCGGTGTGGTGTGGAGTCAGGGCTCGGTGTGGTATGGAGTCAGGACTCAGTGTGATGTGAAGTCAGGGCTCTGTGTAGTGCGGAGGCAGGGCTCGGTGTGGTGTGGTGTCTGGGCTCGGTGTGGTGTGCAGTCAGGGCTCGGTGTGGTGTGGTGTCTGGGCTCGGTGTGTTGTGCAGTCAGGGATCAGTGTGGTGTGCAGTCAGGGATCAGTGTAGTGTGGAGTCAGGGCTCGGTGTGGTTTGGAACAGAGCACGGTGTGGTGCAGTGTCAGGGCTCATTGTGCTGTGGAGGCAGGATTTGTTGTGGTTTGGAGTCAGGGCACAGTGTGGTGTGGGGTCAGGGCCCAGGGTGGTGTGGGGTCAGGGCTCGGTATGATGTTGTTCCAGGGCCCTGTGGGTGTGGGGCCAGGTATCACTGTGGTGTGGAGATGGGGCGGTGTGGTGTGGAATCAGGGCGCGGTGTGGTGTGGAGTCAGGGCTCGGTGTGGTGTGAAGTAGGGCTCTGTGTGGTATGGAGTCAGGGTTTGGTGTGGTGTGGAGTCAGGGCACGGTGTGGTGTGGTGTCAGGGTTCGGTATGGCGTGGTTCCAGGTCCTGGTGGGTGTGGAGCCAGGTATCACTGTGGTGGGGAGATTGGGCAGTGGTGTGGAATCAGGGCTCGGTGTGGTGTGAAGTCAGGGCTCGGTGTGGTGTGGAGCCAGGGCTCGGTGTGGTGTGGAGATATGGATCGGTGCGGTGTGGAACCAGGGCTCGGTGTGGTGTGGAGCCAGGGCACTGCGTGGTGTGGAGCCAGAGCCCAATGTGTTGCAGTGTCAGGGCTCATTGTGCTGTGGAGGCAGGATTTGGTGTTATTTGGAGTCAGTGCTCTGTGTGGTGTGGAGGCAGGGCTCGGTGTGGTGTGGAGTCAGGGCACGGTGTGGTGTGGTGTCAGGGTTCGGTATGGCGTGGTTCCAGGTCCCGGTGGGTGTGGAGCCAGGTATCACTGTGGTGGGGAGATTGGGCAGTGGTGTGGAATCAGGGCTCGGTGTGGTGTGAAGTCAGGGCTCGGTGTGGTGTGGAGCCAGGGCTCGGTGTGGTGTGGAGATATGGATCGGTGCGGTGTGGAGCCAGGGCTCGGTGTGGTGTGGAGCCAGGGCTCTGTGTGGTGTGGAGCCAGGGCTCGGTGTGATGAGGAGATAGGGCTCGGTGCGGTGTGGAAGCAGGGCCCGGGGTGTTGTGGAGCCAGGGCACAGTGTGGTGTGGAGCCAGGGCTCGGCGTGGTGTGGAGCCAGGGCTCGGTGTGGTGTGGAGCCAGGGCTCTGTGTGGTGTGGAGCCAGGCATCACTGTGGTGGGGAGATAGGGCAGTGGTGTGGAATCAGGGCTCGGTGTGGTGTGAAGTTAGGGCTCGGTGTGGAGTCAGGGCTCGGTGTGGTGTGGAGTCAGGTCTCGGTGTGGTGTGGAGTCAGGGCTGGGTGTGGTGCGGAGGCAGGGCTCGGTGCAGTATGGAGTCAGGGCTCAGTGTGGTGTGGAGTCAGGGCTCTGTGTGGTGCGGAGGCAGGGCTCGGTGTGGTGTGCAGTCAGGGCTCGGTGTGGTGTGGTGTCTGGGCTCGGTGTGGTGTGCAGTCAGGGATCAGTGTGGTGTGGAGTCAGGGATCAGTGTAGTGTGGAGTCAGGGCTCGGTGTGGTGTGGAGCCAGAGCACGGTGTGGTGCAGTGTCAGGGCTCATTGTGCTGTGGAGGCAGGATTTGGTGTGGTTTCGAGTCAGGTTTCGGTGTGGTGTGTAGTCAGGGCTTGATGCGATGTGGAATCAGGGCTTGGTGTGGTGTGGCGCCGGGGCTCGGTGTGGTGTGGAGTCAGGACTCAGTGTGATGTGAAGTCAGGGCTCTGTGTGGTGCGGAGGCAGGGCTCGGTGTGGTGTGGAGTCAGGGCTTGCTGTGGTGTGGAGCCGGGGCTCTGTGTGGTGAGGAGGCAGGGCTCTGTGTGGTGAGGAGGCAGGGCTTTGTGTGGTACGGAGGCAGGGCTCTGTGTGGTTTGAAGTCAGGGCTCGGTGTGGTGTGGAGGCAGGGCTCTGTGTGGTGAGGAGGCAGGGCTCTGTGTGGTGCGGAGGCAGGGCTCGGTGTGGTGTGAAGTCAGGGCTCGGTGTGGTGTGGAGTCAGGGCTCGGTGTGGTGTGGAGGCAGGGCTCTGTGTGGTGAGGAGGCAGGGCTCTGTGTGGTGTGGAGCCAGGGCTCGGTGCGGTGTGGAGCAAGGTCCCGGTGTGGTGTGGAGTCAGGGCTCGGTGTGGTATGGAGTCAGGACTCAGTGTGATGTGAAGTCAGGGCTCTGTGTAGTGCGGAGGCAGGGCTCGGTGTGGTGTGGTGTCTGGGCTCGGTGTGGTGTGCAGTCAGGGCTCGGTGTGGTGTGGTGTCTGGGCTCGGTGTGTTGTGCAGTCAGGGATCAGTGTGGTGTGCAGTCAGGGATCAGTGTAGTGTGGAGTCAGGGCTCGGTGTGGTTTGGAACAGAGCACGGTGTGGTGCAGTGTCAGGGCTCATTGTGCTGTGGAGGCAGGATTTGTTGTGGTTTGGAGTCAGGGCACAGTGTGGTGTGGGGTCAGGGCCCAGGGTGGTGTGGGGTCAGGGCTCGGTATGATGTTGTTCCAGGGCCCTGTGGGTGTGGGGCCAGGTATCACTGTGGTGTGGAGATGGGGCGGTGTGGTGTGGAATCAGGGCGCGGTGTGGTGTGGAGTCAGGGCTCGGTGTGGTGTGAAGTAGGGCTCTGTGTGGTATGGAGTCAGGGTTTGGTGTGGTGTGGAGTCAGGGCACGGTGTGGTGTGGTGTCAGGGTTCGGTATGGCGTGGTTCCAGGTCCTGGTGGGTGTGGAGCCAGGTATCACTGTGGTGGGGAGATTGGGCAGTGGTGTGGAATCAGGGCTCGGTGTGGTGTGAAGTCAGGGCTCGGTGTGGTGTGGAGCCAGGGCTCGGTGTGGTGTGGAGATATGGATCGGTGCGGTGTGGAACCAGGGCTCGGTGTGGTGTGGAGCCAGGGCACTGCGTGGTGTGGAGCCAGAGCCCAATGTGTTGCAGTGTCAGGGCTCATTGTGCTGTGGAGGCAGGATTTGGTGTTATTTGGAGTCAGTGCTCTGTGTGGTGTGGAGGCAGGGCTCGGTGTGGTGTGGAGTCAGGGCACGGTGTGGTGTGGTGTCAGGGTTCGGTATGGCGTGGTTCCAGGTCCCGGTGGGTGTGGAGCCAGGTATCACTGTGGTGGGGAGATTGGGCAGTGGTGTGGAATCAGGGCTCGGTGTGGTGTGAAGTCAGGGCTCGGTGTGGTGTGGAGCCAGGGCTCGGTGTGGTGTGGAGATATGGATCGGTGCGGTGTGGAGCCAGGGCTCGGTGTGGTGTGGAGCCAGGGCTCTGTGTGGTGTGGAGCCAGGGCTCGGTGTGATGAGGAGATAGGGCTCGGTGCGGTGTGGAAGCAGGGCCCGGGGTGTTGTGGAGCCAGGGCACAGTGTGGTGTGGAGCCAGGGCTCGGCGTGGTGTGGAGCCAGGGCTCGGTGTGGTGTGGAGCCAGGGCTCTGTGTGGTGTGGAGCCAGGCATCACTGTGGTGGGGAGATAGGGCAGTGGTGTGGAATCAGGGCTCGGTGTGGTGTGAAGTTAGGGCTCGGTGTGGAGTCAGGGCTCGGTGTGGTGTGGAGTCAGGTCTCGGTGTGGTGTGGAGTCAGGGCTGGGTGTGGTGCGGAGGCAGGGCTCGGTGCAGTATGGAGTCAGGGCTCAGTGTGGTGTGGAGTCAGGGCTCTGTGTGGTGCGGAGGCAGGGCTCGGTGTGGTGTGCAGTCAGGGCTCGGTGTGGTGTGGTGTCTGGGCTCGGTGTGGTGTGCAGTCAGGGATCAGTGTGGTGTGGAGTCAGGGATCAGTGTAGTGTGGAGTCAGGGCTCGGTGTGGTGTGGAGCCAGAGCACGGTGTGGTGCAGTGTCAGGGCTCATTGTGCTGTGGAGGCAGGATTTGGTGTGGTTTCGAGTCAGGTTTCGGTGTGGTGTGTAGTCAGGGCTTGATGCGATGTGGAATCAGGGCTTGGTGTGGTGTGGCGCCGGGGCTCGGTGTGGTGTGGAGTCAGGACTCGGTGTGGTGTGGAGTCAGGGCTCTGTGTGGTGCGGAGGCAGGGCTCGGTGTGGTGTGGAGTCAGGGCTTGGTGTGGTGTGGAGCCGGGGCTCTGTGTGGTGAGGAGGCAGGGCTCTGTGTGGTGAGGAGGCAGGGCTTTGTGTGGTACGGAGGCAGGGCTCTGTGTGGTGTGAAGTCAGGGCTCGGTGTGGTGTGGAGGCAGGGCTCTGTGTGGTGAGGAGGCAGGGCTCTGTGTGGTGCGGAGGCAGGGCTCGGTGTGGTGTGGAGTCAGGGCTCGGTGTGGTGTGGAGGCAGGGCTCTGTGTGGTGAGGAGGCAGGGCTCTGTGTGGTGTGGAGGCAGGGCTCTGTGTGGTGAGGAGGCAGGGCTCTGTGTGGTGAGGAGGCAGGGCTCTGTGTGGTGTGAAGTCAGGGCTCGGTGTGGTGTGGAGTCAGGGCTCGGTGTGGTGTGGAGGCAGGGCTCTGTGTGGTGAGGAGGCAGGGCTCTGTGTGGTGAGGAGGCAGGGCTCTGTGTGGTGTGGAGTCAGGGTTCGGTGTGGTGTGAAGTCAGGGCTCGGTGTGGTGTGGAGTCAGGGCTCTGTGTGGTGCGGAGTCAGGGCTCGGTGTGGTGTGGAGTCAGGGCTCGGTGTGGTGTGGAGTCAGGTCTCGGTGTGGTGTGGAGTCAGGGCTCTGTGTGGTGAGGAGGCAGGGCTCGGTGTGGTGCGGAGGCAGGGCTCGGTGCAGTATGGAGTCAGGGCTCAGTGTGGTATGGAGTCAGGACTCAGTGTGATGTGGAGTCAGGGCTCTGTGTGGTGTGGAGGCAGGGCTCGGTGTGGTGTGGAGTCAGGGTTCGGTGTGGTGTGAAGTCAGGGCTCGGTGTGGTGTGAAGTCAGGGCTCGGTGTGGTGTGGAGTCAGGGCTCGGTGTGGTGTGGAGGCAGGGCTCTGTGTGATGTGGAGTCAGGGCTCTGTGTGGTGTGGAGGCAGGGCTCGGTGTGGTGTGGAGTCAGGGTTCGGAGCAGTATGGAGTCAGGGCTCGGTGTGGTATGGAGTCAGGACTCAGTGTGATGTGGAGTCAGGGCTCTGTGTGGTGTGGAGGCAGGGCTCGGTGTGGTGTGGAGTCAGGGTTCGGTGTGGTGTGGAGTCAGGGCTCGGTGTGGTGTGGAGCCGGGGCTCGGTGTGGTGTGAAGTCAGGGCTCGGTGTGGTGTGAAGTCAGGGTTCGGTGTGGTGTGAAGTCAGGGCTCGGTGTGGTGTGGAGTCAGGGCTCTGTGTGGTGCGGAGGCAGGGCTCGGTGTGGTGTGGAGGCAGGGCTCGGTGTGATGTGAAGTCAGGACTCGGTATGGTGGTGAGTCAGGGCTCTGTGTGGTGTGGAGGCAGGGCTCTGTGTGGTGAGCAGGCAGGGCTCTGTGTGGTGAGGAGGCAGGGCTCTGTGTGGTGCGGAGGCAGGGCTCGGTGTGATGTGGAGTCAGGGCTCGGTGTGGTGTGGAGTCAGGTCTCGGTGTGGTGTGGAGTCAGGGCTGGGTGTGGTGCGGAGGCAGGGCTCGGTGCAGTATGGAGTCAGGGCTCAGTGTGGTGTGGAGTCAGGGCTCTGTGTGGTGCGGAGGCAGGGCTCGGTGTGGTGTGCAGTCAGGGCTCGGTGTGGTGTGGTGTCTGGGCTCGGTGTGGTGTGCAGTCAGGGATCAGTGTGGTGTGGAGTCAGGGATCAGTGTAGTGTGGAGTCAGGGCTCGGTGTGGTGTGGAGCCAGAGCACGGTGTGGTGCAGTGTCAGGGCTCATTGTGCTGTGGAGGCAGGATTTGGTGTGGTTTCGAGTCAGGTTTCGGTGTGGTGTGTAGTCAGGGCTTGATGCGATGTGGAATCAGGGCTTGGTGTGGTGTGGCGCCGGGGCTCGGTGTGGTGTGGAGTCAGGACTCGGTGTGGTGTGGAGTCAGGGCTCTGTGTGGTGCGGAGGCAGGGCTCGGTGTGGTGTGGAGTCAGGGCTTGGTGTGTTGTGGAGCCGGGGCTCTGTGTGGTGAGGAGGCAGGGCTCTGTGTGGTGAGGAGGCAGGGCTTTGTGTGGTACAGAGGCAGGGCTCTGTGTAGTGTGAAGTCAGGGCTCGGTGTGGTGTGGAGGCAGGGCTCTGTGTGGTGAGGAGGCAGGGCTCTGTGTGGTGCGAAGGCAGGGCTCGGTGTGGTGTGGAGTCAGGGCTCGGTGTGGTGTGGAGTCAGGGCTCTGTGTGGTGAGGAGGCAGGGCTCTGTGTGGTGTGGAGGCAGGGCTCTGTGTGGTGAGG
Organism: Hemiscyllium ocellatum; assembly: GCF_020745735.1. Classification (NCBI taxonomy): domain Eukaryota; kingdom Metazoa; phylum Chordata; class Chondrichthyes; order Orectolobiformes; family Hemiscylliidae; genus Hemiscyllium; species Hemiscyllium ocellatum. The sequence continues at coordinate 5,535,089 of NC_083401.1, read as the reverse complement.
AGGCAGGGCTCTGTGTGGTGTGAAGTCAGGGCTCGGTGTGGTGTGGAGTCAGGGCTCGGTGTGGTGTGGAGTCAGGGCTCTGTGTGGTGAGGAGGCAGGGCTCTGTGTGGTGAGGAGGCAGGGCTCTGTGTGGTGTGGAGTCAGGGTTCGGTGTGGTGTGAAGTCAGGGCTCGGTGTGGTGTGGAGTCAGGGCTCTGTGTAGTGCGGAGGCAGGGCTCAGTGTGGTGTGGAGTCAGGGCTCGGTGTGGTGTGGAGTCAGGTCTCGGTGTGGTGTGGAGTCAGGGCTCTGTGTGGTGCGGAGGCAGGGCTCGGTGTGGTGCGGAGGCAGGGCTCGGTGCAGTATGGAGTCAGGGCTCAGTGTGGTATGGAGTCAGGACTCAGTGTGATGTGGAGTCAGGGCTCTGTGTGGTGTGGAGGCAGGGCTCGGTGTGGTGTGGAGTCAGGGTTCGGTGTGGTGTGAAGTCAGGGCTCGGTGTGGTGTGAAGTCAGGGCTGGGTGTGGTGTGGAGTCAGGGCTCGGTGTGGTGTGGAGGCAGGGCTCTGTGTGATGTGGAGTCAGGGCTCTGTGTGGTGTGGAGGCAGGGCTCGGTGTGGTGTGGAGTCAGGGTTCGGAGCAGTATGGAGTCAGGGCTCGGTGTGGTATGGAGTCAGGACTCAGTGTGATGTGGAGTCAGGGCTCTGTGTGGTGTGGAGGCAGGGCTCGGTGTGGTGTGGAGTCAGGGTTCGGTGTGGTGTGGAGTCAGGGCTCGGTGTGGTGTGGAGCCGGGGCTCGGTGTGGTGTGAAGTCAGGGCTCGGTGTGGTGTGAAGTCAGGGTTCGGTGTGGTGTGAAGTCAGGGCTCGGTGTGGTGTGGAGTCAGGGCTCTGTGTGGTGCGGAGGCAGGGCTCGGTGTGGTGTGGAGGCAGGGCTCGGTGCAGTATGGAGTCAGGGCTCGGTGTGGTGTGGAGTCAGGGCTCGGTGTGATGTGAAGTCAGGACTCGGTATGGTGGTGAGTCAGGGCTCTGTGTGGTGTGGAGGCAGGGCTCTGTGTGGTGAGGAGGCAGGGCTCTGTGTGGTGAGGAGGCAGGGCTCTGTGTGGTGCGGAGGCAGGGCTCGGTGTGATGTGGAGTCAGGGTTCGGTGTGGTGTGCAGTCAGGGCTCGGTGTGGTGTGCAGTCAGGGCTCGGTGTGGTGTGGAGTCAGGGCTCTGTGAGGTGTGGAGCCAGAGCCCGGTGTGGTGCAGTGTCTGGGCTCATTGTGCTGTGGAGGCTGGATTTGTTGTGCTTTGGAGTCTGGGTACGGTGTGGTGTGGGGTCAGGGCCCAGGGTGGTGTGGGGTCAAGGATCATTATGATGTTGTTCCAGGGCCCAGTGTGTGTGGGGCCAGATATCACTGTGGTGTGGAGATAGGGCGGTGTGGTGTGGAATCAGGGCGCGGTATGGTATGGAGTCAGGGCTCGGTGTGGTATGGAGTCAGGGCTCGGTGTGGTTTGGAGTCAGGGCTCGGTGTGGTGTGGAGTCAGGGCACGGTGTGGTGTGGTGTCAGGGCTCGGTATGGCGTGGTTCCAGGTCCCGGTGGGTGTGGAGCCAGGTATCACTGTGGTGGGGAGATTGGGCAGTGGTGTGGAATCAGGGCTCGGTGTGGTGTGAAGTCAGGGCTCGGTGTGGTGTGGAGCCAGGGCTCGGTGTGGTGTGGAGATATGGATCGGTGCGGTGTGGAGCCAGGGCTCGGTGTGGTGTGGAGCCAGGCATCACTGTGGTGGGGAGATAGGGCAGTGGTGTGGAATCAGGGCTCGGTGTGGTGTGAAGTTAGGGCTCGGTGTGGAGTCAGGGCTCGGTGTGGTGTGGAGTCAGGTCTCGGTGTGGTGTGGAGTCAGGGCTGGGTGTGGTGCGGAGGCAGGGCTCGGTGCAGTATGGAGTCAGGGCTCAGTGTGGTGTGGAGTCAGGGCTCTGTGTGGTGCGGAGGCAGGGCTCGGTGTGGTGTGCAGTCAGGGCTCGGTGTGGTGTGGTGTCTGGGCTCGGTGTGGTGTGCAGTCAGGGATCAGTGTGGTGTGGAGTCAGGGATCAGTGTAGTGTGGAGTCAGGGCTCGGTGTGGTGTGGAGCCAGAGCACGGTGTGGTGCAGTGTCAGGGCTCATTGTGCTGTGGAGGCAGGATTTGGTGTGGTTTCGAGTCAGGTTTCGGTGTGGTGTGTAGTCAGGGCTTGATGCGATGTGGAATCAGGGCTTGGTGTGGTGTGGCGCCGGGGCTCGGTGTGGTGTGGAGGCAGGGCTCTGTGTGGTGAGGAGGCAGGGCTTTGTGTGGTACGGAGGCAGGGCTCTGTGTGGTGTGAAGTCAGGGCTCGGTGTGGTGTGGAGGCAGGGCTCTGTGTGGTGAGGAGGCAGGGCTCTGTGTGGTGCGGAGGCAGGGCTCGGTGTGGTGTGGAGTCAGGGCTCGGTGTGGTGTGGAGGCAGGGCTCTGTGTGGTGAGGAGGCAGGGCTCTGTGTGGTGTGGAGGCAGGGCTCTGTGTGGTGAGGAGGCAGGGCTCTGTGTGGTGAGGAGGCAGGGCTCTGTGTGGTGTGAAGTCAGGGCTCGGTGTGGTGTGGAGTCAGGGCTCGGTGTGGTGTGGAGGCAGGGCTCTGTGTGGTGAGGAGGCAGGGCTCTGTGTGGTGAGGAGGCAGGGCTCTGTGTGGTGTGGAGTCAGGGTTCGGTGTGGTGTGAAGTCAGGGCTCGGTGTGGTGTGGAGTCAGGGCTCTGTGTAGTGAGGAGGCAGGGCTCGGTGTGGTGTGGAGTCAGGGCTCGGTGTGGTGTGGAGTCAGGTCTCGGTGTGGTGTGGAGTCAGGGCTCTGTGTGGTGCGGAGGCAGGGCTCGGTGTGGTGCGGAGGCAGGGCTCGGTGCAGTATGGAGTCAGGGCTCAGTGTGGTATGGAGTCAGGACTCAGTGTGATGTGGAGTCAGGGCTCTGTGTGGTGTGGAGGCAGGGCTCGGTGTGGTGTGGAGTCAGGGTTCGGTGTGGTGTGAAGTCAGGGCTCGGTGTGGTGTGAAGTCAGGGCTCGGTGTGGTGTGGAGTCAGGGCTCGGTGTGGTGTGGAGGCAGGGCTCTGTGTGATGTGGAGTCAGGGCTCTGTGTGTTGTGGAGGCAGGGCTCGGTGTGGTGTGGAGTCAGGGTTCGGAGCAGTATGGAGTCAGGGCTCGGTGTGGTATGGAGTCAGGACTCAGTGTGATGTGGAGTCAGGGCTCTGTGTGGTGTGGAGGCAGGGCTCGGTGTGGTGTGGAGTCAGGGTTCGGTGTGGTGTGGAGTCAGGGCTCGGTGTGGTGTGGAGCCGGGGCTCGGTGTGGTGTGAAGTCAGGGCTCGGTGTGGTGTGAAGTCAGGGTTCGGTGTGGTGTGAAGTCAGGGCTCGGTGTGGTGTGGAGTCAGGGCTCTGTGTGGTGCGGAGGCAGGGCTCGGTGTGGTGTGGAGGCAGGGCTCGGTGCAGTATGGAGTCAGGGCTCGGTGTGGTGTGGAGTCAGGGCTCGGTGTGATGTGAAGTCAGGACTCGGTATGGTGGTGAGTCAGGGCTCTGTGTGGTGTGGAGGCAGGGCTCTGTGTGGTGAGGAGGCAGGGCTCTGTGTGGTGAGGAGGCAGGGCTCTGTGTGGTGCGGAGGCAGGGCTCGGTGTGATGTGGAGTCAGGGCTCGGTGTGGTGTGGAGTCAGGTCTCGGTGTGGTGTGGAGTCAGGGCTGGGTGTGGTGCGGAGGCAGGGCTCGGTGCAGTATGGAGTCAGGGCTCAGTGTGGTGTGGAGTCAGGGCTCTGTGTGGTGCGGAGGCAGGGCTCGGTGTGGTGTGCAGTCAGGGCTCGGTGTGGTGTGGTGTCTGGGCTCGGTGTGGTGTGCAGTCAGGGATCAGTGTGGTGTGGAGTCAGGGATCAGTGTAGTGTGGAGTCAGGGCTCGGTGTGGTGTGGAGCCAGAGCACGGTGTGGTGCAGTGTCAGGGCTCATTGTGCTGTGGAGGCAGGATTTGGTGTGGTTTCGAGTCAGGTTTCGGTGTGGTGTGTAGTCAGGGCTTGATGCGATGTGGAATCAGGGCTTGGTGTGGTGTGGCGCCGGGGCTCGGTGTGGTGTGGAGTCAGGACTCGGTGTGGTGTGGAGTCAGGGCTCTGTGTGGTGCGGAGGCAGGGCTCGGTGTGGTGTGGAGTCAGGGCTTGGTGTGGTGTGGAGCCGGGGCTCTGTGTGGTGAGGAGGCAGGGCTCTGTGTGGTGAGGAGGCAGGGCTTTGTGTGGTACAGAGGCAGGGCTCTGTGTAGTGTGAAGTCAGGGCTCGGTGTGGTGTGGAGGCAGGGCTCTGTGTGGTGAGGAGGCAGGGCTCTGTGTGGTGCGAAGGCAGGGCTCGGTGTGGTGTGGAGTCAGGGCTCGGTGTGGTGTGGAGGCAGGGCTCTGTGTGGTGAGGAGGCAGGGCTCTGTGTGGTGTGGAGGCAGGGCTCTGTGTGGTGAGGAGGCAGGGCTCTGTGTGGTGTGGAGTCAGGGCTCGGTGTGGTGTGGAGTCAGGGCTCGGTGTGGTGTGGAGGCAGGGCTCTGTGTGGTGAGGAGGCAGGGCTCTGTGTGGTGAGGAGGCAGGGCTCTGTGTGGTGTGGAGTCAGGGTTCGGTGTGGTGTGAAGTCAGGGCTCGGTGTGGTGTGGAGTCAGGGCTCTGTGTAGTGCGGAGGCAGGGCTCAGTGTGGTGTGGAGTCAGGGCTCGGTGTGGTGTGGAGTCAGGTCTCGGTGTGGTGTGGAGTCAGGGCTCTGTGTGGTGCGGAGGCAGGGCTCGGTGTGGTGCGGAGGCAGGGCTCGGTGCAGTATGGAGTCAGGGCTCAGTGTGGTATGGAGTCAGGACTCAGTGTGATGTGGAGTCAGGGCTCTGTGTGGTGTGGAGGCAGGGCTCGGTGTGGTGTGGAGTCAGGGTTCGGTGTGGTGTGAAGTCAGGGCTCGGTGTGGTGTGAAGTCAGGGCTCGGTGTGGTGTGGAGTCAGGGCTCGGTGTGGTGTGGAGGCAGGGCTCTGTGTGATGTGGAGTCAGGGCTCTGTGTGGTGTGGAGGCAGGGCTCGGTGTGGTGTGGAGTCAGGGTTCGGAGCAGTATGGAGTCAGGGCTCGGTGTGGTATGGAGTCAGGACTCAGTGTGATGTGGAGTCAGGGCTCTGTGTGGTGTGGAGGCAGGGCTCGGTGTGGTGTGGAGTCAGGGGTCGGTGTGGTGTGGAGTCAGGGCTCGGTGTGGTGTGGAGCCGGGGCTCGGTGTGGTGTGAAGTCAGGGCTCGGTGTGGTGTGAAGTCAGGGTTCGGTGTGGTGTGAAGTCAGGGCTCGGTGTGGTGTGGAGTCAGGGCTCTGTGTGGTGCGGAGGCAGGGCTCGGTGTGGTGTGGAGGCAGGGCTCGGTGCAGTATGGAGTCAGGGCTCGGTGTGGTGTGGAGTCAGGGCTCGGTGTGATGTGAAGTCAGGACTCGGTATGGTGGTGAGTCAGGGCTCTGTGTGGTGTGGAGGCAGGGCTCTGTGTGGTGAGGAGGCAGGGCTCTGTGTGGTGAGGAGGCAGGGCTCTGTGTGGTGCGGAGGCAGGGCTCGGTGTGATGTGGAGTCAGGGTTCGGTGTGGTGTGCAGTCAGGGCTCTGTGTGGTGTGCAGTCAGGGCTCGGTGTGGTGTGGAGTCAGGGCTCTGTGAGGTGTGGAGCCAGAGCCCGGTGTGGTGCAGTGTCTGGGCTCATTGTGCTGTGGAGGCTGGATTTGTTGTGCTTTGGAGTCTGGGTACGGTGTGGTGTGGGGTCAGGGCCCAGGGTGGTGTGGGGTCAAGGATCATTATGATGTTGTTCCAGGGCCCAGTGTGTGTGGGGCCAGGTATCACTGTGGTGTGGAGATAGGGCGGTGTGGTGTGGAATCAGGGCGCGGTGTGGTATGGAGTCAGGGCTCGGTGTGGTATGGAGTCAGGGCTCGGTGTGGTTTGGAGTCAGGGCTCGGTGTGGTGTGGAGTCAGGGCACGGTGTGGTGTGGTGTCAGGGCTCGGTATGGCGTGGTTCCAGGTCCCGGTGGGTGTGGAGCCAGGTATCACTGTGGTGGGGAGATTGGGCAGTGGTGTGGAATCAGGGCTCGGTGTGGTGTGAAGTCAGGGCTCGGTGTGGTGTGGAGCCAGGGCTCGGTGTGGTGTGGAGATATGGATCGGTGCGGTGTGGAGCCAGGGCTCGGTGTGGTGTGGAGCCAGGGCACTGCGTGGTGTGGAGCCAGAGCCCAATGTGTTGCAGTGTCAGGGCTCATTGTGCTGTGGAGGCAGGATTTGGTGTTATTTGGAGTCAGTGCTCTGTGTGGTGTGGAGGCAGGGCTCGGTGTGGTGTGGAGTCAGGGCACGATGTGGTGTGGTGTCAGGGTTCGGTATGGCGTGGTTCCAGGTCCCGGTGGGTGTGGAGCCAGGTATCACTGTGGTGGGGAGATTGGGCAGTGGTGTGGAATCAGGGCTCGGTGTGGTGTGAAGTCAGGGCTCGGTGTGGTGTGGAGCCAGGGCTCGGTGTGGTGTGGAGATATGGATCGGTGCGGTGTGGAGCCAGGGCTCGGTGTGGTGTGGAGCCAGGCCTCGGCGTGGTGTGGAGCTAGGGCTCTGTGTAGTGCGGAGCCAAGGCTCGTTGTGATGAGGAGATAGGGCTCGGTGCGGTGTGGAAGCAGGGCCCGGGGTGTTGTGGAGCCAGGGCACAGTGTGGTGTGGAGCCAGGGCTCGGCGTGGTGTGGAGCCAGGGCTCGGTGTGGTGTGGAGCCAGGGCTCTGTGTGGTGTGGAGCCAGGCATCACTGTGGTGGGGAGATAAGGCAGTGGTGTGGAATCAGGGCTCGGTGTGGTGTGAAGTTAGGGCTCGGTGTGGAGTCAGGGCCCGGTGTGGTGTGGAGTCAGGTCTCGGTGTGGTGTGGAGTCAGGGCTGGGTGTGGTGCGGAGGCAGGGCTCGGTGCAGTATGGAGTCAGGGCTCAGTGTGGTGTGGAATCAGGGCTCTGTGTGGTGCGGAGGCAGGGCTCGGTGTGGTGTGGTGTCTGGGCTCGGTGTGGTGTGCAGTCAGGGATCAGTGTGGTGTGGAGTCAGGGATCAGTGTAGTGTGGAGTCAGGGCTCGGTGTGGTGTGGAGCCAGAGCACGGTGTGGTACAGTGTCAGGACTCATTGTGCTGTGGAGGCAGGATTTGGTGTGGTTTCGAGTCAGGTTTCGGTGTGGTGTGTAGTCAGGGCTTGATGCGATATGGAATCAGGGCTTGGTGTGGTGTGGCGCCGGGGCTCGGTGTGGTGTGGAGTCAGGACTCAGTGTGATGTGAAGTCAGGGCTCTGTGTGGTGCGGAGGCAGGGCTCGGTGTGGTGTGGAGTCAGGGCTTGCTGTGGTGTGGAGCCGGGGCTCTGTGTGGTGAGGAGGCAGGGCTCTGTGTGGTGAGGAGGCAGGGCTTTGTGTGGTACAGAGGCAGGGCTCTGTGTGGTTTGAAGTCAGGGCTCGGTGTGGTGTGGAGGCAGGGCTCTGTGTGGTGAGGAGGCAGGGCTCTGTGTGGTGCGGAGGCAGGGCTCGGTGTGGTGTGAAGTCAGGGCTCGGTGTGGTGTGGAGTCAGGGCTCGGTGTGGTGTGGAGGCAGGGCTCTGTGTGGTGAGGAGGCAGGGCTCTGTGTGGTGTGGAGCCAGGGCTCGGTGCGGTGTGGAGCAAGGTCCCGGTGTGGTGTGGAGTCAGGGCTCGGTGTGGTATGGAGTCAGGACTCAGTGTGATGTGAAGTCAGGGCTCTGTGTAGTGCGGAGGCAGGGCTCGGTGTGGTGTGGTGTCTGGGCTCGGTGTGGTGTGCAGTCAGGGCTCGGTGTGGTGTGGTGTCTGGGCTCGGTGTGTTGTGCAGTCAGGGATCAGTGTGGTGTGCAGTCAGGGATCAGTGTAGTGTGGAGTCAGGGCTCGGTGTGGTTTGGAACAGAGCACGGTGTGGTGCAGTGTCAGGGCTCATTGTGCTGTGGAGGCAGGATTTGTTGTGGTTTGGAGTCAGGGCACAGTGTGGTGTGGGGTCAGGGCCCAGGGTGGTGTGGGGTCAGGGCTCGGTATGATGTTGTTCCAGGGCCCTGTGGGTGTGGGGCCAGGTATCACTGTGGTGTGGAGATGGGGCGGTGTGGTGTGGAATCAGGGCGCGGTGTGGTGTGGAGTCAGGGCTCGGTGTGGTGTGAAGTAGGGCTCTGTGTGGTATGGAGTCAGGGTTTGGTGTGGTGTGGAGTCAGGGCACGGTGTGGTGTGGTGTCAGGGTTCGGTATGGCGTGGTTCCAGGTCCCGGTGGGTGTGGAGCCAGGTATCACTGTGGTGGGGAGATTGGGCAGTGGTGTGGAATCAGGGCTCGGTGTGGTGTGAAGTCAGGGCTCGGTGTGGTGTGGAGCCAGGGCTCGGTGTGGTGTGGAGATATGGATCGGTGCGGTGTGGAACCAGGGCTCGGTGTGGTGTGGAGCCAGGGCACTGCGTGGTGTGGAGCCAGAGCCCAATGTGTTGCAGTGTCAGGGCTCATTGTGCTGTGGAGGCAGGATTTGGTGTTATTTGGAGTCAGTGCTCTGTGTGGTGTGGAGGCAGGGCTCGGTGTGGTGTGGAGTCAGGGCACGGTGTGGTGTGGTGTCAGGGTTCGGTATGGCGTGGTTCCAGGTCCCGGTGGGTGTGGAGCCAGGTATCACTGTGGTGGGGAGATTGGGCAGTGGTGTGGAATCAGGGTTCGGTGTGGTGTTAAGTCAGGGCTCGGTGTGGTGTGGAGCCAGGGCTCGGTGTGGTGTGGAGATATGGATCGGTGCGGTGTGGAGCCAGGGCTCGGTGTGGTGTGGAGCCAGGGCTCTGTGTGGTGTGGAGCCAGGGCTCGGTGTGATGAGGAGATAGGGCTCGGTGCGGTGTGGAAGCAGGGCCCGGGGTGTTGTGGAGCCAGGGCACAGTGTGGTGTGGAGCCAGGGCTCGGCGTGGTGTGGAGCCAGGGCTCGGTGTGGTGTGGAGCCAGGGCTCTGTGTGGTGTGGAGCCAGGCATCACTGTGGTGGGGAGATAGGGCAGTGGTGTGGAATCAGGGCTCGGTGTGGTGTGAAGTTAGGGCTCGGTGTGGAGTCAGGGCTCGGTGTGGTGTGGAGTCAGGTCTCGGTGTGGTGTGGAGTCAGGGCTGGGTGTGGTGCGGAGGCAGGGCTCGGTGCAGTATGGAGTCAGGGCTCAGTGTGGTGTGGAGTCAGGGCTCTGTGTGGTGCGGAGGCAGGGCTCGGTGTGGTGTGCAGTCAGGGCTCGGTGTGGTGTGGAGTCAGGGATCAGTGTAGTGTGGAGTCAGGGCTCGGTGTGGTGTGGAGCCAGAGCACGGTGTGGTGCAGTGTCAGGGCTCATTGTGCTGTGGAGGCAGGATTTGGTGTGGTTTCGAGTCAGGTTTCAGTGTGGTGTGTAGTCAGGGCTTGATGCGATGTGGAATCAGGGCTTGGTGTGGTGTGGCGCCGGGGCTCGGTGTGGTGTGGAGTCAGGACTCAGTGTGATGTGAAGTCAGGGCTCTGTGTGGTGCGGAGGCAGGGCTCGGTGTGGTGTGGAGTCAGGGCTTGGTGTGGTGTGGAGCCGGGGCTCTGTGTGGTGAGGAGGCAGGGCTCTGTGTGGTGAGGAGGCAGGGCTTTGTGTGGTACGGAGGCAGGGCTCTGTGTGGTGTGAAGTCAGGGCTCGGTGTGGTGTGGAGGCAGGACTCTGTGTGGTGAGGAGGCAGGGCTCTGTGTGGTGCGGAGGCAGGGCACGGTGTGGTGTCAGGGCTCGGTGTGGTGTGGAGTCAGGGCTCGGTGTGGTGTGGAGGCAGGGCTCTGTGTGGTGAGGAGGCAGGGCTCTGTGTGGTGAGGAGGCAGGGCTCTGTGTGGTGTGGAGTCAGGGTTCGGTGTGGTGTGAAGTCAGGGCTCGGTGTGGTGTGGAGTCAGGGCTCGGTGTGGTGTGGAGTCAGGGCTCAGTGTGATGTGGAGTCAGGGCTCTGTGTGGTGTGGAGGCAGGGCTCTATGTGGTGAGGAGGCAGGGCTCTGTGTGGTGCGGAGGCAGGGCTTGGTGTGGTGTGGAGTCAGGGCACGGTGTGGTGTGGAGTCAGGGCTCTGTGTGGTGTGGAGGTAGGGCTCTGTGTGGTGCGGAGGCAGGGCTCTGTGTGGTGTGGAGTCAGGGCTCGGTGTGATGTGCAGTCAGGGCTCGGTGTGGTGTGGAGTCAGGGCTCTGTGTGGTGTGGAGGTAGGGCTCTGTGTGGTGCGGAGGCAGGGCTCGGTGTGGTGTGGAGTCAGGGTTCGGTGTGGTGTGCAGTTAGGGCTCGGTGTGGTGTGGAGTCAGGACTCAGTGTGATGTGAAGTCAGGGCTCTGTGTGGTGCGGAGGCAGGGCTCGGTGTGGTGTGCAGTCAGGGCTCTGTGTGGTGTGGAGCCGGGGCTCTGTGTGGTGTGGAGCCGGGGCTCGGTGTGGTGTGGAGCCGGGGCTCTGTGTGGTGTGGAGTCAGGGCTCGGTGTGGTGTGGTGTCTGGGCTCGGTGTGGTGCAGTCAGGGATCAGTGTGGTGTGCCTGGGCTCGGTGTGGTGTGCAGTCAGGGATCAGTGTGGTGTGGTGTCTGTGCTCGGTGTGGTGTGCAGTCAGGGATCAGTGTGGTGTGGAGTCAGGGATCAGTGTAGTGTGGAGTCAGGGCTCGGTGTGGTGTGGAGCCAGAGCCCGGTGTGGTGCAGTGTCAGGGCTCATTGTGCTGTGGAGGCAGGATTTGTTGTGGTTTGGAGCCAGGGCTCGGTGCAGTGTGGGGCAAGGTCCCGGTGTGGTATGGAGCCAGGGCTCGGTGTGGTGTGGAGCCAGGGCTCTGTGTGGTGTGGAGCCAGAGCCCAATGTGGTGCAGTGTCAGGGCTCATTGTGCTGTGGAGGCAGGATTTGGTGTGTATCAAGTCAGGGCTCAGAGTGGTATGGCGACAGGACACGGTGTGGTGTGGAGTCAGGGCATGGTGTGGTGTGGTGTCAGGGTTCGGTATGGCGTGGTTCCAGGGCCCGGTGGGTGTGGAGCCAGGTATCACTGTGGTGGAGAGATAGGGCGGTGGTGTGGAATCAGGGCTCGGTGTGGTGTGGGGTCAGGGCTTGGTGCGGTGTGGAATCAGTACTTGGTATGGTGTGGAGTCAGGACTCAGTGTGGTGTGAAGTCAGGGCTCTGTGTGGTGCGTAGGCAGGGCTCGGTGTGGTGTGGAGGCAGGATTTGGTGTGGTTTTGAGTCAGGGCTCGGTGTGGTGTGGAGCCAGAGCCCGGTGTGGTGCAGTGTCAGGGCTCATTGTGCTGTGGAGGCAGGATTTGGTGTGATTTGGAGTCACGGCACGGTGTGGTGTGGAGCAAGGTCCCGGTGTGGTGTGGGGTCAGGGCTCGGTGTGGTATGGAGTCAGGACTCAGTGTGATGTGAAGTCAGGGCTCTGTGTAGTGCCGAGGCAGGGCTCGGTGTGGTGTGCAGTCAGGGCTCGGTGTGGTGTGGGGTCTGGGCTCGGTGTGGTGTGCAGTCAGGGATCAGTGTGGTGTGGAGTCAGGGATCAGTGTAGTGTGGAGTCAGGGCTCGGTGTGGTGTGGTGTCTGGGCTCGGTGTGGTGTGGAGTCAGGGATCAGTGTAGTGTGGAGTCAGGGCTCGGTGTGGTGTGGAGTCAGGGCTCGGTGTGGTGTGGAGCCAGAGCCCGGTGTGGTGCAGTGTCAGGGCTCATTGTGCTGTGGAGGCAGGATTTGGTGTGATTTGGAGTCAGGTTTCGGTGTGGTGTGGGGTCAGGGCCCAGGGTGGTGTGGGGTCAGGACTCGGTATGGCGTGGTACCAGGGCCCTGTGGGTGTGGAGATAGGGCGGTGTGGTGTGGAATCAGGGTGCGGTGTGGTGTGGAGGCAGGGCTCGGTGTGGGTTGGAGTCAGGGTTTGGTGTGGTGTGGAGTCAGGGCTTGGTGTGGTGTGGAGATAGGTCTCGGTGTGATGTGGAACCAGGGCCCGGTGGGCTCTGGAGCCAGGGCTCGGCGTGGTGTGGAGGTAGGGATCGATGCGGTGTGTAGCCAGGGCTCGGTGTGGTATGGAGATATGGATCGGTGCGATGTGGAGCCAGGGCTTGGTGTGGTGTGGAGTTAGCGATCGGTACATTGCGGAGCCAGTGCTCGGTGTGATGTGGAGCCAGTGCCTGGTGTGGTGTGGAGCCAGGGCTCGGTGTGATGTTGAGCCAGGGCTCTGCGTGGTGTGGAGCCAGAGCCCATTGTGGTGCAGTGTCAGGGCTCATTGTGCTGTGGAGGCAGGATTTGGTGTGATTTGGAGTCAGGGCTCAGTGTGGTGTGGAGTCAGGGCACGGTGTGGTGTGGTGTCAGGGTTCGGTATGGCGTGGTTCCAGGGCCCGGTGGGTGTGGAGCCAGGTATCACTGTGGTGGGGAGATAGGGCGGTGGTGTAGAATCAGGGCTCGGTGTGGTGTGGGGTCAGGACTCAGTGTGATGTGGAGTCAGGGCTCTGTGTGGTGCGGAGGCAGGGCTCGGTGTGGTGTGCAGTCAGGGCTCGGTGTGGTATGGAGTCAGGACTCGGTGTGGTGTGGAGCCGGGGCTCGGTGTGGTGTGAAGTCAGGGCTCTGTGTGGTGCGGTGGCAGGGCTCGGTGTGGTGTGCAGTCAGGGCTCGGTGTGGTGTGGTGTCTGGGCTCGGTGTGGTGTGCAGTCAGGGATCAGTGTGGTGTGGTGTCTGGGCTCGGTGTGGTGTGCAGTCAGGGATCAGTGTGGTGTGCAGTCAGGGATCAGTGTAGTGTGGAGTCAGGGCTCTGTGTGGTGAGGAGCCAGAGCCCGGTGTGGTGCAGTGTCAGGGCTCATTGTGCTGTGGAGGCAGGATTTGTTGTGGTTTGGAGTCAGGGCACGGTGTGGTGTGGAGTCAGGGCTCGGTGTGGATTGGAGTCAGGGTTTGGTGTGGTGTGGAGTCAGGACTCGGTGTGGTGTGGAGTCAGGGCTCGGTGTGGATTGGAGTCAGGGTTTGGTGTGGTGTGGAGTCAGGGCTAGGTGTGGTGTGGAGATAGGTCTCGATGTGATGTGGAACCAGGGCCCGGTATGGTGTGGAGCCAGGGGTCGGCGTGGTGTGGAGGTAGGGGTCGGTGCGGTGTGGAGCCAGGGCTCGGTGTAGTGTGGAGATATGGATCGGTGCGGTATGGAGCCAGGGCTCGGTGTGGTGTGGAGCCAGGGCTCTGCGTGGTGTGGAGATAGCGATCGGTACATTGCGGAGCCAGTGCTCGGTGTGATGTGGAGCCAGTGCCTGGTGTGGTGTGGAGCCAGGGCCCGGTGAGATGTGGAGCAAGGTCCCGGTGTGGTGTGGAGCCAGGGCTTGGTGTGATGAGGGGATAGGGCTCGGTGCAGTGTGGAACCAGGGCTCTGTGTGGTGTGGAGCCAGGGCTTGGTGTGGTGTGGAGCCAGGGCTCGGCACGGTGCGGAGCCAGTGCTCGGTGTGATGTGGCGCCAGTGCCTGGTGTGGTGTGGAGCCAGGGCCCGGTGAGATGTGGAGCATAGTCCCGGTGTGGTGTGGAGCCAGGGCTTGGTGTGATGAGGGGATAGGGATCGGTGTGGTGTGGAACCAGGGCCCGGGGTATTGCGGAGCCAGGGCACGGTGTGGTGTGGAGCCAGGGCTCGGCGTGGTGTGGAGCCAGGGCTCGGTGTGGTGTTGAGCCAGGGCTCTGTGTGGTGTAGAGCCAGAGCCCAATGTGTTGCAGTGTCAGGGCTCATTGTGCTGTGGAGGCAGGATTTGGTGTGATTTGGAGTCAGGGCTCGGTGTGGTGTGGAGTCCGAGCATGGTGTGGTGTGGAGCCAGGTATCACTGTGGTGGGGAGATAGGGCAGTGGTGTGGAATCAGGGCTCGGTGTGGTGTGCAGTCAGGGCTCGGTGTGGTATGGAGTCAGGACTCAGTGTGATGTGAAGTCAGGGCTCTGTGTGGTACGGAGGCAGGGCTCGGTGTGGTGTGAAGTCAGGGCTCTGTGTGGTGTGCAGTCAGGGCTCTGTGTGGTGCGGAGGCAGGGCTCTGTGTGGTGCGTATGCAGGGCTTGGTGTGGTATGGAGTCAGGGCTCTGTGTGGTGCGGAGGCAGGGCTTGGTGTGGTGCGGAGGCAGGGCTCGGTGTGGTGTGCAGTCAGGGATCAGTGTGGCGTGGTGTCTGGGCTCGGTGTGGTGTGGAGTCAGGACTCAGTGTGATGTGAAGTCAGGGCTCTGTGTAGTGCGGAGGCAGGGCTCGGTGTGGTGTGCAGTCAGGGCTCGGTGTGGTGTGGGGTCTGGGCTCGGTGTGGTGAGGGGTCTGGGCTCGGTGTGGTGTGGAGTCAGGACTCAGTGTGATGTGAAGTCAGGGCTCTGTGTAGTGCGGAGGCAGGGCTCGGTGTGGTGTGCAGTCAGGGCTCGGTGTGGTGTGGGGTCTGGGCTCGGTGTGGTGTGCAGTCAGGGATCAGTGTGGTGTGGAGTCAGGGATCAGTGTAGTGTGGAGTCAAGGCTCTGTGTGGTGTGGAGCCAGAGCCAGGTGTGGTGCAGTGTCAGGGCTCGGTGTGCTGTGGAGGCAGGATTTATTGTGGTTTGGAGTCAGGGCACGGTGTGGTGTGGGGTCAGGGCCCAGGGTGGTGTGGGGTCAGGGCTCGGTATGATGTTGTTCCAGGGCCCTGTGGGTGTGGGGCCAGGTATCACTGTGGTGTGGAGATAGGGCGGTGTGGTGTGGAATCAGGGCGCGGTGTGGTGTGGAGTCACGGCTCGGTGTGGTATGGAGGCAGGGCTCGGTGTGGGTTGGAGTCAGGGTTTGGTGTGGTGTGGAGTCAGGGCTCGGTGTGGTGTGGAACCAGGGCCCGGTGGGGTCTGGAGCAAGGGCTCGGCGTGGTGTGGAGGTAGGGATCGGTGCGGTGTGGAGCCAGGGCTCGGTGTGGTGTGGAGATATGGATCGGTGTGGTGTGGAGCCAGGGCTCGGTGTGGTGTGGAGCCAGGGCTTGGCGTGGTGTGGAGTTAACGATCGGTACATTGCGGAGCCAGTGCTCGGTGTGATGTGGAGCCAGTGCCTGGTGTGGTGTGGAGCCAGGGCTCGGTGCGGTGTGGGCAAGGTCCCGGTGTGGTGTGGAGCCAGGGCTCGGTGTGGTGTGGAGCCAGGGCTCTGCGTGGTGTGGAGCCAGAACCCAATGTGGTGCAGTGTCAGGGCTCATTGTGCTGTGGAGGCAGGATTTGGTGTGATTTGGAGTCAGGGCACGGTGTGGTGTGGAGTCAGGGCACGGTATGGCATGGTGTCAGGGTTCGGTATGGCGTGGTTCCAGGGCTCGGTGGGTCTGGAACCAGGTATCACTGTGGTGGGGAGATAGGGCAGTGGTGTGGAGTCATGACTCAGTGTGATGTGCAGTCAGGGCTCGGTGTGATGTGGAGTCAGGGCTCTGTGTGGTGCGGAGGCAGGGCTCGGTGTGGTATGGAGTCAGGGCTCGGTGTGGTATGGAGTCAGGACTCAGTGTGATGTGGAGTCAGGGCTCTGTGTGGTGCGGAGGCAGGGCTCGGTGTGGTGTGGTGTCAGGGCTCGGTGTGGTGTGGAGTCAGGACTCAGTGTGGTGTGAAGTCAGGGCTCTGTGTGGTGTGGTGTCTGGGCTCGGTGTGGTGTGCAGTCAGGGATCAGTGTGGTGTGGGGTCTGGGCTCGGTGAGGTGTGGAGCCAGAGCCCGGTGTGGTGCAGTATCAGGGCTCATTGTGCTGTGGAGGCAGGATTTGTTGTGGTTTGGAGTCAGGGCACGGTGTGGTGTGGGGTCAGGGCCCAGGGTGGTGTGGGGTCAGGGCTCGGTGTGGTGTGGAGCCAGAGCCCGGTGTGGTGCAGTGTCAGGGCTCATTGTGCTGTGGAGGCAGGATTTGTTGTGGTTTGGAGTCAGGGCACGGTATGGTGTGGGGTCAGGGCCCAGGATGGTGTGGGGTCAGGGCTCAGTATGATGTTGTTCCTGGGCCCTGTGGGTGTGGGGCCAGGTATCACTGTGGTGTGGAGATAGGGCGGTGTGGTGTGGAATCAGGGCGCGGTGTGGTGTGGAGTCAGGGCTCGGTGTGGTGTGGAGTCAGGGCTCGGTGTGGGTTGGAGTCAGGGTTTGGTGTGGTGTGGAGTCAGGGCTTGGTGTGGTATGGAGGCAGGGCTCGGTGTGTGTTGGAGTCAGGGTTTGGTGTGGTGTGGAGTCAGGGCTCGGTGTGGTGTGGAGATAGGTCTCAGTGTGATGTGGAACCAGGGCCCGGTGTGGTCTGGAGCCAGGGCTCGGCGTGGTGTGGAGGTAGGGATCGGTGTGGTGTGGAGATATGGATCGGTGCGGTGTGGAGCCAGGGCTCGGTGTGGTGTGGAGCCAGGGCTTGGTGTGGTGTGGAGCCAGGGCTCTGTGTGGTGTGGAGCCAGAGCCCAATGTGTTGCAGTGTCAGGGCTCATTGTGCTGTGGAGGCAGGATTTGGTGTGATTTGGAGTCAGGGCTCGGTGTGGTGTGGTGTCAGGGCACGGTGTGGTGTGGAGTCAGGGCACGGTATGGCGTGGTTCCAGGTCCCGGTGGGTGTGGAGCCAGGTATCACTGTGGTGGGGAGATAGGGCAGTGGTGTGGAATCAGGGCTCGGTGTCGTGTGGAGTCAGGGCTCTGTGTGGTATGGAGTCAGGACTCAGTGTGATGTGAGGTCAGGGCTCTGTGTGGTGCGGAGGCAGGCCTCGGTGTCGTGTGCAGTCAGGGCTCGGTGTGGTATGGAGTCAGGACTCAGTGTGATGTGAAGTCAGGGCTCTGTGTGGTGTGCAGTCAGGACTCAGTGTGATGTGAAGTCAGGGCTCTGTGTGGTGCGGAGGCAGGGCTCGGTGTGGTGTGCAGTCAGGGCTCGGTGTGGTGTGACGTCAGGGCTCTGTGTGGTGTGCAGTCAGGGCTCTGTGTGGTGCGGAGGCAGGGCTTGGTGTGGTGTGGAGTCAGGGCTCTGTGTGGTGCGGAGGCAGGGCTCGGTGTGGTGCGGAGGCAGGGATCGGTGTGGTGTGCAGTCAGGGCTCGGTGTGGTGTGAAGTCAGGGCTCTGTGTGGTGTGGAGGCAGGGCTCGGTGCAGTATGGAGTCAGGGCTCGGTGTGGTATGGAGTCAGGACTCAGTGTGGTTGTGGATCGAGAGTTCGGTGTGTATGAAGTCAGGGCTCAGAGTGGTATGGAGACAGGACACGGTGTGGTGTGGAATCAGGGCTCGGTGTGGTGTGCAGTCAGGGCTCGGTGTGGTGTGGAGTCAGGGCTCTGTGTGGTGTGGAGTCAGGGCTCGGTGTGGTGTGGAGTCAGGGCTCGGCGTGGTGTGGAGCCGGGGCTCGGTGTGGTGTGGAGTCAGGGCTCGGTGTGGTGTGGAGCCGGGGCTCGGCGTGGTGTGGAGCCGGGGCTCGGTGTGGTGTGGAGTCAGGGTTCGGTGTGGTGTGGAGTCAGGGCTCGGTGTGGTGTGGAGCCGGGGCTCGGTGTGGTGTGGAGTCAGGGTTCGGTGTGGTGTGGAGTCAGGGCTCGGTGTGGTGTGGAGTCAGGGCTCGGTGTGGTGTGGAGCCAGAGCCCGGTGTGGTGCAGTGTCAGGGCTCATTGTGTTGTGGAGGCAGGATTTGGTGTGGTTTCGAGTCAGGTTTCGGTGTGGTGTGTAGTCAGGGCTTGGTGCGATGTGGAATCAGGGCTTGGTGTGGTGTGGCGCCGGGGCTCGGTGTGGTGTGAAGTCAGGGCTCTGTGTGGTGTGGAGGCAGGGCTCGGTGCAGTATGGAGTCAGGGCTCGGTGTGGTATGGAGTCAGGACTCAGTGTGATGTGAAGTCAGGGCTCTGTGTGGTGCGGAGGCAGGGCTCGGTGTGGTGTGGAGTCAGGGTTCGGTGTGGTGTGAAGTCAGGGCTCTGTGTGGTGTGGAGGCAGGGCTCGGTGCAGTATGGAGTCAGGGCTCGGTGTGGTATGGAGTCAGGACTCAGTGTGGTTGTGGATCGAGAGTTCGGTGTGTATGAAGTCAGGGCTCAGAGTGGTATGGAGACAGGACACGGTGTGGTGTGGAATCAGGGCTCGGTGTGGTGTGCAGTCAGGGCTCGGTGTGGTGTGGAGCCGGGGCTCGGTGTGGTGTGGAGTCAGGGCTCGGTGTGGTGTGGAGCCGGGGCTCAGTGTGGTGTGGAGCCGGGGCTCGGTGTGGTGTGGAGTCAGGGTTCGGTGTGGTGTGAGGTCAGGGCTCGGTGTGGTGTGGAGCCGGGGCTCGGTGTGGTGTGGAGTCAGGGCTCGGTGTGGTGTGGAGCCAGAGCCCGGTGTGGTGCAGTGTCAGGGCTCATTGTGCTGTGGAGGCAGGATTTGTTGTGGTTTGGAGTCAGGGCACGGTGTGGTGTGGGGTCAGGGCCCAGGGTGCTGTGGGGTCAGGGATCGGTATGATGTTGTTCCAGGGCCCAGTGGGTGTGGGGCCAGGTATCACTGTGGTGTGGAGATAGGGCGGTGTGGTGTGGAATCAGGGCGCGGTGTGATGTGGAGTCAGGGCGCGGTGTGGTATGGAGTCAGGGCTAGGTGTGGTTTGGAGTCAGGGCTCGGTGTGGTGTGGAGATAGGGCTCGGTGTGATGTGGAGTCAGGGCTCGGTGTGGTGTGGAGATAGGGCTCGGTGTGATGTGAAACCAGGGCCTGGTGGGGTCTGGAGCCAGGGCTCGGCGTGCTGTGGAGATAGGGATCGGAGCGGTGTGGAGCCAGGGCTCGGTGTGGTGTGGAGTTAGCAATCGGTACAGTGCAGAGCCAGTGCTCGGTGTGATGTGGAGTCAGTGCCTGGTGTGGTGTGGAGCCAGGGCCCGGTGAGATGTGGAGCAAGGTCCCGGTGTGGTGTGGAGCCTGGGCTTGGTGTGATGAGGAGATAGGGCTCGGTGCGGTGTGGAACCAGGGCCCGGGGTGTTCTGGAGCCAGGGCACGATGTGGTGTGGAGCCAGGACTCAGCGTGGTGTGGAGCCAGGGCTCGGTGCGGTGTGGGGCAAGGTCCCGGTGTGGTGTGGAGCCAGGGCTCTGTGTGGTGTGGAGCCAGAGCCCAATGTGGTGCAGTGTCAGGGCTCATTGTGCTGTGGAGGCAGGATTTGGTGTGATTTGGAGTCAGGGCTCGGTGTGGTGTGGAGTCAGGGCACGGTGTGGTGTGGTGTCAGGGTTCAGTATGGCGTGGTTCCAGGGCCCGGTGGGTGTGGAGCCAGGTATCACTGTGGTGGGGAGATAGTGCGGTGGTGTGGAATCAGGGCTCGGTGTGGTGTGGAGTCAGGGCTCGGTGTGGTGTGGAGTCAGGGCTCGGTGCGGTGTGGAATCAGTACTTGGTATGGTGTGGAGTCAGGGCTCTGTGTGGTGTGAAGTCAGGACTCAGTGTGGTGCGGAGGCAGGGCTCGGTGTGGTGTGGTGTCTGGGCTCGGTGTGGTGTGCAGTCAGGGATCAGTGTGGTGTGGGGTCCGGGATCAGTGTAGTGTGGAGTCAGGGCTCGGTGTGGTGTGGAGCCAGAGCCCGGTGTGGTGCAGTGTCAGGGCTCATTGTGCTGTGGAGGCAGGATTTGTTGTGGTTTGGAGTCAGGGCACGGTGTGGTGTGGGGTCAGGGCCCAGGGTGGTGTGGGGTCAGGGCTCGGCATGATGTTGTTCCAGGGCCCAGTGGGTGTGGGGTCAGGTATCACTGTGGTGTGGAGATAGGGCGGTGTGGTGTGGAGTCAGGGCGCGGAGTGGAGTGGAGTCAGGGCTCGGTGTGGTATGGAGTCAGGGCTCGGTGTGGTATGGAGCCAGGGCTCGGTGTGGTTTGGAGTCAGGGTTCGGTGTGGTGTGGAGATAGGGCTCGGTGTGATGTGAAACCAGGGCCCGGTCGGGTCTGGAGCCAGGGCTCGGCGTGCTGTGGAGGTAGGGATCGGTGCGGTGTGGAGCCATGGCTCGGTGTGGTGTGGAGATATGGATCGGTGTGGTGTGGAGCCAGGGCTCGGCGTGGTGTGGAGCCAGGGCCCGGTGAGATGTGGAGCAAGGTCCCATTGTTGTGTGGAGCCAGGGCTTGGTGTGATGAGGAGATAGGGCTCGGTGCGGGGTGGAACCAGAGCCCGGGGTGTTGTGGAGCCAGGGCACGGTGTGGTGTGGAACTAGGACTCAGTGTGGTGTGGAGCCAGGGCACGGTGTGGTGTGACGCCAGGGCTCGGTGTGGTGTGGAGTCAGGGCTTGGTGTGCTATGCAGCCAGCGCTCGGTGTGGTTGTGGATCGAGAGTTCGGTGTGTATGAAGTCAGGGCTCAGAGCAGTATGGCGTCAGGACACGGTGTGGTGTGTAATCAGGGCTCGGTACGGTGTTGAGTCAGGGCTCAGTGTGGTGTGGAGTCAGCGCTCTGTGTGGTGTGGAGTCAGGGCTCTGTGTGGTGTGGAGTCAGGGCTCCGTGTGGTATGGAGTCAGGGCTCGGTGGGGTTTGGAGTCAGGGTTCGGTGTGGTGTGGAGTCAGGGCTCGGTGTGGTGTGGAGATAGGACTCGATGTGATGTGGAACCAGGGCCCGGTGGGGTCTGGAGCCAGGGCTCGGCGTGGTGTGGAGATAGGGATCAGTGCGGTGTGGAGCCAGGGCTCGGTGTGGTGTGGAGTCAGGGCTCTGTGTGGTGTGGAGTCAGGGCTCCGTGTGGTATGGAGTCAGGGCTCGGTGTGGTTTGGAGTCAGGGTTCGGTGTGGTGTGGAGTCAGGGCTCGGTGTGGTGTGGAGTCAGGGCTCGGTGTGGTTTGGAGTCAGGGTTCGGTGTGGTGTGGAGCAAGGTCCCGGTGTGGTGTGGAGCCAGGGCTTGGTGTGATGAGGAGATTGGGCTCGGTGCAGTGTGGAACCAGGGCTCTGTGTGGTGTGGAGTCAGGACTCAGTGTGATGTGGAGTCAGGACTCGGTGTGGTGTGAAGTCAGGGCTCTGTGTGGTGCGGAGGCAGGGCTCGGTGTGGTGTGCAGCCAGGGCTCGGTGTGGTGTGGTGTCTGGGCTCGGTGTGGTGTGCAGTCAGGGATCAGTGTGGTGTGGAGTCAGGGATCAGTGTTGTGTGGAGTCAGGGCTCGGTGTGGTGTGGAGCCAGAGCCCGGTGTGGTGCAGTGTCAGGGCTCATTGTGCTGTGGAGGCAGGATTTGGTGTGGTTTCGAGTCAGGGTTCGGTGTGGTGTGTAGTCAGGGCTTGATGCGATGTGGAATCAGGACTTGGTGTGGTGTGGCGCCGGGGCTCGGTGTGTTGTGGAGTCACGGTTCGGTGTGGTGTGGAGTCAGGGCTTGGTGTGCTATGGAGCCAGGGCTCGGTGTGGTTGTGGATCGAGAGTTCGGTGTGTATGAAGTCAGGGCTCAGAGTGGTATGGCGTCAGGACACGGTGTGGTGTGGAATCAGGGCTCAGTACGGTGTTGAGTCAGGGCTCTGTGTGGTGTGGAGTCAGGGCTCGGTGTGGTGTGGAGTCAGGGCTCGGTGTGGAGTGGAGATAAGGCTCGGTGTGATGTGGAACCAGGTCCCGCTGGGGTCTGGAGCCAGGGCTCGGTGTGGTGTGGAGATAGGGATCGGTGCGGTGTGGAGCCAGGGCTCGGCGTGGTGTGGAGTTAGCGATCGGTACATTGCGGAACCAGTGGTCGGTGTGATGTGGAGCCAGTGCCTGGTGTGGTGTGGAGCCAGAGCCCGGTGAGATGTGGAGCAAGGTCCCAGTGTGGTGTGGAGCCAGGGCTTGGTTTGATGAGGAGATAGGGCTCGGTGCGGTGTGGAGTCAGGGCCCGGGTTGGTGTGGAGTCAGTGTTCGGTACGGTGTCGAGTCAGGGCTCGGTGCGATGTGGAGTCAGTGCTAAGTGTGGTGTGGAGTCAGGGCTCGTGTGGTGTGGAGTCAGGGCTTGGTGCAGTGTGTAGTTTGGGCTCAGTTGTCTGGAGCCAGTGCCCATACTTCTTCCATAAAGCAGTCCATCGTCCGAAAAATACTCATATTTGTACCCCTCCGCTCCCATCTCACCCAATCCCCGCCAGAACATGCAGCTCCTCTTTCGCCACCTCCTCCTCCGTGCTTTCTTCTTCGACAAGAACTCCCAACCTCGCTCTGAGGACCCTTTCTCCCACCTCTAACCTTCCTCCTCCACCTGCTCACCCCTTTCCCCCCCCACCCCACCAAGCTGCCTACTGACATGACATTGGCCACCTCAATTTCTTCATGCCTCTCACCCATTCTAGCCTCACCCCCTCTCAACGTGCAGCACTCCGCTCTCTCCACACCAACCCCTAATTCACCATCAAACCCACTGACAAGGGCAGGGTGTGATAGTCTGGAGAGTGTACCTCTATTTCACAGAGGCCGAATGCCAACTTTCTGACAGCACATCCAACCTCCCTCTTGCCCAGGGTGGCCCCCTGCCACCCTTCAGAAAATCGCTTGTACTATCCGTGCCCTCATTGCCTCTGGTGACCTCCCCTCCACTGCTTCCAATCTCACAGTCCCGGGGCCTTGCACTGCCCAGTTCTACCTGCTCACCAAGACCCACAAGCCCAACTACCCCAGCTGAACCATTATCTCTGCATGCTCCTGTCCCACCCAACTCATCTCGACCTGACTCAACTCGACAGCCAAGAAACGACACGACCAGCTATCCTTTGTAGCCACACACGCAGATGACAAGCAACATGAATTCGACTGGAACAACACTACTATTATAGGACAAGGTAAACAGAGAACAGCCAGGGAATTCCTAGAGGCATGGCACTCATCCACAGATTCAATCAATAAGCACATCGACCTGGACCCAATATACCGGCCACTGCAACAGACAGCTGGAACTGACAACCGGAAGTGGCATATTCAAACCACTACAAATGCCAGAGGAAAATCACAGAAGCGCTTTACAGGAGGCTCCCAAGCACTGAGGATGTCACCTAGACAGGGGATGAAATGTCTGCAACACAAATTCCCAGCTCGGCGAACAGAACCACAACAACTCTCTCCTCTCCCCCTTAGTTCAGGCACTTCCCACCTTCACCTGCGACACTAGTCACAACCTCCATCTTTTCAGTAATTTCCAGTTCCCCGGCCCCCAGCGCTTTATCTTCATTATGGACATACAGTCCATACACATGTCCATACCCTACTGGGTTCTTCCTCTCCAACAGACCCATTCAGTACCGCTCCACCAATACCCTTCTCCGCCTCCCTGATCTGGTCCTCATCCTCAATAACTTTTCCTTTAATTCTCCCATTTCCTCCAAATTCAGGTGGTGTCCACAGAGACCTAGATGAGCCCCTGCTTTGACTGCCTCTTTGTTGGCTATATTGAACAGTCTCTCTTCAATACCTACACGTGCACTGTGCCCCAACTCTTCAGCTGTTACATTGGCACAGCATCCTGCACCCAGGCTGAACTGGAGCAGTTCATTAACTTCACCCACAACTTGCAGCCCACCCTCAAATCCATTTGATCCATCTTGGACACCTCCCTCCTCTTTTTTGACCTCTGCACTTCCACTTCCACTTCCAGTGACAGTTTCCAGACAGATGTTTACTATAAACCCACAAACTCTCACAACTACACCTCTTTCCACCCAGTACCCTGCAAGAACTCCATCCTGTTCTCCCAATTCCACCACCTCTACCATATCTGCTCTAACGAGGAGACATTAGATTAGGTTCCCTTCAGTATAGAAACAGGCCCTTCGGCCCAACAAGTCCACACCGACCCTCCGAAGAGTAACCCACCCAGACCTATTTCCCCTCTGACTAATGCACTGAGCACTATGGGCAATTTAGCACAGCCAATTCACCTGACCTGCACATCTTTGGACTGTGGGAGGAAACGTCCATCCAGTGCCCCAAACAGTCCTTCCAGAGATTCACCTGTGTCCTCCAACCTAGTTTACTGCATCAGGTGCTCCCAATGTGGTCTTCTCAACATTAGAGAGACTGAACGTAAACATGGGGAATGGTTCACCGAGTATCTCAGCCGGGCCCGCAGGGGCTGACCAGACCTCCCAGTCACCGCCCATTTTCATTCCCCTTCCTGCTCCCTTTCCGACATGACCATCCTTCATTACCACAGTGAATCAGACCACAACTTGGAGGAATAACACCTCACCTTCCACCTGGGCAGCCTGCAGCCCAGAGGACTCAACATTGAGTTCTCCAATTTCAAATAACCTCCCTCCCCATTCCCCCACTCCTTTCCCAGCCACTCCCCCTCCCTTCCACTCCTCCCAGCCACCTACTGGATTCATTCCTCCCATCGACCAACTGGGCGGTACCCTCTAGCTGTCTTCACCTATTACCACTTCACCACCTGCTACCGCCTTTATCTGCAGCTCCCCCCACACCCACCCCCAGTCCTGATGAAGGGTTACACTTGAAACGTTGACTTCTCCACCGCCTGATGCTCCCAGGCGTAGTGTTCTTCCAGCCTCCTGCCTGTCTACTTTCTTTCAGACTATTGGCTAGCTTACCCACATGTATCATCTTCTATCCCCAATTAATTTTGTCAGTTTTCCTCTGCTGGTCTTCCAAGGCTTCCCACTAATCTTCACCACATTGCATGGTTTCTCTTTTGCTTTTATGCTGACCCTAATTTTTGTTGTCAGCCTTGTTACCTCATCCTCCCGAGTGTGTTTCTTCTTAGATTCATAGAGTCACAGAGATGTACAGCATGGAAACAGATCCTTCAGTCCAACCCGTCCATGCCGACCAGATATCTCTACCTAATCTCATCCCACCTGCACCCAGCCCATATCCCTCCAAACCCTTCCTATTCATATACCCATCCAGATGCCTTTTAAATGGTGCAATTGTACCAGCCCTCTGTGTGAAAAATTTTAACCTTAGATGTCTTTTATATCTTTCCCCTCTCACCCTAAACCTGTGCCCTCTTGTTCTGGACTCCCCACTCTAGAGAAAAGACTTGTCTATTTATCATATCCATGATCACCTGATGTAGGAGCGATGCTCCGAAAACTAATGTGCTTCCAATTTAACCTGTTGGTCTATAATCTGGTGTTGTGTGATTTTTAACTTTATCCTATCCATGCCCTTCATAATTTTATAAACCTCTTTAAGTCGCCCTTCAGCCTCTGACGCTCCACGGAAAACAGCCCTATCTACCTGTGACTCCACTTTCAAGGAGCTATGAACCTGCACTCCAAGGTCTCTTTGTTCAGCAACACTCCCTAGGACTTTACCATTAAGTGTATAAGTCCTGCTAAGATTTGCTTTCCCAAAATGCAGCACTTTGCAATTATCTAGATTAAACACCATCTGCCACTTCTCAGCCCATTGGCCCAACTGGTCCAGATCCTGTTGTAATCTGAGGTAACCTTCTTCGCTGTCCACTACACCTCCAATTTTGGTGTCATCTGCAAACTTACTAACTATACCTCTTATTTTTGTAATCATTTCTGTAAATGATGAAAAGTAGTGGACCCAGCACCGATCCTTGTGACACTCCACTGGTCACAGACCTCCAGTCTGAAAAACAACCCTCCACCACCACCCTCTGTCTTCTACCTTTGAGCCAGTTCTGTATCCAAATGGCTAGTTCTCCCTGTATTCCATGAGATCTAACCTTGCTAACCAGTCTCCCGTGGGGAAGCTTATCAAATACCTTAGTGAAATACATGTAGATCATGTCTATCACTCTGCTCTTATCAATCCTCTTTGTTACTTCTTCAAAAAAACTCAATCAAGTTTGTGAGACATGATTTCCCACACACAAAGCCATGTTGACTGTCCTTAATCAGTCTTTGCCTTTCCAAATACATGTACATCCTGTCCCTCAGTATTCACTCCAACAACTTGCCCACCACTGAGGTCAGGCTCACTGGTCTATAGTTCCCTGGCTGGTCGTTACCACCCTTCTTAAACAGTGGCATCACATTTGCCAACCTTCAGTCTTCCGGCACATCACCTGTGACTATCGATGTTACAAACATCTCAGTAAGAGGCCCAGCAATCACTTCCCCAGCTTTCCACAGAGTTCTTGGGTACACCTGATCAGGTCCTGGGGATTTATCCACTTTTATACGTTTCAAGACATCCAACACTTCCTCCTCTGTTATAGACACATTTTTCAAGATGTCACCATCTACTTCCCTACATTCTATATCTGCAATGTCCTTTTCCACAGTAAATACTGATGCAAAATACTCGTTTAGTATTTCCCCCATCTCCTGCAGCTCCACACAAAGGCCGCCTTGCTGATCTTTGAGGAGCCTATTCTCTCCCTAGTTATCCTTTTGTTCTGAATGAATTTGTAAAAACCTCTTGGATTCTCCTTAATTCTATTTGCCAAAGCTATCTCATGTCCCTGTTTTGCCCTCCTGATTTCCCTCTTAAGTATACTTCCACTGCCTTTATACTCTTCTAAGGATTAACGCAATCTATTCTGTCTATACCTGACACATGCCCCCTTCTTTTTCTTAACCAAACCCTCAATTTCTTTTGTCATCAAACATTCCTTATACCTGCCAGCCTTTCCTTTCACCCTGACAGGAATATACTTTCTCTGGATTCTTGTTATCTCATTTCTGAAGGATTCCCATTTTCCAGCCATCCCTTTACCTGTGAACATCTGCGCCCAATCAGTTTTTGAAAGTTCTTGTCTAATACCGTCAAAATTGGCCTTTTTCCGATTTAGAACTTCAACTATTAGATCTGATCTATCCTTTCCCATTCCTATTTTAAAACAAATAGAATTATAGTCTTCTTTGGGATGAATTTCTGCTGTGGTTCCTGAATTACCTCCACCAGAAATTCTTGCTATGACTGATCCTCTGTCTTCCCTGCTGGACTCCACTTCCAATCAATTCTGGCCAGCCCCTCCCTCATGTCTTTGTTCAAATGTGATTAGATCTACTTCAGTCTTCTCTCTCTCAAACTGCAGGGTGAATTCTATCATCTCAGTTCAATGGTCACTGCCCCTTGGATTCCCTTCATCTTCAGTCTCACTTATCAAGTCTGCCTGATCGCACATCACCTCATCCGGAATTGTCTGTTCCTGAGTGAGCCATACCACAAGTTGCTCGAAAAGAAACATCTCCTATACATTCCTGGAATTCTTTTTCTTGAGACCACCACCCACCTGATTTTCCCAGTCCACCTTCATATTGAAGTCCCCTGTGATCATTATCATCAGGCCTTTCTTCCATACCTTTTTTATCTTTTGATTTATTTTCTTCCCCACATCCTGACCACTGCTCAGAGGTCTGTACGTAACTTCCATCAGGGTCCTTTCTCATTTGTGGTTCCTCAACTGTACCTCTACAGATTTTACACATTCCAACCCCACATCACATCTTCATATCGATTTAATTTCACTTCTTATTAGCAAGGCAACCCACTCCCTCTGCCCATCGACTTGCCCTCTCGGTAGAATGT
Source organism: Hemiscyllium ocellatum (assembly GCF_020745735.1). Taxonomy (NCBI): domain Eukaryota; kingdom Metazoa; phylum Chordata; class Chondrichthyes; order Orectolobiformes; family Hemiscylliidae; genus Hemiscyllium; species Hemiscyllium ocellatum. The sequence goes on along the minus strand of NC_083401.1, from coordinate 5,507,915 downwards.
GTAATCTTGGATCTTTAGTTCCCAGCCCTGAGCCCTTTGTAGCCCTGATCTCCATTGCTGTGCTTCGCACAACATTGTACCTGCCAATTTCAATCAGATTTACAGGCTCATTTCCCATGGTTCAAATCCTTAGTACGTTGAAGTATCTGCTGAGTTTGAAGTTCAAATCCTTACCCTTTCTTTATCTGATTACTTGTTCTGGAAACTTTAATAACCTCTGCTTTTAACATTTTCCCAAAATTTCCATGTAACTAAACCCCCTCTATTTAGTTTAAAGCCCTACCCACTGCGCTAATTATGCGATTCACTAGGACTCTGGTCCCAGCAGGACTTAAGCAGAGTCCATCCCATTGGAATGGCTCCCTCCTTCCCCAGTTTTGGGGCCAATGTACCATGAATTCACACGCTTACTGCCAATCTTCCAGCCACACGTTTATCTCTTTAATCTTGTTGATCCAGTTGCTAATTTGCCCATGGCTCAGGTAGTACTACGGGGATGATTAACTTTTTGGTTCTGCTTTTTAATTTAGCCCTAGGAGTTCATGTTCTCTCAGCAGAATCCCTTCCCTCTTTCTACTGATCTATTTGGTTCCTGCATGGGCTATTACACCTGGATCTTTCCCCTCCCACTCCAGGTTCTTCTACAGCCCAGATGAGAGATCCTGAACCCAGGCAGGCAGGACAGCCTTTGGGACTTTCAATCCTAGCCACAGAGAACAGCATCTATTCCCTGACTATACTATCCCCGAATACAACTACATTTCTCTTTCCTCCCTGGTCTTGAACAGCTCCCAGTACCATGATGCTTTGCTCAGCCTCAAGGGCTGAAGCTTGTTCTCCCTCCTGGATCCCTCTCCTTGCCTCACTATTAGTCACACCCTCTTGTCTTTGATCACTTACTGAATTTGAGATAGTTAATCTAAAGAGTTTGACTGCCTCTTGAAACAAAGCATCCTGGTAACACTCTCTCTCCCGGATGTGTAGCAGAATTTGAAGCTGCAAATGTGTTGCTGGTCAAAGCACAGCAGGTTAGGCAGCATCTCAGGAATAGAGAATTCGACGTTTCGAGCATAAGCCCTTCATCAGGAGAATGGCTTATGCTCGAAACGTCGAATTCTCTATTCCTGAGATGCTGCCTAACCTGCTGTGCTTTGACCAGCAACACATTTGCAGCTGTGATCTCCAGCATCTGCAGACCTCATTTTTTACTAGCAGAATTTGAAGCTCAGACTCCAGCTCATTGACTTTGAGCTGGATTCTTCAAACAACCAATACTTGGTACAGACGGAGTCATGGTGAATTGCAATGGGGTCCACAGGCTCCCACATGAACTGGGTACAACACATCACCTGGCCTGGTGTCTCTTTGTTATGTACTTTGTTGTTAATTTCATTTTAAACAATATTGTGCTGGTATTTTAGTTTGTCGCTTAGAACGATTGTCCCATTCACATTCAATCTGGAAGTAAACTGCAACAGATAGTTAACACTAACAGGGCAGAGACAGGAGCCACTAAAACAGTGGGCAAAGACTGTGGTGCTGGAAAAGCACAGTCGGTCATGCAGCATCTGAGGAGCAGGGGAGTCGATGTTTCGAGTAGAAGCCCTGGTGACAGAGTAGCAGCACTGTCTTCTAGTTGCTCAGCCAATCCGCTTCCATCTGCTTTTCTTTCTTTTCTATCTTATGTTTTGATTTTATTTTTCATTTTTTTGTCCCTTATGTTTAAACAATTTTGCTTTGGGGACACTGCCCAAGTTGGTTCCAGTGATCAGAGTGTGTGAGAGGGAGGGGTGGAATCTGTAAGGGATGGGGGTGGTGTATGGGGGAGGGTTTGTGTGTGGGGGAGGAGCTGGTATGTGAGGGAGTATGGGTGTGGTGTGTGTGAGGTGGTTGGGGTGTGGGGGAAGTAGTGGCGTATATGGGAGGGTGTGATGTGTAGGGGGAAGGGGTGGTGTGTGAGGGAGAGCTGGTGTGGGAGTAGGGGGTGTTTTTTGAGGGAGGGGATGGTGTGTGAGGGAGGGCTGGTGTGTGAGGGAGCGTGGGGTGTTGGTGTGAGGGGGAGGGGATGGTGTGTGAGGGAGTATGGGTGTGGTGTGTGTGAGGTGGTTGGGGTGTGGGGGAAGTAGTGGTGTATATGGGAGGGTGTGATGTGTGGGGGGAAGGGATGATATGTGAGGGAGAGCTGGTGTGGGGGTAGGGGGTATTTTGTGAGGGAGGGGGTGGTGTGTGAGGGAGGGCTGGTGTGTGAGGGAACGTGGGGGTGTTGGTGTGACGGGGAGGGGATGGTGTGTGAGGGAAGAGGTAGTGTGTGTGGGAGGGGTGGTGTGAGGGGGAGGGGGTGGTATGTGAGGGAGGGCTGAAGTGTGAGGGAGCGTGGAGGTGTTGCTGTGGGGGAGGGGATGGTCTGTGTGAAGGAAGGGGTTGTGTCGGGGGGAGGGGGTGGTGTTGGGGGAGGGGTGTGTGTGTGAGGGAAGGGGTGGTGTGTGAGGGAAGGGGTGGTGTGTGAGGGAGGGGGTAGTGTGTGAGGGAGGGAATGGTGTGGGGAGGAGGGGGTGGTGTTAGGGGGAGGGGGTGGTGTGTGAGGGAGGGGGTGGTGTGTGAGGGAGGGGGTGGTGTGGGGGGAAGGGGTGGTGTGTGAGGGAGGGGGTGGTGTGAGGGGGAATGGGTGGTGTGTGAGGGAGGGGGTGGTGTGAGGGGGAATGGGTGGTGTGTGAGGGAGGGGGTGGTGTGGGGGCAAGGGGTGGTGTGTGAGGGAGGGGGTGGTGTGGGGGCAAGGGGTGGTGTGTGAGGGAGTGGGTGGTGTGTGAGGGAGGGGTGGTGTGGGGGGAATGGGTGGTGTGTGAGGGAGTGGGTGGTGTGTGAGGGAGGGGTGGTATGTGAGGGTGGGGGTGGTGTTGGGGGGAGAGGATGGTGTGTGAGGAAGCCAGGGTAGGGGGAGTGTGGGGGAATTTCCTGACACTGCAGCCCAGTGTTCCATGCGGTTCTGTGTTGTCCTTGTTGCTGTTTGAGAATGTGATTGTGTGTGCTCTCTGACCTTACTCCTGCTCCATTTCCAGGCTGCCAGCAATGAGTTTTTGCATGTTGTTGCAACCGTGGGCCATTCGATTGGACACAACATTGGAATGATGCACGATGATGATCGAGTTTGTAACTGTCCTCAAGCCTCCTGTATCATGATTGAAACAAAGAGGTAATGTATATCTCTGAATCATGGGTCCTGTTTTCTGGTTCTCATTCAGGACAGCGAATGTGTTCCTTCAGTCATGTTATCCTGAACAAGAGATTTCTTTCATTAACTGAAAAAAACAATGGTTTTGTAGGAACAAATGTATTCCTGAAACCCACTCAGCTCCAATGTCTTAATCCCAGGGCAATACCCGGACAGTTTCTCGACAAACCAGGCAATGCAGCTGTGCAGAGGTTTTATCAGCTGAAAACAAAACAGAGGGAATAATAATTCTGGTGATCAGAATTCACTGTGTAACATTCGCCAAGGTTCTGGTGAGGCCACCTTGGCCCATTCAATAGGACACATTCTCAGGATGCTGGGAGAGAGGATAGTGAGGAAGGTATTTGGAAAGCTTTCCCTTTATTGGGCAGCGCATTGAGGATAGGAGTTGGGAGGCCATGTTGTGGTTGTATCGGACATTGGTTCAGCTATTTTTGGAATACTGCATGCAGCTCTGGTCTCCCTACTACAGAAAAGATGTTGTGAAACGTGAAAAGGTTCAGAAAAGATTTACAAGAATGTTACGTGGGTTGGAGGGTTTGAGCTATAGGGAGAGATTGACCAGGCTGGGCTAGTTTCCCTGGAGCATTCGAGGCTGAAGGGTGACCTTATAAGAGTTTATAAAATCACGAGGGAGATGGACAGGGAAATGACTAGCCAAGGCTTTTTTCCAAGGTCGGGTAGTCCAGAGCTACAGGGCATAGGTTTAGGGTGAGAGGGGAAAGATTTAAAAGGGACCTAAGGGGCAAGGATGGTACATGTCTGGAATGAGCTGCCAGAGGAAGTGGTGGAGGCTATACAAATACAACATTTAGAAGGCATCTGGATGGATATATGAATAGGAAGGGTTTAGAGGGATATGGGCCAACTACTGGCAATTGGGACTGGATTGGTTGAAGGTATCTGGTCAGCATGGACAAGTTGGACCGAAGGGTCTGTTTCTCCACTGTATAACTCTATGACTGTGTCTCATTGAAAACATGTAGGATTCAGAAAGGAGCTTGACAGGGTAAATGCTGAGAGGATGCTTCCCCCACCATGTCAAAGGTGAGGTCTAAAGTGTGTAATCGCACAATAAAGGGACAGCAACTGAAGACTGATGTAAAGAGGGACGACTTCTCTCAGAGGCTTGTGAGTCTTTCAAACTCCTTGCCTCAGAGAGCTGTGGGGGCAGAGTCCTTGTGTATATTTAAGGCTGAGATCGATAGGTTCCTGATCCTTCAGAGAATCGTGGGTTACAGGGAAAGGCCAGGAAAGTGGACATGAGGAATGGTGGATCAGCCAAAATTCTGAGGTTGACACACCAAATCCTCAGTGGAATAAAAGGGATGCAATGCTATCATGGTAATATCTTCATTGGTGGCTCCTCAGGGGAACAGCCCCTGAGGAACCGAGGGGGAGGAGGGGGGAGATCCTCAAGTGGCTGCAGGCTCCCAGGTTCCAATGTTGAGGATACATTCTGGGCAGCATGTGGGTTTCACAAGGCTCCAAGGAATATGGAGGCAACCATGGAGACCCTTCACCCAATCATGTCTACAATTCAGGTCTTTCATGGGTCTCAGTAAGCTGTAAGATTCACAAGGTCAGGAAAGAGAGACCTCTTGGGTTTATCTGGTTAAGGGGAAGTTGGAAAGAAAGGCACAGGGTTGTTATATATTGTGTTTGGTGTATGTTACATTGGGACAGTGTTCACACGGACTGGTTGAAGCTGCTTTGAGCTGTTGTAGAGAACAAAGCTTTGGGATAAAAAATCGCTTCTTGGAGCCTTGCAGCAAATGAGGAGTTTGAAATATGAGCTCAGCCATTGAAGGCAGAGGTGAGGATCAATGTCTTCAGATTGTGTATGTTTTGGATTCTCCATCTGATAGTTAGTCCTGTGAATATTTATTTCCTTATGAGTATCTTCAGGGTAGACAGCTCTAGATTGTTGGATGCTAAAGGAATGAGAGACCGTGGGACACTCGAGAAGATAGAGTTATGCCGAAAGATCAGTCATGGTCTAACTGCCTGTTGGAGCACGCTAAAGCAGAGAATTGGCTGACTCCAAATTCCCTTTCCTTATGTTTCTGTTTTCCAGTGCACCGTGGCCAATAAGCTACAGTAGCTGCAGCAAAACCGATTTTGAGACCATCCTGCTCAACAGGCAAGGAATATGTATGCTGAGTCTGCCCAACTTTCACAAACTGGCTGGGGACGCTACGTGTGGAAACATGTTCGCAGAGGAAAATGAGCAGTGTGACTGTGGCAAACCTGAGGTAAGAAAGGGGATGAGAGGAATGTATCAGACACTGTGGTGCTGGAAAAACACAGCCAGTCAGGCAACATTCAAGGAGCAGGAGAGTCAACGTTTTGAACATAAACTCTTCATCAGGAATGTCAGGATGAAGAGCTTATACTTGAAACGGCGATTTTCCTGCTCCTCGGATGCTGCCTGACCGGCTGTGCTTTTCCAGCACCACAGTGTCTGACTCTGACCTCCAGCATCTGCTGGAGTGAGGAACAGAAACAGACCCTTCGGTCCAACTTGTCCATGCTGACCAAATACCTCACTCTCTCCTGGATGATAGGAATGAGTTCCTTGTGCTGGCTGCTGGTGGGGATCATTCAAGTTGATGGACATTTATGGGAGAAATTATGGGAGAAGAGTATCCCATCCATACCCATTGCCTTGCTATATTCCTGTAACCCTGCATTTTCCATGACTAACCCCCCTAGCATGCACATCCTTGGACACTATGGGCAATTTAGCATGGCCAATCCATCTAACCTGCGCATCTTTGGACTGTGGGAGGAAATTGGAGCACATGGAGGAAACCCACGCAGACACTGGAGGATGTACAAACTGCACACAGTTGGCTGAGGCTGGAATCGAACCTGGGTCCCTGCTAGCCACTGTGCCACCCTGCTGCCCTCCTTTTCTTTCACCTTGGTACTTTCTGGTGACCTAATGCAACTGCCCTTTTTTGATGTCAAAACTCTCAAGACAATTGATTTTAATCTCTTGGATTCAGTTACATCCCATTAAACGGAATCTCTGATCAACCAGCACAATGCCAGACAGATGAGCTGATTGTTGTCAGTAGCTCACTGCAGCTCAGTTTTGTCCCTCTTCTCTCAATGACCTGGCCTGTCCATCTCATCGGCCTGGTCCCAGAGCTCTTCACCATTAGCAGGTGAAGCATTTTCTTATAGATACAGTGGGTTTGCTCTCCCACAGTAGTGGTGGAGACCGCAATATCCATTTCCATCTGTACCACCAACTCCACTGTGAACAGGACCAGGAAGCCATTTGCTTCCTTTCCCCTTACTGACAGTCAGAACTGTCTGCTCCAGCACACCGCCATCTTCCATATGATACTCTGGTGGGGCACTGCTCGATTCACTAAAGGTGACACTAAACCATACACATAGCCCCCACACTTCTTGTGCACATTCCCCACTCCGTCCCTCATTGGACTAGCAGGTCACATGACTCCTCCCTCAGCATTAATCTTTTAAAAGTACCAACTCTTACACCCTCTCACTTTCGGTACTCCACTAGGGCCTCTGTTGATTTGTTCTCGATGTACTGGTTAAAAGCCTCTCTTCCTTTTATCTAGAATTGAATATTCCAAGTCATCCAGAGTTCTCTGGGCTTGTGGCTCCTCTATTTCCCCCAGAAGGGAACATGTTGGCCTGTGCTCTCCCAGTACCTTTTGGAAGATGCCTCAGAGCCACCTGGCTTGTTGGTACAATTCTTTTTCACTTCTTGGTGAGAGACACTAGGTGGCAGGTTTTTTTTATTCAAAATCACAGATTGCAATAACTGTTGCTGGAAAGATGACCTTTTTTTTAAAAGCTGACGGTGAGTTTTGACTGCAGAGAACAGAGAAACTGACCTTGAGCTGGGGAAGAACTGAATATTTCTCTCTGTCTGTTACCTGTCCCCAGCTCCTGGTTGTTCATTTACCTGAGAACCAATCACACAGTTGTTGCCAGGCAAAACGGTCTTTGTCTTTGCTAACTGGTCACTAGTCCATGACAGCAACCGACTTTCACAGCCAAATGTTACATATTTTAAATTTTCCAGTACACCCTGAGATTGCCATCCAGATCAATCTCGTCTCTGCGTCTCTCTCTCTCTCTCTCTCTCACTCTCTCTCACACACACACACACACACACACACACACACACACATACAGATAAGAAAATGGAGGTGATGATTTGGGGCATTATCATTAGACTATTAATTCAGAAACTCAGCTAATGATCTGGGCATCCAGGTTCAAGTTCAAATCTTTCCATGGTAGATGGTGGAATTTGAATTCAATTTTAAAAATCTGGAATTAAGAATCAGCTAATGATCATGAAATCATCACCGATTGTCAGAAAAGCCCATCTGGTTTACAGATGTCCTTCACGGAATGAAATCTGCCATCCTCACCTGGTCTGACTTAAATGTAACTCGAGACCCACAGCAATGTAGTTGACTCTCACATTGTACCAATGACTACAAAGTCTCAAGGAAATAAAGTTGGACATAATACCTGGTATCGACCCAGACACCGAAAATGACAAAGACAGAAAGAGTCCTGTTGACCCTTCCCAGTCCCCCTCACTAATATCTGGGAACTCGTGCCAAAACTGGGAAAGCTGTCTCACAGACTGGTGAACAACAGCCTGACATGGGCTTACTTATGGAATCATATCTTTCAGACAATGTCCCAGACCCCACCATCACATTTCCTGGATATGTCCTGTCCCACTAGTAGGGCAGATCCAGCAGAGAGGTGACAGTGGGATACAGTCAGGAGAGAGTTGCTCTGGAAGTCCTCAACATTGACTCTGGACCCCATTAAGTCTCATGGCTTCAGGTTAAACATGGATAAGGAAACCTCTTGTTGATTATCATGTGCCAACATGGTGGTGAACTCTTTTGTTAATTAGATCAAACACCCAGGAAAGATCCCCTCACCTCATAATCTGTTAAAGTATGAGTGACAGAGAACTCCCAAATTCCACTATTTGAAGAAAATATCATCAATTTGTTCTTTAAATCTAAAAGTGAAATTAAACAATTATTCACAACTCTAACCCCCCCTTTCTCTTAACTGCTTATTAGCTGCCTCAAACTGTATAACAATACACTGTTCCAATAAAACACTTATTAAAATTACATCAACTTAATTTCAAAACCAGACAGTGGCTGGCATCTTCGGTGCCTGTCTTCTTCCGGCTTAAGATCTCCCTGAGATGTCTTCCTTTTACTGCAAATATGTTTCATATGAAAAGGTACCTTTGATAGAGAGTGTTTCCTAATTTCTTGGGTCTATCTTGATGACAGTTGCTCTCTGACCAATTTTCAAACTATCCACATTTTAATATCCCCAATATCTGTTCGTCTCATTGGTTTGATGATGGTAAAACAATAAATTCAAACTCGATTGGGTTTAAGTATCCTGGGGCATAATCTAAACTAATTGTTTAAATTCAATTTGTTGTCAACACAGCAGCCGACTTTCACAGCCAAATGTTACATATTTTAAATTTTCCAGTACACCCTGAGATTGCCATCCAGTCATATACACAGGTGATTATAATCTCCCAATTCAGGAGAAAGTGAGGATGGCAAATGTTGGGGTGTCTAACCAGCTGTGCTTTTCCAGTACCACAACTCTCAGTTCAGAACAGCATTCACTCTCTTCTAAAACGTACAGTACACATCTTCAACTTCATAACAGCTTCCTCCCTCAGCTGCTGAATCATTACCCCTCCATGTTGAACAACACTTGGAGGAAGCATTGAGATTGCCAAGGGCACTGAATGTACTCTGGGTGGAGGATTTCAATGTCCCACCACCAAGAGTGGCTCGGCAGCTGCTTTACTGACCAGCTCCTAAAGGACAGAGCTGTTAGACTGGGTCTGCGGCAGGTGGTGAGGGAACCAACAAGTGGGAAAAATATACTGACCTCATCCTTACCAATCTGCCAGCTGCAAAATATCTGTCCATGACAGGATTGGTAAGAGTGACCACCACACTGTCCTTATGGAGACAAAGTCCTCCCTTCACATTGAGAATACACACCATCGTGTTATGAGGCACTATCACTGTGTTAAAAGCAACAGGCCTCAAACTGATCTAGCAACTCAAGACTGGGCATCCATGAGGTGCTGTGGACCATCACAGCAGCAGAACTGTACTCCAGCACAATCTGGAGCGTAACCTTATGGTCTGGCATATCCCCCACTCACCCATTACCATCAAGTCAGGGCATCAACCCGGGTTCATTGGAGAATACAGGAGACCATGCCAGGAGCAGCGCCCGGTATACCGGATGATGATGTGCCAACTTGGTGAAGCCACCAAACAGGACTACATTCATGGAAAACCACATCAGCAGCAAGTGATAGTGTGTTGTAGGGAATTTGCAGTCAGTAAAATAATGCACAAATTTGAATTTAGTAGTGAATAAAACTTCATTTTATTCCAGCAAAAAACATTTGGGAGGAGCAAGACTTGGAATTCTCTCTCACTACAGGCATGTGCTGAGGGTTATACATTTTGTATTCCACCCCCTTCCCAAGAGTTATGGATGTGTCTGTCCTTCAGAAAACTGGCAGTGTGTTCTAGGTCATTGTTGTCTCTAAATATTTCCAAGATGTTTCTGTTGGCTGTTGCAGACTGCAATAATACTTTACTCAATAACAGGAGCATTCACAATGACAAGGAGAACCTCTCTGCAGTTTCTTGTGGAACCCATTTTTTTGCACGCGAGCAAAAACACCTTTTTTGCAGTTGTTTGCAAAATCTGGAAGTCACTCTACAGTTAGCACAGCTTTGTCCATTTAACCCTTAAATTTCACGCTTTCAATCTCCCCTTGTGGTATGAGTCAGGCGTGAGATCCAATAGTCATCAGTTGGACCACCAAGGGAGTGGCCCCCAGGTGACTCAACATGGAGGTTAGCACTGGCATAATATACGCAGTTAGAATTTGACAATAGGTGTTAAAACAGCCAATACAGTGCATCAGGCAATGAAAACCAGAATACAGACAAAGGGTGTACAAGGTATGAGGCCCATGAACCACCTGGGAACCATTCGAGCCAACCACCCCCTTTTTTGGAGCCTTGCCTGAAGTCATCAAGCTGCCTCCTTATATCATTAATGGCTTGGTGATCGTATAGGATTCATCCACAACATCGGTTATACACTTGTCCCCTACTATTGTACACAGTCTGCCCTGCTGGGCCAACTGGGAATCAATAGCATCGTGAGTTTGCTGCGCATAAACTCTTAACTCAGCAAGCTCTTGATTTAAAGCATCCAACCCTGTTGCAGTGCTATTTCCCAGGATGGTCAGGCCACAGACAAAATAGTTCCTGTTCTTGGCACTAATCGCTGCCATCGCTCTGCCCAGGGACAGGGCATCGAGGAACCCATAGCCCAGTGAGGATCCTAGTCTTACCGGGTCCTTCCAGTCTGCACAGAATTCTTCACTAATGGCTCTGGTCACTCCTCCTAAATGGGGGCATGGGACGGGAAACAGCCTGATCATTCCTATTGCAAAGAGGATCGGTCGGCTCAGTGTGGCTGTTTGGAAAGGGTCATCGAGGAGGAACACAAAGCCTGCTTTGGCTCGATAGCATTTGACCTTCTGGTTATTCTTTTGATGAACTGTTTGTAGCACCAGTTCCTCAGCTGGCTGGAGTTGCTGCCTGACCCCACCAGCTGGGAGGTATCAAAGGGAGATGTCCAGGGAACTGAACTAAGCTGGGTCCTTTTGTACTGTTCCCAAACAAACTGTTGATCTGCAGTTACATTTAAACATCTTTGCTCATCATAGGTGCACCTAAACAGGCCATTGTTCACATGGCAATGCTGTCTGGAGCCCTGTGTCTGCACACAGGAGGCATTCTTGGGCACTAGAACACCCCTCTCCCTGTCCTCAGAAGCAAGGATGGTAACTGACTGGGTTTGAACATGTGCGGTTTTTCCCTGAATTCCCCAAATCACAGTTGGGGGACTGTGAGTCTATCAGCTCGACACATCTCCCTTGTATACCACATTGGTATGTACCAGAGTGGCCCACACAGATGTGTGTCTAAAGTATCCGCTGTGCAGATATAAAGGGGTTCCACCCATCGTTGGCTAACAACAACACCTCAACCGACTGGGCAAGTGGTTAGCACATGATCTGATTACCGTGTCGATGCATGTGGGTCTTATAAAACAAGTTATCCTCTAATCCTGACACCCCTGCAACAGTCACAGTACAGAACGTTGTGACCACATATTTAAACTCGTGGCGAAAACTCTATCTTATCATTCAATGTTAACAATGTTCCAAAGGCTATACCATCTATGCACAATGTTCCAGATCTGCGCACAACAACCCACACGTACATAAATGTCGTCGGCAGGCTCCAAGAGGAATCAGTCTGAAACGAAAGCTGAGGCTGAAGATCCTCAGAAAATTAGGCAGGAATTTAAAAAGGAGGTCCTCAATGGTAGTAATATCTGGATTGCTCCCAGTGCTACGAGCTAGTGAGGGCAGGAATAGGAGGATAGAGCAGACGAATGCATGGCTGAGGAGCTGGTGTATGGGAGAAGGATTCACATTTTTGGATCATTGGAATCTCTTTTGGGGTAGAAGTGATCTGTACAAGAAGGACGGATTGCACCTAAATTGGAAGGGGACTAATATACTGGCAGGGAGATTTGCTGGAACTGCTTGGGAGGATTTAAACTAGTAAGCTGGGGGGTGGGACACAGGGAGATAGTGAGGAAAGAGATCGATCTGAGATGGGTACAGCTGAGAACAGAAGTGAGTCAAACAGTCAGGGCAGGCAGGGTCAAGGTAGGACTAATAAATGAAACTGCATTTATTTAAATGCAAGGGGCCTAACAGGGAAGGCAGATGAACTCAGGGCATGGTTAGGAACATGGGACTGGGATATCATATCAATTACAGAAACATGGACAGGACTGGCAGCTTAATGTTCCTGGATACAAATGCTACAGGAAGCATAGAAAGGGAGGCAAGAGAGGAGGGGGAGTGGCATTTTTGATAAGGGATAGCATCGCAGCTGTGCTAGGAGAGGATATTCCCAGAAATAACTCAAAGGATATTTGAGTGGAACTGAGAAATAAGAAAGGGTTGATCACCTTATTGGGATTGTATTATAAACCCCCCAATAGTCAGAGGGAAATTGAGAAACAAACTTGGAAGGAGCTCTCAGCTATCTGCAAGAATAATAGGGTAGTTATGGCAGGGGATTTTAACTTTCCAAACATCGACTGGGACTGCAATAGTGTTAAAGGTTTAGATGGAGAGGAATTTCTTTAGTGTGCAAGACAATTTTCTGATTCAGTATGTGGATGTACCTACGAGAGAAGGTGCAAAACTTGACCTAATCTTGGGAAATAAGGCAGGGCAGGTGATTGAAGTGTCAGCGGGGGAGCACTTTGGGGCCAGCGACCATAATTCTATTTGTTTTAAAATAGTGATGGAAAAGGATAGACCAGATCTAAAAGTTGAAGTTCTAAATTGGAGAAAGGCCAATTTTGACGGTATGAGGCAAGAACTTTCAAAAGCTGATTGGAGGCAGATGTTCGCAGGTCAAGGGACGGCTGGAAAATGGGAAGCCTTCAGAAATGAGATAACAAGAATCCAGAGAAAGTGTATTCCTGTTAGGGTGAAAGGGAAAGCTGGTAGGTATAGGGAATGCTGGATGACTAAAGAAATTGAGGGTTTGATTAAGAAAAAGAAGGAAGCATATGTCAGGTATAGACAGGACAGATCGAGTGAATCCTTAGAAGAGTATAAATGAAGTCGGAGTACACTTAAGAGGTAAATCAGGAGGGCAAAACGGGGACATGAGATAGCTTTGGCAACTAGAATTAAGGAGAATCCAAAGGGGTTTTACAAATATATTAAGGACAAAAGGGTAACTAGGGAGAGAATAGGGCCCCTCAAAGATCAGCAAGGTGGCATTTGTGTGGAGCCAGAGAAAATGGGGGAGATACTAAATGAATATTTTGCATCAGTATTGACTGTGGAAAAGGAGATGGAAGATATAGACTGTAGGGAAATAGATGGTGACATCTTGCAAAATGTCCAGATTACAGAGGAGGAAATGCTGGATGTCTTGAAACGGTTAAAAGGTGGATAAATCCCCATGACCTGATCAGCTGTACCTGAGAACTCTGTGGGAAGCTAGAGAAGTGATTGCTGGGCCTCTTGCTGAGATATTTGTATCATTGATAGTCACAGGTGAGGTGCCGGAAGACTGAAGGTTGGCAAATGTGGTGCCACTGTTTAAGAAGGGCAGTAAAGATAAGCCAGGGAACTAAAGACCAGTGAGCCTGACCTCAGTGGTGGGCAAGTAGTTGGAGGGAATCCTGAGGGGTCGGATGGACATGTATTTGGAAAGGCAAGGACTGATTCTGGATAGTCAACATAGCTTTGTGCGTGGGAAATAATGTCTCACAAACTTGATTGAGGTTTTTGAAGAAGTAACAAAGAAGATTGATGAGGGCAGAGCAGTAGATGTGATGTATATGGACTTCAGTAAGGCGTTCGACAAGGTTCCCCATGGGAGACTGATTAGCAAGGTTAGATCTGATGGAATACAGGGAGAACTAGCCATTTGGATACAGAACTGGCTCAAAGGTAGAAGGTGGTGGAGGGTTGTTTTTCAGACTGGAGGCCTGTGACCAGTGGAGTGCCACAAGCATCGGTGCTGGGTCCTCTACTTTTTGTCATTTACATAAATGATTTGGATGTGAGCATAAGAGGTACAGTTAGTAAGTTTGCAGATGACACCAAAATTGGAGGTGCAGTGGACAGTGAAGAGGGTAACCTCAGATTACAACAGGATCTGGACCAGACGGGCCAATGGACTGAGAAGTGGCAGATGGAGTTTAATTCTGATAAATGCGAGGTGCTGCATTTTGGGAAAGCAAATCAAAGCAGGACTTTTACACTTAATGGTAAGGTCCTAGGGAGTGTTGCTGAACAAAGAGTCCTTGGAGTGCAGGTTCATAGCTCCTTGAAAGTGGAATCGGAGGTAGATAGGATAGTGAAGAAGGCATTTGGTATACTTTTCTTTATTGGTCAGAGTACTGAGTACAGACGTTGGGAGGTCATGCTGTGGCTGGACAGGACATTAGTTCGGCCACTGTTGGAATATTGCATGCAGTTCTGGTCTCCTTCCTATCAGAAAGATGTTGTGAAACTTGAAAGGGTTCAGAAAAGATTTACAAGGATGTTGCCAGGTTTGGAGGATTTGAGCAATAGGGAGAGACTGAACAGGCTTGGGCTGTTTTCCCTGGGACATCGGAGGCTGAGGGGTGACCTTATAGAGGTTTACAAAATCTGATAGCCAAGGATAGAATAAATAGAGAAAGTTTTTTCCCTGGGGTGGAGGAGTCCAGAACTAGAAGGTATAGGTTTAGGATTAGAATGGGAAGATATAAAAGATACCTAAGGGGCAACCTTTTCATGTAGAGGGTGGTACATGTATGGAATGGGCTGCCAGAGGAAGAGATGGAGGCAGGTAGATAGGATAGTGAAGAAGGCGTTTGGTATGCTTTCCTTTATTGGTCAGTGTATTGAGTACAGGAGTTGGGAGGTCATGTTGTGGCTGTACAGGACATTGGTTAGGCCGCTGTTGGAATATTGCATGCAATTCTGGTCTCCTTCCTATTGGAAAGATGTTGTGAAACTTGAAAGGGTTCAGAAAAGATTTCCAAGGATGTTGCCAGGGTTGAAGGATCTGAGCTCCAGGGAGAGGCTGAACAGGCTGGGCCTGTTTTCCCTGGAGCGTCGGAGGCTGAGGGGGTGACCTTATAGAGGTTTACAAAATTATGAGGGGCATGGATAGGATAAATCGACAAAGTCTTTTCCCTGGGTTCGGGGAGTCCAGAACTAGAGGACATAGGTTTAGGGTGAGAGGGGAAAGATATAAAAGAGACCTAAGGGGCAACTTTTTCACGCAGAGGGTGGTACGTGTATGGAATGAGCTGCCAGAGGAAGTGGTGGAGGCTGGTACAATTGCAACATTTAAGAGGCTTTTGGATGGGTATATGAATAGAAAGGATTTGGAGGGATATGGGCTGGGCGCTGGCAGGTGGGACTAGATTGGATTGGGATATCTAGTCGGCATGGACAGGTTGGACCGAAGGGTATGTTTCTGTGCTGTAAATCTCTATGACTCTATGACACGGTGCGCTGAATTCTTCTGAACAGAGAGCAGACTTAATAGAAATTTCTGACCCCAGAGGAAAAGCATTGAATCGATTAACCAAATAATCAATTATCTGAATGAAATAGTGCCTGCCCATCTCGTTTGGATAATTGAGGTTCTTCTGTATAGGGTATTAGCAGCCTGGTTTCTGTTCCGAATCCTCGACAACTATGGGGTCGATTTTAATTAAGGCTGTATTGTTGTTGTCTGCTTTGTTCCACAAATCTGGACAACACAAGTCTTCTGTTCAACAGCAGTAGCTTTATTATCAGCGAGAGATTCAAAGTGTCGCAAAAGTAGCCGAGTGCCTACTTGTAGTGGCTCTTCATCCCGAATGTCTGCTTTACACCCAGAGACAGTATATTTTATAGGAATTGAACAAAGACTTATCGGTCACATGTACTATGCTGAAGGGTGTCAATTTGGGATCTACCCTTTCTCAAGGCCCTATCTCCCAAAGTCACCAAAATCACAAGTATGGGAAACATTGTCCTTAGTGGTTGTAAGCTTCCATGCTGACTCTTTTGCAGTCGGTTCTGTGTATCCACTGGAGATGGCCCTGTACTTTCAAAGTCATAGGAGTGATTCGTAGCACCTGGAACGGTCCTTTCCATCTCAGTCCCAGCTTTTCTCGTTCTCAGTCCTTTGTCAGGACAAAGTCCCCTGGTTCAGCAGCAGATTGTCACTTTCTCTGTAAGCCTGGTGTACCTATGAATGCAAGCTTTTGAGAGTTTTGATTAGCCCCAAAAGGTACACCCCCACCTCCTCTTCCAGGGTGTTCATATCCAATTTTTTGGGAGTGGGGGTTCGAACTTCCTTTCTTCCTAATCTGCAATCTTCTTCCCGACTCTCTCTGCTCCCACCCCCACTCCCCCCTTACTTCCCTCCAAGGCCCCAAGGGATAGAACATAGAACATAGAACATAGAAGGATACAGCGCAGTACAGGCCCTTCGGCCCTCGATGTTGCGCCGAACGAATCCTACCTAACCTATACTAGCCCAATAACTTCCAAATGCCTATCCAATGCCCGCTTAAATGACCATAAAGAAGGAGAGTTCACCACTGATACGGGCAGGGCATTCCATGAACTCACAACCCGCTGTGTGAAGAATCTACCCCTAACATCTGTCCTATACCTACCACCCCTTAATTTAAAGCTATGTCCCCTAGTAACACCTGACTCCATTAGCGGTAAAAGGTTCTTAGTATCTACCCTATCTAAACCCCTAATCATCTTATACACTTCTATCAGGTCTCCCCTAAACCTTCTCTTCTCCAATGAGAACAGCCCCAAGTGCCTCAGCCTTTCCTCATAAGATTTTCCTACCATTCCAGGCAACATCCTGGTAAACCTCCTCTGCACTCGTTCTAAAGCTTCCACATCCTTCCTATAGTATGGCGACCAAAACTGCACACAATACTCCAGATGAGGCCTCACCAGAGTCTTATACAACTGCAACATGACCTCAGGACTCCGGAACTCAATTCCTCTGCCAATAAAGCCCAGTACACCATATGCCTTCCTCACAGCACTATTTACCTGGGTGGCAACTTTCAGAGATCTGTGTACATAGACACCAAGATCCCTCTGCTCATCCACACTACCAAGTAGCCTACCATTAGCCCAGTAATCCATCATCTTGTTATTCCTACCAAAGTGAACGACTTCGCACTTAGCTACATTGAATTCCATTTGCCACATTTCCGCCCAGCTCTGCAACTTATCTATATCCCGCTGTAACCTACCACTTCCTTCCTCACTATCCACAACTCCACCGACTTTTGTGTCATCCGCAAACTTGCTTACCCAGCTTTCAAGTCCTTCCTCTAGATCATTTATAAAGATAACAAAAAGCAATGGTCCCAAAACAGATCCTTGTGGTACACCGCTAGTAACTGCGCTCCAAGATGAACATAATCCATCAACTACTACCCTCTGTCTCCTTCCAGCCAGCCAATTCCTAATCCAAACCTCTAATGTATCCTCAATGCCATACCTCCGAAGTTTTAGCATTAGCCTACCATGGGGAACCTTATCGAACGCCTTACTAAAATCCATATACACAACATCTACTACTTTACCCTCATCCACTTCCTTAGTCACCTTCTCAAAGAACTCAATAAGGTTTGTGAGGCACGACCTGCCCTTCACAAAACCATGCTGGCTATCCCTGATCACGTTATTCCTACCCAGATGTTCATAAATCTTATCCCTTACCATTCTCTCTAAGACTTTGCCCACCACTGAAGTCAGACTCACTGGCCTATAGTTACTAGGGTTATCCCTACTCCCTTTCTTGAACAATGGGACCACATTCGCTATCCTCCAGTCCTCTGGTACTATTCCCGTTGACAATGACGACATAAAAATCCAGGCCAATGGCTCTGCTATCTCCTCCCTAGCTTCCCATAGGATCCTGGGGTAAATGCCATCAGGCCCAGGAGACTTATCTATATTCATCCTTTCCAATATTCCCAAAACCTCTTCCCTGCATATTTCCAGGGCATCCATTCTAATTATTTGTGATTCCATATTCACATCAGCAACAGTGTCCTGTTCCTGAGTGAATACTGATGAAAAGTACTGATTTAATGTCTCTCCAATCTCCTCCGCCTCCACACACAACTTCCCACTACTATCCTTGACTGGACCGATACCTACCCTAGTCATCCTTTTATTCTTGACATACCTATAGAAAGCCTTTGGGTTTTCCCTAATCCTACCAGCTAAAGACTTTTCATGTCCCCTTCTCGCTTCTCTTAGCTCCCTCTTTAGCTCCTTCCTGGCTACCTTATAACTCTCAATCGCCCCAACTGAACCTTCACGCCTCATCTTTACATATGCCGCCTTCTTCCCTTTCACAAGGGACTCCAATTCCTTACTAAACCACGGCTGCCTCACAAGGCCCTTTACACCATGCCTGACTGGTACATACCTATCGAGGACGCGCAGTAGCTGCTCCTTGAACAATCCCCACATCTCATTAGTGTTCTTCTCTTGAAGCCTGTTTTTCCAATCCACACATCCTAAGTCATGCCTCACTGCATCATAATTTCCCTGCCCCCAGCTATAGCTCTTGCCCTGCGGCGCACGATTATCCCTCTCCATCACTAAAGTAAAAGTCACCGAGTTGTGGTCACTGTCCCCGAAGTGCTCACCTACCTCCAAGTCTAACACCTGGCCTGGTTCATTACCTAGAACCAAATCCAATATAGCCTCCCCTCTTGTTGGCCTGTCGACATATTGTGTCAGGAAACCCTCCTGCACACATTGTACAAACACCGACCCATCTAATGAACTCGAGCTATAGCTCTCCCAGTCAATATCTGGGAAGTTAAAGTCCCCCATAACAACCACCCTGCTACCTTCACTCTTTTCCTGAATCATCCTCGCAATATTATCCTCTACTTCTCTAGGACTATTAGGAGGCCTGTAGAAAACACCCAACAGGGTGACCTCACCTTTCCTATTTCTAACCTCAGCCCAAACTACCTCAGATGGCAAGTCCTCTTCCATCGTCCATTCCACTGCTGTGATACTGTCTTTGACAAGTAATGCCACGCCTCCCCCTTTTTTACCCCCATGTCTGATCCTACTAAAACATTTGAACCCTGGAACGTGCAACAGCCATTCTTGTCCCTGTTCTACCCACGTCTCTGTAATGGCCACAACATCGAAGTCCCAGGTACCAACCCACGCTGCAAGTTCACCTACCTTATTCCTTATACTTCTGGCATTGAAGTATACACACTTCAATCCACCTTTCTGGTTACAGGCACCCTCCTTAGAGATCGCTGCATTATTCCTAACCTCCCTACACTCAAGGTCCTGTACCCTAAAGCTACAGTCCTGGTTCCCATGCCCCCGCGGAGTTAGTTTAAACCCTCCCAAAGAGCACTAGCAAACCTCCCCCCAAGGATACTGGTGCCCCTCAGGTTCAGGTGTAGCCCATCCTTTTTATAGAGGTCCCACCTTCCCCAGAAAGGACCCCAGTTGTCCAGAAACCGGAATCCCTCCCTCCTGCACCATCCCTGTAGCCACGCATTTAACTCTTCTCTCTCCCTATTCCTCGACTCTCTATCACGTGGCACGGGTAACAAACCAGAGACTACAACTCTGTTTGTTCTAACTCGGAGCTTCCAACCTAGCTCCCTGAAAGCCTGTCTGACATCCTCACCCCTCTTCCTACCTATATCGTTGGTGCCAACGTGGACCACGATCTGGGGCCGCTCCCCCTCCCCCTTAAGGACCCGGAAAACACGATCAGCGACATCACGTACCCTTGCACCTGGGAGGCAACATACCAAACGTGAGTCCCTGTCGCCCCCACAAAACCGTCTGTCTGTACCCCTCACTATCGAGTCCCCAAGAACAATTGCTCTACCTTTCTCCACCCTACCCTTCTGAGCAACGGGGCCAGGCTCCGTGCCAGAGGCCTGAACCTCGTTGCTTGCCCCTGGTAAGTCATCCCCCCCACAAGTATCCAAAACGGTATACTTGTTCTTGAGGGGAATGACCGCAGGGGGTCCCTGCACTGGCTTCCTCCTCCCACTCCCCCTCACTGTCACCCATCTATCTTGAACTTTCGGAGTAACTACTTGCCTAAAGCTCCGATCTATGACCTCCTCTGCCTCCCGAATGATCCGCAGTTCATCCAACTCCAGCTCCAGTTCCCTAACACGGGTTTGGAGGAGCTGGAGATGGGTGCACTTCTTGCAAGTGTACTCAGCAGGGACGCTAATGGCTTCCCTCACCTCATACATGTTGCAAGAGGAACATTGCCCTCTCTGCACTGCCATCCCTCTAAAAGTAAGCTTTCCTTAAAAAAAAACAACAAAAACCAACTAAATCTAAAGAAACAAACAAGGAAAATGCAGCACTTAACCGCTAGTCACAATTGGTCTTATTATTAGGTTAGAGGAGGTGGAAGGGTGGGAGGCACTACTCGTGTAGTGCCTCGGGTGACTCGCCTGCGCGTTTAAATAAGGGGAGAGAAAACAAAACCTTACCCAGGTAACCTAGCGCGCCTTCCGGGTCTGCTACCGCTTTTTTAAAGGAAAACTTTAAACTTTTAACTATTAAATAAACGACCAAACTTACCCACCAGCCGTCGCGAAGTCTTCCGAGAGACTCAGGACTCTGTAGTCATGTGACGGATCCTTCCATATCCGTCACAAATTCACCTGCACCTCCACAGACATCATTTACTGCATCCGCTGCACCCAATGTGGCCTCCTCTATATTGGAGAGACAGGCCGCCTACTTGCGGAATGTTTCAGAGAACACTTTTGGGACACCCGGTCAACCAACCCAAGCACTCCGTGGCTCAACACTTCAACTCCCTCTCCCACTCCACCAAAGACATGCAGGTCCTTGGACTCCTCCATTGCCAGACCATAGCAACACGATGGCTGGAGGAAGAGCGCCTCATCTTCCACCTAGGACCTCTCCAACCACAAGGGATGAACTCAGATTTCTCCAGTTTCCTCATTTCCCCTCCCCCCCCTTGTCTCAGTCAAATCCCTCGAACTCAGCACCACCTTCCTAACCTGCAATCTTCTTCCCGACCTCTCCGCCTCCACCCCTACTCTGGCCTATCACCCTCACCTTAACCTCCTTCCACCTATCGTATTTCCAATGCCCCTCCCCCAAGTCCCTCCTCCCTACCTTTTATCTTAGCCTGCTTGACACATTTTCCTCATTCCTGAAGAAGGGCTCATGCCCGAAATGTAGATGCTCCTGCTCCTTGGATGCTGCCTGACCTGCTGAGCATTGCACTAGACTGGAAGGTAACTGTCAGGCCTGTAAAAGATAGCATGCAAAATCAGCGTTATTAATGGGTTGCTCTGAAGAGATTAAAAATCCCCTATATTCCCACAGGACTCTGTAGTCATGTGCGACACCAAAAGCATAGCGAGAGTCTGTGCAAATATTGATCCATCTACCCTTAGCCAGGATACAAGCCCACGTGGGGGCGAACAATTCAGCTTTTTGGGCTGATAGTGGAGTTTCAAAGCATTCAGTCACCTCATCATCAGTAGCAATGGCATATTCAGAGCATCACTGCCATCCATGTCGAAGGTGCCATCCATGTCGAAGGTGAAGTCTGCATGTGTAAGGGGTAAGTCAACTAAATCACCATGAGCAGAGGTGAAAAGATGATTCTGTAGCAGGCAGTCATGTTTGGGAGATGAGAGGTGCTGTGGGGCTTCCATCAGGAAGGTGGCTGGATTCAGGCTGGTGCAATGGGAGAAGGTCAGTAGCGGGTTGTTGAATAGGGCTACTTCGGATTTGTTCTGGCCTGTTGAGTCTGCCGGGAGGTGAGAAGGTTGACAACAGAGTGTGTGGTTAGAGTACCCACCATTAGCTGTAGGGTGATGCCTGAGGCAGCTGATAGAAGGGTAAAAAGTGAGATCTGCAGATGCTGGAGATCAGAGCTGAAAATGTGTTGCTGGTTAAAGCACAGCAGTTCAGGCAGCATCCAAGGAACAAGAAATTCGACGTTTCGGGCATAAGCCCTTCATCAGGAAGGATAATAGAAGGACATGTTTAGCAGGAAGTCCCTTTGAGCAGGATAGGAAGCCAGCTGCTACTGAGTCCTTTTTGATTGAAAAGTATGTCACCAACTATTTCCTGTCTCCGTGAGTTTGGGTGAGGACAGTTATGGCACATCCATCCTTCATGGTAACACAGTTGGAATGGCCGATGGTAAAGGGGTTGGTCTAGGGCTGCAGCTAGTAGAAGGCTGTTCTTTAATTTGGTAAATACCGTCAGCTGCTCAGTTGTAAGGGTGAAGTTTGGTGAGATTGTTTGATGCTTGTGGAGTCAGTGGGCGAGTGTCTAGGGCGACATTTGGAATCCATTGCCTACAGAAATTTAAAAGTCTGAGGAAGGCCTGCATTGGTTTAGGGGTCGTAGATAACAGGGTTTCTGCAATGGGACAAATGTGTTCTTCCGTCAATTTCCATTATTCTGCGAAGCGGAGAATTCCCAAAAATTTCACCTCCTTTTAGGACATGGAACATAGAACAATACAGCACAGAACAGGCCCTTCGGCCCTCAATGTTGCGCCAACCTGTGAACTATTCTCAGCTCGTCCCCCTACACTATTCCAAAATCATCCACGTGCTTATCTCAGTATTGTTTAAATCTCCCTAATGCAGCTGAGTTAACTACATTAGCAGGTAGGGCATTCCACGCCCTTACCACTCTCTGCATAAAGAACCTGCCTCTGACATCAGTCTTAAATCTATCACCCCTCAATTTGTAGTTATGCCCTGTCGTACAAGCTGACATCATCATCCTAGGAAAATGACTTTCACTGTCTACCCTATCTAATCCTCTGATCATCTTGTATGTCTCTACCAAATCTCCCCTTAGCCTTCTTCTGTGCAGTGAGAACAGGCCCAAGTCTCTCAGCCTTTCCCCATAAGACCTTCCCTCCAGACCAGGCAACGTCCTGGTAAATCTCCTCTGCACCTTTTCCAATGCTTCCACATCCTTCCTGTAATGGGGTGACCAGAACTGTACACAATATTCCAAGTGCGGCCACACCAGCGTTTTGTATAGTTGCAGCATGACATTACGACTCCAAAACTCAATCCCTCTAACAATGAAACCTAACACACCAATATGCCTTCTTAACAGCACTATCCACCTGGGTGGCAATTTTCAGGGATCTATGTACATGGAGTCCAAGATCCCTCTGTACATCCACACTACCAAGAATCTTTCCATTGACCCAGTATTCTGCCTTCCTGTTATTCTTCCCAAAGTGCATCACCTCACATTTAGCTGCATTGAACTCCATTTGCCATCTTTCAGCCCAATTCTGCAGTTTATCCAAGTCCCCCTGCAACCTGTAACATTCTTCCAAACTGTCCACTACCCCACTGTCTTTAGTGTTGGCTGCAAATTTACTAACCCATCCACCTATGCCTGCGTCTAGGTCACTTATAAAAATGACAAACAAGTGTCCCAAAACAGATCCTTGTGGCACACCACTCATAACCGGATTCCAGACTGAATATTTTCCATCAACCATCACTCGCTGCCTTCTTTCACAAAGCCAGTTTCTAATCCAAACTGTTCAATCACCCTCAATCCCGTGCCTCTGCATTTTCTCCAACAGCCTACCATGTGGAACCTTATCAAAGGCTTTACCGAAGTCCATGTATACCAAGTCAACTGCCATACTCTCATCTCCATGCTTGGTCACCTTCTCAAAAAACTCAATGAGGTTTGTGAGACATGACCTGCCTTTGATGAAACCATGTTGACTATCTGAAATATTGCTTGCTCGCAATCTGAAATCAAATTATTGCTGGCTAGCACTTTTGACAGCACTTGACCTTATGGGGCAGAACCACATACCCAAGAGAGTGTAAAACATTCAGTAATACTGTGGTATCGGTCTGCAGTTTGACAGATTGTCTACATATTGGACAACTTGTGGGATCCTTATGGGAGTTTCAGGGTCTGTAAATGAGTATGGAGGGTTTGGGGGCGCTGTAAACTGGGGGAATTGTACCTGGCCATGTAGTCCCACTGAAATGCCTTCATCTGTACAAGTGATCTCAACTCCTAGGGGACAAAGCAGATCCCCTGCCTGCCAGGTTCCATCCTTACATGGCTGTCACTGTGAAGGGAATAGAACAAACTCATCCACAGAATTGCCAGCAGAACAGTTTTAGGGTATATGCTGCTGTCCCTTCAAACCTGGCCAGTGCCATGGTGTCGCCAGATAGCTGGAATCCTGATCGAGGGTGGAGTTGGTTACCCCTGTATCTATCATAAATGGGATTGGCATTCCAGCTATATGCAAGGTGATGTGGCGTTCCTGCTGAGGGGAAGTGCTGACAGTTACTGCTTGAAAATCAGGCGAATGGATTGTTCGAGGTGAAACGAGTCCAGGGTGCCAGGTCCGGTTTTGGGTGAAGGAAGCATTCAGCCTTCCAGTGACCAGGCCTCCCACAGTTGAAACACTGGCCTGGCTGCCTCACTGTGAGTTGGCCCCATCTCCCTTTTATCCAGGATGCTTCAGTAGGCACACCCAGTGGGGAGAGGTGGTTTGGTGGATTTCATTGGACCTGCATCTGGGAAAAAGTCTGTGCCTAGAGGGTATCCCCGACCCCGCAGGAATTCATTAGTGCGCGGTACTTGGGGAACAGCTGAACGAACTCTGTTTTTAGGTGAGATTTGGAGCTTGGTTTGGGGTCATTCTGATCTTCCCAGTAACAATTGAGGGCTCTTCTCATCTGGGACCTGATGTTTTCAGACCAGTCCAAGTTGTTGTGCATATCATGTCACCAAGAGTTAAACAATGGTGAGTCCTTCCCAGAATTAAAAACTTGATCCCTGGCAAAGGTCCCATAGCAGGCAACAAATCTCTCCCAGAAGTTTTTCCTGGACTCTCCCACCTTAACTCTGCAATCTCGGACTTTGCTAATGTTAACAGGCTGTGCAGGTGCATTCTAACCCCTAGACAATTAGGAGTAACAAGAAGATGGATTACTGGGCTAATGGTAGGCTACTTGGTAGTGTGGATGAGCAGAGGGATCTTGGTGTCCATGTACACAGATCTCTGAAAGTTGCCACCCAAGTAAATAGTGCTGTGAGGAAGGCATATGGTGTACTGGGCTTTATTGGTAGAGGAATTGAGTTCTGGAGTCCTGAGGTCATGTTGCAACTGTATAAGACTCTGGTGCGGCCTCATCTGGAGTATTGTGTGCAGTTTTGGTCGCCATACTATAGGAAGGATGTGGAGGCATTGGAACGAGTGCAGAGGAGGTTTACCAGGATGTTGCCTGGAATGGTAGGAAAATCTTATGAGGAAAGGCTGAGGCACTTGGGGCTGTTCTCATTGGAGAAGAGAAGGTTTAGGGGAGATTTGATAGAGGTGTATAAGATGATTAGGGGTTTAGATAGGGTCGACACTGAGAACCTTTTACCGCCAATGGAGTCAGGTGTTACTAGGGGACACAGCTTTAAATTAAGGGGTGGTAGGTATAGGACAGATGTTAGGGGTAGATTCTTTACGCAGCGGGTTGTGAGTTCATGGAATGCCCTGCCAGTAGCAGTGGTGAACTCTCCTTCTTTATGGTCATTTAAGCAGGCATTGGATAGGCATTTGGAAGTTATTGGGCTAGTGTAGATTAGGTAGGATTCGGTCGGCGCAACATCGAGGGCCGAAGGGCCTGTACTGCGCTGTATCTTTCTATGTTCTATGTTCTATATTCACTC
The DNA here is from genome assembly GCF_020745735.1 of Hemiscyllium ocellatum. Lineage (NCBI taxonomy): Eukaryota > Metazoa > Chordata > Chondrichthyes > Orectolobiformes > Hemiscylliidae > Hemiscyllium > Hemiscyllium ocellatum. The sequence goes on along the minus strand of NC_083401.1, from coordinate 5,482,212 downwards.
GAGTGTCACCTTTGAATTGGTCACTTAAATCCTGGTAGGGGAGGACGGGCCCCTTTCCATCACTTTCACCCAATTATTCCTGCCATTTAGTCACCTCTTCTGGTGATATAGTCATGCAGCAAAGGGCAAAAAGATCCCGGGCTGTGGCATTGTATATTTGGACATACAAATTAGGCAGGCTTATCTTCAGTGTGGCACCTGATTCACCATCAATCATTTCTTGGGGCTTCCACAGGACATAAACTCTGGTAGTGGATGGCTCATCTTTCTCATCTGCTTTGGGGTTCGTCAACTGCCTGCTGGGGAACATAGTTCTGAGGGTGACACAGAGATGGTGAACTCCCATGCAGTGATCGCAGGGTGCCACAGATTTCCTAGCATGTGTTTAAATCCAGTCAGCTATACAAGTCCTTTCAGGACTTGGGTATGGTGGCAGAGAGGGAGTTGGGTGTGGTTCAACTGGTGGTCTCAGTGCACTGGGATAGCATCCTCCTCTATCTCCGTGTCATTCCGTCCCTCCTCAAACAGGGTCGCTATGTTGGACCTGAGCTCAGGATCCCAAGAAGTGCTTTTGTTCTCCTTGCAGCGCTGCAGCTTTAACCCCTCTCATTTATCTTCCCCAGCTTTAGCCTCTCTGCACTGTTTGTCCTGTTCTCTTTTTCACTGACCATCCACCAATTCACATTTTGCCTTTAGCGTTTCCCAGCCCTTCAGAGTCCCATCTGCTGTTAATCTTCCTCTCCCGCAGGCATTACTTCTCCAGCTGACTAGCAAGGAGTCTTGCCATTTGCTATTGGCCCTCTCCTTCCACTCCTTAATAATGGATTTCCACCTTTGTTCACAGTTTCTCTTCTAGATCAGGTTCACTGCTTGGTCACAGGCACCCACGTCCCAAGCTCCCCCCAGAGGCCAAATCTTGTGCCCTAGTCGTTTGTTTAAAGCTGCACTTAATTTTCGGATGTCTTTTTCCTGCAGGTGGGTATTCGGACATGCTTTGAAGGGGGGAGAGGCGGGGGGGGGGGGGGGGGGGGGGGGGGGGGGGGGCGAGGGGGCGGCCTTCCCGGCCACATCAAGTGATTGTCCTATTTTACTTTCCTGCTCTATTATGAACAATTTCCATCAGCCATATTCATACTGCGTGATAAGACATTTACCAAGTCTGCTCTCCTTTTCCCATAAATCAATTTCCACCGGCCATATTCAAAGGGCAGATCCCAGACCAGAACTCGCACAATATAGATTAGCCAAAGTCATCCGGCAGTGATTTTTAAAGCAGCTGGACAACCTTCCTACCTTACACGCTGAGGTTACACGGTGGTTTGTGTGACCTCGTCAAGGTACTGGTTGCACAGGACAATGGACAGATCTTCTGGCTGAACACAAGGAGCAGACTGGGGTAAAACACCCCAAGGTGCCCTTACCACTCAGTTTTGCCCAATTCACATTTTCCTGCCACTTAGAGTCATAGAGATGTTCAGCATGGAAACAGACCCTTCGGTCCAAACCGATATCCCAACCCAATCTAGTCCCACCTGCCAGCACGGTGGTTAGCACTGCTGCCTCACAGCGCCAGGGACCTGGGTTCAATTCCCGCCTCAGGCGACTGACTGTGTGGAGTTTGCACGTTCTCCCTGTGTCTGCGTGGGTTTCCTCCGGGTGCTCCGGTTTCCTCCCACAGTCCAAAGATGTGCGGGTCAGGTGAATTGGCCATGCTAAATTGCCCATAGTGTTAGGTAAGGGGTATATGTAGGGGTATGGGTGGGTTGCGCTTCGGCGGGTCGGTGTGGACCTGTTGGGCTGAAGGGCCTGTTTCCACACTGTAAGTAATCTAATCACCTGGCCCATATCCCTCCAAAACATTCCTGTTCATATATCCATCCAAATACCTCTTAAATGTTGCAATTGTACCAGCCTCCACCACTTCCTCTGGCAGCTCATTCCATACACGTACCACCCTTTGTGTGAAAAGGTTTCCCCGTAGGTCTCTTTTATATCATTCCCCTCTCACCTAAATCTATACCCTCTAGTTCTGGACTCCCTGACCCCAGGGAAAAGACTTTGTCTATTTACCCTATCCATGCCCCTCATAATTTTGTAAACCTCTATAAGGTCACCCCTCAGCCTCCGACGCTCCAGGGAAAACAGGCCCAGCCTGTTCAGCCTCTCCCTGTAGCTCAGATCCTCCAACCCTGGCAACGTCCTTGTAAATCTTTTCTAAACCCTTTCAAGTTTCACAACATCTTTCCGATAGGAAGGCGACCAGAATTGCACACAATATTCCAACAGTGGCCTAACCAGTGTGCTGTTCAGCCGCAACATGACCTCCCAACTCCTGTACTCAATACTCTGACCAATAAAGGAAAGCACACCAAACACCTTCTTCACTATCCTATCTACCTGCGAGTCTACTTTCAAGGAGCTATGAACCTGCACTCCAAGGTCTCTTTATTCAGCAACACTCCCTAGGACCTTACCATTAAGTGTATATGTCCTGCTAAGATTTGCTTTCCCAAAATGCAGCACCTCACATTTATCTGAATTAAACTCCATCTGCCACTTCTCAGCCCATTGGCACTTACTCAGTCCCATGAAACGTTCCCTATGTTAGCTCCAAGTCAGGCAACAAATGTTGTTGTCTGCTTTGTTCCATAAATCCAGACGATACAAGTTTCTGTTCAACAGTAGCTTTATTATCGGCAAGAGATTCAAAGTGTCACAAAAGTAGCCGAGTGCCTACTTGTAGTGGCTCTTCATCCTGAATGTCTGCTTTACACCCAGAGACAGTATATTTTATAGGAATTGAACAAAGACTTATCAGCCTTATTGCATTTAGAATACTGTGTACAGTTCTGGTCGCCACATTACCAAAAGGATGTGGACACTTTGGAGAGGGTGCAGAGAAGGTTTCTGAGGATGTTGCCTGGGATGGAAGGTGCAAGCTATAAAGAGAGGTTGAGTAGGTTAGGATTGTTATCATTAGCAAAAAGTAGATGGGGGAGGGACTTGATTGAGATCTACAAAATCATGAAGGGTTCAGACAAGGTGGATAGAGACAAGCTTTTTCCCAGAATGAGGGATTCAATAACGAGAGGTATTGTTCTCAAGGTGAGAGGTGGAAAGTTTAAGGGGGATATATGCGGCAAGTACTTCCCACAGAGGGTGATGGGCGTTTGGAATGCGGTGCCAGCAGAGGTGTTAGAGGCAGGCATGGTAGATTCATTTAAGATGCATCTGGACAGATTCACGAGGAGGTGGGGAGCAAAGGAATACAGATACTTAGGTTTTGACCGACAGGTATAGACAATACATTTGGATCGGCTCAGGGTTGGAGGGCTGAAGGGCTTGTTCCTGGGCTGTAAATTTCCTTCGTTCTTCTATGATGACATGGATGAGTGACATCACAGAACTTAAAGCAGGCAATTATAATTTTACAAATTATGATGAAAGTCAATGTCCTGCAATAATGTGTGAATGGACTGTAGAACCGGATTACCGTAACTTCCATGATTATGTGTTAATGGAAAGGACTGAAGGTAGACAGGGTTTGCTGCAACAAATGACAAGTGGGGAACTCGTAGGTTCATATGGAGAGGAAGTGAATGGTGAGGTCAAAGGGAGGGGAATTCACACACCTATGTTCATATGAAGGTGAGGTGACAGTGTGGGGAATTCACACACCCAGGTTAATATGGAGGTGAGATCACAGAGAGGGGAATTCACACACCTATGTTCATATGAAGGTGAGGTGACAGTGTGGGGAATTCACACACCTAGGTTAATATGGAGGTGAGATCACAGAGAGGGGAATTCACACACCTATGTTCATATGAAGGTGAGGTGACAGTGTGGGGAATTCACACACCTAGGTTAATATGGAGGTGAGATCACAGAGAGGGGAATTCACACACCTATGTTCATATGAAGGTGAGGTGACAGTGTGGGGAATTCACACACCTAGGTTAATATGGAGGTGAGATCACAGGGAGGGGAATTCACACACCTATGTTAATGTGGAGGTGAGATTACAGGGAGGGGAATTCACACACCTATGTTAATATGGGGGTCAGGTCACAGGGAGGGGAATTCACACACCTATGTTAATATGGAGGTGAGGTCACTGGGAGGGGGATACTCACACCTATATAAATGTGGAGATGGGGTGACAGCGAGGGGAATTCACACGCCTCAGTTAATATGGAGGTGAGGTGACAGGGAGGGGAATTGACACACCTGTGTTGATATGGAGGTGAGATCACAGGGAGAGGAATTCAAATGCCTCAATTAATATGAAGGTGAAATCACAGGGAGGGGAATTAACACACCAATGTTATTCTGTAGGTGAGGTCATATCGAGGGGAATTCACACACCTATGTTAATATGGAGGTGAGGTGAAAGGGAGGGGAATTCACACACCTACGTTAATATGAATGTGTGGTGACGGAGGCAAATTCACAAACCTATGCTAATATGGAGGTGAGGTCACAGCGAGGGGAATTCACACATCCATGTTAATATGGAGGGAAGGTGACAGGGAGAGGAATTCACACACCTATGTTAATGTGAAGGTGTGATGACAGGGAGGTGAATTCACAAAACTATGTTAATATGGAGGTGAGGTCACAGTGAGAGGAATTCACACACCTATGTTAATATGTAGGGGAGGTCACAGGGAGTATAAGTCACACACCTATGTTAATATAGAGGTGTGATCACAGGGAGGGGAATTCATATGCCTCCGTTTATATGGAGGTGAAACCACAGGGAAGGGTATTCACACACCTATGTTAATATGGAAGTGAGGTGAGAGGGGGGAATTCACACGCCTATGTTAATATGGAGGTGTGATCACTGGGAGGGGGAATCATACACCTATGTTAATATGAATGTGACGTCACATGAAGGGGAATTCACACACCTATATTAATATGGACGTGAGGTCACAGGCAGGGGAATTCACACACCTATGTTAATATGGAGGTGCGGTCACAGGTATGGGGTTCACAAGCCTATGTTAATATGGGGGTCAGGTCACAGGGAGGGGAATTCATACACCTATGTTAATGTGGAGGTGAGATTACAGGGAGGGGAATTCACACACCTATGTTAATATGGAGGTGAAGCCACAGGGAGGGATATTCACACACCGATGTTAATATGGAGGTGAGGTCACTGGGAGGGTAATTCACACACCTACGTAAGTATGGAGGTGAGGTGACAGGGAGGGTAAATCACACACCTACGTTAATGTGGAGGTGAGATCACAGGGAGGGTAATTCACACACCGATGTTAATATGGAGGTGAGGTCACTGGGAGGGATATTCACACACCTATGTTAATGTGGAGGTGAGGTGACAGGGAGGATAATTTACACACCTATGTTAATGTGGAGGTTTGGTCACAGGGAGGGGGATACTCACACCTATGTTAATATGGAGGTGAGGTGACAGCGAGGGGAATTCACACACCTATATAAATGTGGAGATGGGGTGACAGCGAGGGGAATTCACGCGCCTCAGTTAATATGGAGGTGAGGTGACAGGGAGGGGAATTGACACACCTGTGTTGATATGGAGGTGAGATCACAGGGAGAGGAATTAACACACCAATGTTATTCTGTAGGTGAGGTCACATCGAGGGTAATTCACACACCTATGTTAATATGGAGGTGAGGTGACACGGAGGGGAATTCACACACCTATGTTAATATGGAGGTGAGGTCACAGTGAGAGGAATTCACACACCTATGTTAATATGTAGGGGAGGTCACAGGGAGTATAAGTCACACACCTATGTTAATATAGAGGTGTGATCACAGGGAGGGGAATTCATATGCCTCCGTTTATATGGAGGTGAAACCACAGGGAAGGGTATTCACACACCTATGTTAATATGGAAGTGAGGTGAGAGGGGGGAATTCACACGCCTATGTTAATATGGAGGTGTGATCACTGGGAGGGGGAATCCTACACCTATGTTAATATGAATGTGACGTCACATGAAGGGGAATTCACACACCTATATTAATATGGATGTGAGGTCACAGGTAGGGTAATTCACACACTTATGTTAATGTGGAGGTGAGATCACAGGGAGGGGAATTCACACACCGATGTCACTATGTAGGTGAGGTCACAGGGAGGGGAACTCACACGCCTTTGTTAATATGGAGGTGTGGTCACAGGGAGGGTAATTCACACACCTAATTTAATATGGATGTGAGGTCACTGGGAGGGGAATTCACACACCTACGTTAATATGGAGGTGAGGTCACTGGGAGGGGAATTCACACACCTACGTTAATATGGATGTGTGGTCACAGGGAGGGGGATTCACACACCTATGTTAATATGGAGGTGAGGTCACAGGGAGGGGAATTCTCACACCCATGTCAATATGAGGGTGAGGTGACAGAGTGGGGAATTCACACGCCCATGTAAATATGGAGGTGAGATCACGGGGGGGATTCAAACACCTATGTTAATATGAGGGTGTGGTGACAGGGAGGCGAATTCACAAACCCATGTTAATATTGAGGTGAGGTCACGGGGGGAATTTACACACCTATGTTAATATGGAGGTCAGGTCACAGTGAGAGGAATTCACACACCTATGTTAATATGGAGGGGAGATCACAGGGGGGAATTCACACACCTATGTTAATCTGGAGGTTAGGTCACAGGGGGGAATTCACACACCTATGTTAATATTGGAGGTGAGGTCACAGGGAGGGGAATTCACACACCTATTTTAATATGGAGGAGATGTCACAGGGAGGTGAATTCACGCACCTATGTTAATATTGGAGGTGAGGTCACAGGGAGGGGAACTCACACGCCTTTGTTAATATGGAGGTGTGGTCACAGGGAGGGTAATTCACACACCTAATTAAATATGGATGTGAGGTCACTGGGAGGGGAATTCACACACCTATGTTAATATAGAGGTGAGGTGGCAGGGAGGGGAATTCACACACCTACGTTAATATGAGGGTGTGGTGACAGAGTGGCGAATTCACAAACCCATGTTAATATTGAGGTGAGGTCACAGGGGGGGAATTCACACACCTATGTTAATATGGAGGTGAGGTGACAGGCAGGGGAATTGTCATAGCGATGTTAATATAGAGGTGTGATCTCATGGCGGGGTGTTATGAAGGTGAGGTGACAGGGTGGGGAATTCTCACACCTATGTTAATATGGAGGAGATATCACAGGGAGGGGAATTCACACACCTATGCTAATATGGAGGTGAGATCACATCGAGGGGAATTCACACATCTATGTTAATATGGAGGTGAGGTGACAGGGAGAGGAATTCACACACCTATATTAATATGGAGGTGAGGTCACGGGAGGAATTCACACACCTATGTTAATATGGAGGCGAGATCGTAAGGAGGGGGATTCACACACCTATGTTAATATGGCGGTGAGGTCATAGAGATGGGAATTCACACATCTATATTAACATGGAGGTGAGAAGACAGGGAGGCGAATTCACAAACCTATGTTAATATGGAGGTGAGGTCACAGTGAGAGGAATTCACACACCTATGTTAATATGTAGGGGAGGTCACATCGAGGGTAATTCACACACCTTTGTTAATATGGAGGTGAGGTGACAGTGTGGGGGATTCACTCACCTATGTTAATATGGAGGTGAGATCACAGGGAGGGGAATTCACACACCTATGTTAAGATGGAGGTGAGGTCACAGGGAGGGGAATTTGTTCAGTTATGTTAATTTGGAGGTGAGATCACAGGTAAAGGGATTCTCACACCTACGTTAATATGGAGGTGATGTGACAGGGAGGAGAATTCATACACCTATTTTAATGTGGAGGGGAGATCACTGGGAGGGGAATTCACACACCGATGTTAATATTGTAGTGAAACCACAAGGAGAGTAATTCACACACCAATGTTAATATGGAGGTGAGGTCCCAGGAAGGGGAATTGAAACACCTATGTTAATATGGAGGTCAGGTCACTGGGAGGTGGATACTCATTCCTATGTTCATGTGGAGGTGAGGTCACAGGGAGGGGAATTCACACAACTATGTTAATATAGAGGTGTGATCACAGGGAGGGGAATTCACACACCTATGTTAATATGGAGGTGAGGTCACAGGGAGGAGAAATCGCACACCTATGTTAATATGGAGGTGAGGTCACAGGGAGGGGAATTCGTACGCCTATGTTAATATGAAGGTGTGGTCACAGAGAGGGGAATTCACACACCTAAGTTAATATGGAGGTGAGATCACAGGGAGGGGAATTCCCACACATATGTTAACATGGAAGTGAGGTGAAAGGGAGGGAAATCCACACTTATGTTAATATGAAAGTGCGATCACAGGGAGGGGAATTCACACACCTATGTTAATATGGAGGTGAGGTCACAGGGAGGGGAATTCTCACACCCATGTCAATATGAGGGTGAGGTGACAGAGTGGGGAATTCACACGCCCATGTAAATATGGAGGTGAGATCACGGGGGGGATTCAAACACCTATGTTAATATGAGGGTGTGGTGACAGGGAGGCGAATTCACAAACCCATGTTAATATTGAGGTGAGGTCACGGGGGGAATTTACACACCTATGTTAATATGGAGGTCAGGTCACAGTGAGAGGAATTCACACACCTATGTTAATATGGAGGGGAGATCACAGGGGGGAATTCACACACCTATGTTAATCTGGAGGTTAGGTCACAGGGGGGAATTCACACACCTATGTTAATATTGGAGGTGAGGTCACAGGGAGGGGAATTCACACACCTATTTTAATATGGAGGAGATGTCACAGGGAGGTGAATTCACGCACCTATGTTAATATTGGAGGTGAGGTCACAGGGAGGGGAACTCACACGCCTTTGTTAATATGGAGGTGTGGTCACAGGGAGGGTAATTCACACACCTAATTAAATATGGATGTGAGGTCACTGGGAGGGGAATTCACACACCTATGTTAATATAGAGGTGAGGTGGCAGGGAGGGGAATTCACACACCTACGTTAATATGAGGGTGTGGTGACAGAGTGGCGAATTCACAAACCCATGTTAATATTGAGGTGAGGTCACAGGGGGGGAATTCACACACCTATGTTAATATGGAGGTGAGGTGACAGGCAGGGGAATTGTCATAGCGATGTTAATATAGAGGTGTGATCTCATGGCGGGGTGTTATGAAGGTGAGGTGACAGGGTGGGGAATTCTCACACCTATGTTAATATGGAGGAGATATCACAGGGAGGGGAATTCACACACCTATGCTAATATGGAGGTGAGATCACATCGAGGGGAATTCACACATCTATGTTAATATGGAGGTGAGGTGACAGGGAGAGGAATTCACACACCTATATTAATATGGAGGTGAGGTCACGGGAGGAATTCACACACCTATGTTAATATGGAGGCGAGATCGTAAGGAGGGGGATTCACACACCTATGTTAATATGGCGGTGAGGTCATAGAGATGGGAATTCACACATCTATATTAACATGGAGGTGAGAAGACAGGGAGGCGAATTCACAAACCTATGTTAATATGGAGGTGAGGTCACAGTGAGAGGAATTCACACACCTATGTTAATATGTAGGGGAGGTCACATCGAGGGTAATTCACACACCTTTGTTAATATGGAGGTGAGGTGACAGTGTGGGGGATTCACTCACCTATGTTAATATGGAGGTGAGATCACAGGGAGGGGAATTCACACACCTATGTTAAGATGGAGGTGAGGTCACAGGGAGGGGAATTTGTTCAGTTATGTTAATTTGGAGGTGAGATCACAGGTAAAGGGATTCTCACACCTACGTTAATATGGAGGTGATGTGACAGGGAGGAGAATTCATACACCTATTTTAATGTGGAGGGGAGATCACTGGGAGGGGAATTCACACACCGATGTTAATATTGTAGTGAAACCACAAGGAGAGTAATTCACACACCAATGTTAATATGGAGGTGAGGTCCCAGGAAGGGGAATTGAAACACCTATGTTAATATGGAGGTCAGGTCACTGGGAGGTGGATACTCATTCCTATGTTCATGTGGAGGTGAGGTCACAGGGAGGGGAATTCACACAACTATGTTAATATAGAGGTGTGATCACAGGGAGGGGAATTCACACACCTATGTTAATATGGAGGTGAGGTCACAGGGAGGAGAAATCGCACACCTATGTTAATATGGAGGTGAGGTCACAGGGAGGGGAATTCGTACGCCTATGTTAATATGAAGGTGTGGTCACAGAGAGGGGAATTCACACACCTAAGTTAATATGGAGGTGAGATCACAGGGAGGGGAATTCCCACACATATGTTAACATGGAAGTGAGGTGAAAGGGAGGGAAATCCACACTTATGTTAATATGAAAGTGCGATCACAGGGAGGGGAATTCACACACCTATGTTAATATGGAGGTGAGATCACAGTGAGGGGGATTCACACACCTATGTTAATATGGAGGCGAGGTGTCAGGGAGGCGAATTCACAAACCTATGTTATTATGAAGGTGTGGTCACAGGGAGGGGAATTCACACACCTATGTTAATATGGAGGGGATGTCAGAGGGAGGGGAATTCACACACCTATGTTAACATGGAGGTGAGGCCACAGGGAGGGGAATTCACACACCTATGTTAATTCGTACAGTTATGTTATATGTAGGTGAGATCACAGGGAAAGGGATTCTCATACCTACGTTAATATTGAGGTGAGGTCACAGCTAGATTAATTCACACTCCTATGTTAATGTGGCGGCGAGATCACAGGGAGGGAAATCACACTCCAAGTTAATATGGAGGTGAGGTCTCTGGGAGCGGGATTCACACACCTATGTTAATATGGAGGTGAGGTCACAGCTAGGTGAATTCACACACCTATGTTAATATGGAGGCGAGATCACAGGGAGGGGAAATCACGCACCTATGTTAATGTGAAGGTGAGGTGACAGTGTGGGGAATTCACAAACCTATGTTAATATGGAGGTGAGGTCACAGGCAGCGGGGTTCACCCACCTATGTTAATATGGAGGGGAGATCACAGGGAGGGGAATTCCCACACCTAAGTTAACATGGAAGTGAGGTGACAGGGAAGGGAATTCACACTTAAATTAATATGGAGGTGAGATCACAGGGAGGGGAATTCATACACCTATGTTCATGTGGAGGTGAGGTGATAGTGTGGGACATTCACACCCCTCAGTTAATATGGAGGTAAAGTCGCACGGAGTAGAATTCAGACACCTATGTTAACGTGAATGTGAGGTCGCAGGGAGTGTACTTCACACACCTATCTTAATATGGAGGTCAGGTCACAGGGTGGGGAATTCACACAGTTATGTTAATATGGAGGTGAGATCACAGGGAGGGTTATTCTCACACCTATGTTAATGTGAAGGTGAGGTGACAGGGAGGGGAATTCTCACACCTATGTTAATATGGAGGTCAGGTCTCAGGGAGGGGAATTCACACACACCTATGTTAATATGGAAGTGAGATCACAAGGACGGGAATTCACACGCCTATGTTCATATGGAGGTGAGGTCACAGGGAGGGGAATTCACACACCTATGTTCATATGGAGGTGAGGTCACAGGGAGGGGAATTCACACACCTATGTTAATATGGAGGTGAGGTGACAGGCAGGGGAATTGACATAGCTATGTTAGTATAGAGGTGAGATCTCAGGGAGGGGAATTCACACGCCTATGTTAATATGAAGGTGAGGTCACAGGGAGTGGAATTCACACCCCTCAGTTAATATGGAGGTGAGGTGACAGGCAGGGGAATTGACATAGCTATGTTAGTATAGAGGTGAGATCTCAGGGAGGGGAATTCACACGCCTATGTTAATATGAAGGTGAGGTCACAGGGAGTGGAATTCACACCCCTCAGTTAATATGGAGGTGAGGTTACTGGGAGGGGAATTCACACACCTATGTCTATATGGAGAAGAAGTGAGACAATGGGAGAGGAAGGCAGTTAACTGGATTGTGGGCAGGGGTATTAGAGCTGAAAATGTGTTGCTGGAAAAGCACAGCAGGTCAGGCAGCATCCAAGGAAACAGGAAATTCGATGTTTCGGGCATAAGCCCTTCATCAGGAATTCCTGATGAAGGGCTTATGCCCGAAACGTCGAATTTCCTGTTCCTTGGATGCTGCCTGACCTGCTGCGCTTTTCCAGCAACACATTTTCAGCTCTGATACTCCAGCATCTGCAGTCCTCACTTTCTCTGCCAGGGTATTAGTCCTGTCTGGAAAGGATAAAGGTCTTGTCTTGGCTTACTTGCGTGGAATGGTGGAATTCGCACGTGTCGTGAAAGAGTACAGGCTTTCAGTTGCTGTTGCAGTCATGTTTTTAGAAGTAGGGTTTTTCCCCCTAAAGTGCACAATGTGCCCTTGAAGAGAAGCAAAGCGTGGAACTGACCCCTCCGTGACCTCAGTATCTAATTTAGTTTCTGCCCAAATCCTTGGGAGCGAGTCATAAATGGCCCCAAAGCCGTTGTCTTCTTGTTGCCAGTCATGTCCCATGGTGGGTGCAGCTTGGACTGTGCTCAAGTGGCACGCATCGGTTCCCATTTTTACCTTCCTCCCATCAGGACGGGGCCAGATTAGGCCACCCTTCCCACCACCTATAACAACTTTGTACTCCTTCATTAAATCATTCCCCATCATAGTTCCTGCATTATTTTCACACACGTAAAGTCACATTGGTATATACAGGTTATTGATTTCTACAAGAGCGTCTCACTCAGGTATGTGGGGGTACATTGAACTCCTTCACATCAACCGTTTGGTTAGTTGTGGGCAGGGAAAGGTCATCTCACACTGTCTGCCCCCTCCCAGTGCAGACACGTAACCCCTCCCCTCTTTATTACCTGGTGCCCATGGGGGCTGTCAGATGTCAGTCCCACATGTTCTGGGTGGTTGTCAGTTTGCCATGTTTTCCCATGGTTCTCTCTGGAGGCCCTGTACTCTCTGACAAAGTCACCCGTCTTGCTGCAACTGGAAAGTGGATTTGGATTTGGATTTTGTCTTTGTCATGGCACCCAGATTTTCTTGTTGTATTGGCTTGGAGGTTTCTCTCCATCCCTTCCTTAACACCCAATGCCCATTCTGTCTTGGAAGATGACGATCCCCATTTTAGGATTGCCTGGCGTGCGGGTGCCAACGCGTCTTTGAAGGTTTGAGTAAACATCAGTCAGAGTGGTCTGTCTGTTGAATCCCTGGACATTCTTCGTCGACTTGAAAGAGTCGCTCCCCATAGTCAGAGGTGGCCTCCCCTTTCTGCTGTTTCGTATTAGTGATTGTTGCCCAGGTGGTGGCTGGTTTCCCCAAAACACACTGGATTTCAGCCTTCAATCTGCCAAAGGGCTCCTGCTGATCCTCAATCTCTGTTCTAATGGGGGGACGTTGGGTCCACCTGCCATTCCGATAATCAAGTTTGTGTTTCTCTGCTTCATTTCCTTTGTCAGACCCGTCTGATATCAGGGCGTGACCTGTCCTGAGGACCCGCAGTCCAGACCAGGTGGTGGATATCCCTTAGATGTAGTTAGTAGCCCACCCAGACGGTGTCTAATTCAGCCCAAAACTTTGCATTTGCACTTTGGGCTGCAGGCTAATTCCATCATCATCCATTTGTCTATCCAATCACCATTCAAATGCCCTTCATGTTGGTGAGTCTACTCCTGTTGCAGGCAGGACATTCCATGCTCCTACTACTCTCTATAAAGAAGCTACCTTCATCCTCTATCGATCACCTCTCAATTTAAAGCGATGTCCCCTTGTGCTAGCCATCACCATCTGAGGAAAAAGGCTCGCCCTGTCCACCCTATGTAATCCTCTGATTATCTTATATGTCTCAATTAAGTTACCTCCCAACCTTGTTCTCTCTAACAAAAGCAGCCTCAAGTCTCTCGTCTTTCTTCATAAGACCGTCCCTCCATAACAGGAAACATCCAAGTAAATCTCCTCTGAACTCTTTCCAAAGCTTTCACATCCTTCGTTTAATGCAGTGACAATACTCCAAGTGCGGCAGCAGCAGACATTTGTACAGCTGCAGCATGACCTTGTGGCTCTGAAACTCAATCCATCTACCAATTAGGGTTAACACACCGTATGCCTTCTTAACAACCCTATCAACCTGGTGGCAACATTTAGGAATTTATGTACTTAGACACAGAGAATTCTCTGCTCATCTACACTACCAAGAATCTTATCATTTGCCAAGTACACTGTATTCCTGTTGCTCCTTCCAAAGTGAATAAACTCTATTTGCCACCTCTCTGCCCCGCTCTGCAACTTATGTATATCTTCCTGTGACCTTCAGCATCCTTCAGCACTATCCACAACACCATTGACATTAGCGTTATCCTCAAATTTACTAACACATCCTTCTACGCCCTCATCTAGGTCATTTATAAAACTGACAAACAGCAGTGGCCCCAAAACAGATCCTTGCAGTACCCCACTAGTAACTGAACTCCAGGATGAACACTTCCCATCAACTATCACCTTCTATCTGCTTTCAACACGTCAATGTCTGATCTAAACCACTAAATCACCCATAATCCCATGCCTCTGTATTTTGTGCAATAGCCTACCTTCTCAAACCCCTTACTGAAATCCATATACACCATATCAACCGCTTCACCCTCAAGCATCTGCTTGGTCACCTTCTCAAAGAACTCAATAAGGTTTGTGGGGCACAACCTACCCTTCACACAGCCGTGTTGATTATACCTAATTAACATATTCCCTCCTCGATGATTATAAATCATATCTCTTATAACCTTTTCCAACACTTTCCCCACACCTGAAGTAAGGCTCACTAGTCTGTAATTACCAGGGTTGTCTCTACTTCCCTTCTTGAACAAGGGAACCACATTCGCTATCCTCCAGTCTTCTGGCACTATTCCTGTAGACAATGATGACAAAAAGATCAAAGCCAAAGGCTCTACAATCTCCTCCCTGTTTTCCCAGAGAATCCTCAGATTCTTCAAGGGGCCTTGTCCAGGGCCCAATCTTGTCTAGTCTAGTAGCCTGTATCTTCAACTGCATTGTCTGCAATATTCTCTTCAACTGCATTGTCTTTTTCCAGTGTGAACACCGACAAAATATATTCATTTCGCACATCCCCTATCTCCTCAGATTCCACACACAACTTCCCACTACTATCCTTGATTGGCCCTAATCTTACTGTAGTCCTTCCTTTATTCCTGATGTACCTATACAAAGCTTTAAGGTTTTCCTTGATCCTACCTGCCAACAACTTTTCTTTTCCCCTCCAGGCTCTTCTTAGCTCTCTCTTTAGGCCTTTCCTGGTGTGAGAAATAGAACCCACTTGCTTAAATAATTTCAGGCCAAGATAAGATCTGAAGCAGCTGTATTGTTTTTTGCGCTTTGCGGGGGGGGGGTCTACTAGGTGGGCACACCAAGTTTAACGAGTACACAACTTTGATACAATTCATTTCTCCTTTCCTCCTCCCATTTCTCCTCCCACTACAATAAACCTGGCGGCCACTCCTCTTGTTGATCTCTTGTCTTATCCGGCCCTGTGTGTAACAAAGTGCAGGTTTTGTTTGGGTATTTCACCACATCCTGCTGTGATCCATTGTTAGCATGTATCCTCCTTCACAGCCATCTGCTTCCTTGCTAGTTAAAGCAACATTTCCTCCCATTCTTCATCCACACTGAGCCTTATGACCACTTGATTGTGTTTTTTTTGTTTTTGCAGAAGCGGGAAACAGATGCTTATAACTGTATGGACAAGCATATCTAGCTTAACCTGCACCCCCGCCCTGCCCCACTTCATGATTCAGCCTTGTGATCTTTGCAGACAATAACATTTGCAATTGCCCCTCACACTAGCTAACTTGTAACTCTCAAGTGCCCTAACTGAGCCTTCACATCTCATCCAAACATAAGCCTTCTTCTTCCTGTTGATAAGGGATTCAACTTCTTTAGTAAAACACATCTCCCTCACTCAACCACTTCCTCCCTGCCTGACCGGTACATACTTATTAGGTAGCTGTTTCTTGAATAAGCTCCACATTTCAATTGTGCCCATTCCCTGCAGTTTCCTTCCCCATCCTGTGCATCCTAAATCTTGCCTAATCACGTCATAATTGCCTTTCCCACAGCAATAATTCTTGCCCTGCGGTATATCCCTATTCCTTTCCATCGCTAAAGTAAACATGAAATTGTGGTCACTATTACTGAAGTGCTCACCTACCTCCAAGTCTAACACCTGGCCGGGTTCATTACCCAGTACCAAATCCAAAATGGCCTCGCCCCTTGTTGGCCTGTCTACATACTGTGTCAGGAAACCCTCCTGCACACATTGGACAAACATTGATCTATCTAAACTATAGTATTTCCAGTCAATATTTGGGACGCATGGTACAGGCTACACAATCTGTTGAACCCCTGCCCATTTCCCCTCTGCACTAACCAGCTGTGGTCTCCATTTCCATCTTAGGGTTCTATCTTTAAGATTATAACCCTCTGGAGTACTTTCTGATTCCTTTTCTGAGTATGCATTGATATATCTATCTTTTAATGTCTCATCTGTCTATTGTCAGCCCATGAGTCTTTCAGGGGGAAACATGTCTGTCTGACCCTCTGCCTGGTCAGGTTTTTCCTGCACCGCTAACTGGACCTCAACTCCTTCATCTTTCTGTTTACTTTTTGCTTTGTTTTGTGACTTATCATAGTGGGATCTGGTTACTACACAGTCCGGAAAAACTCCAGTGTATTTTTCTTTTCACTCCTCAATTCCCTGATCTTCCTTTGGCTTCTCCACAACAAGGGGTGTCACTCCCACCTTGGATCCTGCTAAATCATTCCCAAGAACAGACTGTATTCCTGGAACTGACACTCTGTCAATCTCAAGGATGAACTCAGATTTCTCCAGTTTCCTCATTTCCCCTCCCCCCTCCTTGTCTCAGTCGATTCCCTCGAACTCAGCACCGCCCTCCTAACCTGCAATCTTCTTCCTGACCTCTCCGCCCCCACCCCACTCCGGCCTATCACCCTCACCTTGACCTATCACATCTCCATCACCCCTCCCCCAAGTCCCTTCTCCCTACCTTTTATCTTAGCCTGCCTGGCACACTCTCCTCATTCCTGATGAAGGGCTCTGGCCCGAAACGTCGAATTTCCTGTTCCTTGGATGCTGCCTAACCTGCTGTGCTTTAACCAGCAACACATTTTCAACTCTGTCAATCACTCCCACTGTTACTTCCCCAACCTTGACTTGGTTCTTCAACCTGATCTTACACAGGGGAACACTAAATGTCTGTCAATCTTACCCACAAATTATCACTCTCTCGGGTAACAGATCAGAAAGAGTGCAAATCCATTCATCTCTTTCTATGAGAGACTAATTAAATCCCCTATCTCTCAAAACTGTCATTTCTTTCCCATCTCCCCCTGCTGTTTCTGAGTAACCTCTACCCACAGAGGCGAAGTCTTTATAGAGATCAGACACTAACTCCATCCCCAGCCCCTGTCGAGGCTATGCACTCTCGGGCAGCTCCTCAGTTCTTCTTGGGGTCTCCTTTCCTACTTTCACTAATGCCACTGGCTTAGCCTCCTTTCCCACACCTTTTCCCACAATGCCTTTCTGTAATGACCAGCACTGGGACTTTATGTGTCCCACCTTACCTGAAGTCTTTCACTTGTTTTCACCCTTTTGGGCTTCTTTTTAACCTGTGGTAAACATTATCAGTCTGCTGTACTTTTTAACCTGTGGTAAACATTATCGGTCTGCTGTACTCTGTGTTTTGTAATAATGTGGAGGTGCTGTATTGGACTGGGGTGGACAAAGTTAAAAATCACACAACACCAGATTATAGTTTAACAGGTTTATTTGGAAGCACTAGCTTTCGGAGTGACCCTCCTTCATCAGGTCACTGTGGGACAGGATCATAAAACACAGAACCTAGATTGCTGTTAAGTCTTTCATTCTTTCGAATGGGTTGCAGGTTTCGGTTCATTAGTATGTAAATTAGCTCAAGAATGTGACTTAAAAACATTCTGGGATTTACATATGACTGAACGGAAACCCGTAACCCATTCTAAAAGGTGGAAGACGTAACAGCTATCTAGGGTTGTTCATTGTATCAGTTTAATTGCATGATAGTGGAATATTTTGCTATAAATTCTGTGGTTTATGATCCTGTCCCACAGTGACCTGATGAAGGAGCAGTGCTCAGAAAGCTAGTGCTTCCAAATAAACCTGTTGATGATAAACTGGTGTTGTGTGATTTTTAACTTTTTCTTGTAGTGAAGGATCTCCCTTTCTCTCAGTTTCTATCCCTCACAGAATGAAATTCTTGCCGAGAGCTAAATTTCACCTTCTGGCCCAATGTATATTCATCTGCCATCTCTGCTGCTCTTCTCACTACTTGAACTTTCTGTTCCTTCACATGATTTCCTATCATCTCTGGAAGTGAGGTTTTAAACTCCTCCTGCAGAATAATCTCCCTGAGAGGCTCATAGGTCTTATCTACTTTTAAGGCCCAGACCCATCCATCAAAATGACTATGTTTAATTCTTTCGAACTCAACATAAGTCTGTCCTGGTTCCTTCTTTATGTTTCTGAACCACTGTCCATATGCTTCTTGTACCAATTCATAAACACTCAAAATAGCCTGTTTAACCTCTTCATAATCCCTTTGACCCCTCATCTGACAGCGCTGCAAATACCTCACTCACTCTGCCGACCAGCTTAGTCTGAACTAGGATTACTCACAAGGTCTCTGACCACTCCGTCTGCTGAGCCAATTTTTCAAATGAAATAAAAGAAGGCTTCAACCTCTTTCTCATCAAAACTGCACACAGTACTCCAGGTGTGGTCTCACCAGGGCCCTGTACAGCTGCAGAAGAACCTCTTTGCTTCTATATTCAATTCCTCTTGTTATGATGGCCAGGATGCTATGAGCCTTCTTCACTACCTGCTGTACCTGCATGCTTGCTTTCATTTACTGATGTACAAGAACACCCAGATCTCTTTGTACTGCCCCTTGACCTAACTTGACTCCATTGAGGTAGTAATCTGCCTTCCTGTTCTTGCCACCAAAGTGGATAACCATACACTTATCCACATTAAACTGCATCTGTCATGCGTCTGTCCACTCACCTAACCTGTCCAGGTCACCCTGTAATCCCCTAACATCTTCCTCACATTTCACCCAGTCACCCACCTTTGTATCATCAGCAAATGTGCTAATATTACTATCAATACCATCATCTATAACATTAATGTGTATTGTAAAACGCTGTGGTCCCAGCACTGATCCCTGCACAATCCAAGTCAGTATTTTGCCCCCAGTACCATGCGCCCTAATTTTGCTCACTAACCTCCCATGTGGGACTTTATCAAAGGCTTTCTGAAAGTCCAGGTACATTACATCCACTGGATCTCCCTTGTCCATCTTCAGAGTTGCATCTTCAAAAACACAGCCCTTGGAGAGGGAAAGGAACAGTTACCAAGGGAAGATATTTGATTGGGGAAAAGGAAATTATGACGCTATCAGGCAGGAGTTGGTAAGTACAGACTGGGAGCAATTGTTCCACAGAAAGGGCACAGCAGACATAAGGGGACTGTTTAAGGAGCAGTTGTTGTGAGTGATGCACGAATTTGTTCCTCTGAGACAGGTAAGAAGGGGTAAGATTGAGGAACCTTGGATGACGAGAACAGAGGAGCTTCTCATCAAAGCTAAGAAGGCAGCTTACGTAAGGTGGAGGAAGCAAGGATCTAGCTCAGCTTTAGAGGTTTACAGGCTGACTAGAAAGGACCTCAGAAATGGATTGAGGAGAGCCAGGAAAAGGCTTTGCAGGAAGGATTAGGGAGAACCCAAAGGCATTTTACTCATACGTGAAGAATAAGAGAATGATCAGGGAGAAGGTAGGGCCGATCAGGGAGAGCGTCGGGACCTTTTGCATGGAGTCTGAGCAGATCGGGGAAGCCCGAAATTAGTTTTTTGCTTCAGTTTTCACCAAGGAAAGGGACCTTGTTGTTAATGAGAACATAGAGGAGCTGGGTTACAGACTTGACCAGATCAGGATTGATGAAGTTGGTGTGCTGGAAATTTTGGAAAACATTAAGATTGATAAGTCCCCAGGGCCAGACCAGATTTATCCCAGGCTGCTCCGGGAAGTGAGAAAGGAGGTTGCTAAGTTGCTGGCGAGGATATTTGCCTCCTCACTCTCCATGGGAGACGTACCGGAGGATTGGAAGGAGGCAAATGTTGTTCCTCTTTTCAAGAAGGGTAATAGGGAAATCCCTGGCAATTACAGACCAGTCTGTCTTATGTGTGTGGTCAGTATGGTTTTGGAAAGAATTCTGAGGGATAGGATTTGTAACTATTTGGCAAAGCATAGTGTGATTAAAGGCAGTCAGCACGGCTTTGTGAGGGGCAGGTCATGCCTCACAAATCTTATTGAGTTCTTTGAGTAGGTGACAAGACAGGTCGATGACGGTCCAGCAGTGGATGTGGTGGATATGGATTTCAGCAAGGCATTTGATAGGGTTCCCCATGGTAGGCTCATTCATAAAGTCAGGAAGTATGGGATACAGGGAGATTTGGCTATCTGGATTCAGAATTGGCTGGCTGACAGAAGGCAGAGAGTGGTTGTAGATGGAAAGTATTCTGTCTGGAGGTCAGTGTTGAGTGGAGCCCCGCAGGGCTCTGTTCTTGGGCCTCTGCTCTTTGTAGTTTTTATAAATGACTTGGATGAGGTGGTTGAGGGATGGGTTAGTAAATTTGCAGATGACACAAAGGTTGGAGGTGTCGTCGATAGTATCGAGGGCTATTGCAGGCTGCAGCGTGACATAGACAGGATGCAGAGCTGGGCTGAGAAATGGCAGATTGAGTTCAACCTGGATAAATGGTTCAACATGGGAACCAGGACTGTAGCTTTAGGGTACAGGACCTTGAGTGTAGGGAGGTTAGGAATAATGCAGCGATCTCTAAGGAGGGTGCCTGTAACCAGAAAGGTGGATTGAAGTGTGTATACTTCAATGCCAGAAGTATAAGGAATAAGGTAGGTGAACTTGCAGCGTGGGTTGGTACCTGGGACTTCGATGTTGTGGCCATTACAGAGACGTGGGTAGAACAGGGACAAGAATGGCTGTTGCACGTTCCAGGGTTCAAATGTTTTAGTAGGATCAGACATGGGGGTAAAAAAGGGGGAGGCGTGGCATTACTTGTCAAAGACAGTATCACAGCAGTGGAATGGACGATGGAAGAGGACTTGCCATCTGAGGTAGTTTGGGCTGAGGTTAGAAATAGGAAAGGTGAGGTCACCCTGTTGGGTGTTTTCTACAGGCCTCCTAATAGTCCTAGAGAAGTAGAGGATAATATTGCGAGGATGATTCAGGAAAAGAGTGAAGGTAGCAGGGTGGTTGTTATGGGGGACTTTAACTTCCCAGATATTGACTGGGAGAGCTATAGCTCGAGTTCATTAGATGGGTCGGTGTTTGTACAATGTGTGCAGGAGGGTTTCCTGACACAATATGTCGACAGGCCAACAAGAGGGGAGGCTATATTGGATTTGGTTCTAGGTAATGAACCAGGCCAGGTGTTAGACTTGGAGGTAGGTGAGCACTTCGGGGACAGTGACCACAACTCGGTGACTTTTACTTTAGTGATGGAGAGGGATAATCGTGCGCCGCAGGGCAAGAGCTATAGCTGGGGGCAGGGAAATTATGATGCAGTGAGGCATGACTTAGGTTGTGTGGATTGGAAAAACAGGCTTCAAGAGAAGAACACTAATGAGATGTGGGGATTGTTCAAGGAGCAGCTACTGCGTGTCCTCGATAGGTATGTACCAGTCAGGCATGGTGTAAAGGGCCTTTTGAGGCAGCCGTGGTTTAGTAAGGAATTGGAGTCCCTTGTGAAAGGGAAGAAGGCGGCATATGTAAAGATGAGGCGTGAAGGTTCAGTAGGGGCGATTGAGAGTTATAAGGTAGCCAGGAAGGAGCTAAAGAGGGAGCTAAGAAAAGCGAGAAGGGGACATGAAAAGTCTTTAGCTGGTAGGATTAGGGAAAACCCAAAGGCTTTCTATAGGTATGTCAAGAATAAAAGGATGACTAGGGTAGGTATCGGTCCAGTCAAGGATAGTAGTGGGAAGTTGTGTGTGGAGGCGGAGGAGATTGGAGAGACATTAAATCAGTACTTTTCATCAGTATTCACTCAGGAACAGGACACTGTTGCTGATGTGAATATGGAATCACAAATAATTAGAATGGATGCCCTGGAAATATGCAGGGAAGAGGTTTTGGGAATATTGGAAAGGATGAATATAGATAAGTCTCCTGGGCCTGATGGCATTTACCCCAGGATCCTATGGGAAGCTAGGGAGGAGATAGCAGAGCCATTGGCCTGGATTTTTATGTCGTCATTGTCAACGGGAATAGTGCCAGAGGACTGGAGGATAGTGAATGTGGTCCCATTGTTCAAGAAAGGGAGTAGGGATAGCCCTAGTAACTATAGGCCAGTGAGTCTCACTTCAGTGGTGGGCAAAGTCTTAGAGAGCATGGTAAGGGATAAGATTTATGAACATCTGGGTAGGAATAACGTGATCAGGGATAGCCAGCATGGTTTTGTGAAGGGCAGGTCGTGCCTCACAAACCTTATTGAGTTCTTTGAGAAGGTGACTAAGGAAGTGGATGAGGGTAAAGCAGTAGATGTTGTGTATATGGATTTTAGTAAGGCGTTCGATAAGGTTCCCCATGGTAGGCTAATGCTAAAACTTCGGAGGTATGGCATTGAGGATACATTAGAGGTTTGGATTAGGAATTGGCTGGCTGGAAGGAGACAGAGGGTAGTAGTTGATGGATTATGTTCATCTTGGAGCGCAGTTACTAGCGGTGTACCACAAGGATCTGTTTTGGGACCATTGCTTTTTGTTATCTTTATAAATGATCTAGAGGAAGGACTTGAAAGCTGGGTAAGCAAGTTTGCGGATGACACGAAAGTCGGTGGAGTTGTGGATAGTGAGGAAGGAAGTGGTAGGTTACAGCGGGATATAGATAAGTTGCAGAGCTGGGCGGAAATGTGGCAAATGGAATTCAATGTAGCTAAGTGCGAAGTCGTTCACTTTGGTAGGAATAACAAGATGATGGATTACTGGGCTAATGGTAGGCTACTTGGTAGTGTGGATGAGCAGAGGGATCTTGGTGTCTATGTACACAGATCTCTGAAAGTTGCCACCCAGGTAAATAGTGCTGTGAGGAAGGCATATGGTTTACTGGGCTTTATTGGCAGAGGAATTGAGTTCCGGAGTCCTGAGGTCATGTTGCAGTTGTATAAGACTCTGGTGAGGCCTCATCTGGAGTATTGTGTGCAGTTTTGGTCGCCATACTATAGGAAGGATGTGGAAGCTTTAGAACGAGTGCAGAGGAGGTTTACCAGGATGTTGCCTGGAATGGTAGGAAAATCTTATGAGGAAAGGCTGAAGCACTTGGGGCTGTTCTCATTGGAGAAGAGAAGGTTTAGGGGAGATCTGATAGAAGTGTATAAGATGATTAGGGGTTTAGATAGGGTAGATACTAAGAACCTTTTACCGCTAATGGAGTCAGGTGTTACTAGGGGACATAGCTTTAAATTAAGGGGTGGTAGGTATAGGACAGATGTTAGGGGTAGATTCTTCACACAGCGGGTTGTGAGTTCATGGAATGCCCTGCCCGTATCAGTGGTGAACTCTCCTTCTTTATGGTCATTTAAGCGGGCATTGGATAGGCATTTGGAAGTTATTGGGCTAGTATAGGTTAGGTAGGACTCGGTCGGCGCAACATCGAGGGCCGAAGGGCCTGTACTGCGCTGTATCCTTCTATGTTCTATGTTCTATGTTCTATGTAAATGTGAAGTGATGCATTTTGGAAGGTCCAACTCGAATGCTGAATATAGGATTAAAGACAGGATTCTTGGCAGTGTGGAGGGACAGAGGGACCTGGCTGTACAAGTACATAGATCCCTCAAAGTTGCCACCCAAGTGGATAGGGTTGTTAAGAAAGCATATGGTGTTTTGACTTTCTTTAACAGGGGGATCAAGTTTAAAAGCCTCAAGGTTTTGCTGCAGCTCTACAAGTCCCTGGTGAGACCACACTTGGAATATTGTGTCCAGTTCTGGTCGCCCTACTATAGGAACAATACAGAGGCTGTGGAGAGGGTGCAAAGAAGGTTTACCAGGATGCTGCCTGGACTGGAGGGCTTGCCTTCTGGAGAGATGTTGACGAAGCTCGGAGTTTTCTCTCTGGAGAGAAGGAGGAAGAGAGGAGACCTGATCGAGGTGTACAAGGTAATGAGAGGATTAGATAGAGTCAATAGCCAGAGACCTTTCCCCAGGGCAGGATTGACGGGTACGAGGGGTCATAGTTTGAAGATATTAGGAGGGAGGTATAAAGGAGATGCCAGATGAAGGTTCTTTACGCATAGAGTTGTGAATGTGTGGAATGCGTTGCCAGCTGTGGTGGTAGAAGCAGAGTCATTGGGGACATTGAAGTGACTGCTGGACATGCACATGGATAGCAGTGAGTTGAGGGGTGTGGAGGTTAGGTTATTTTATTTTACATTTGAATTAACCCTCAGCACAACATCATGGGCCAAAGGCCTGTTCTGTGCTGTTCTATGTTCTAACTTCTGAAGTTCAAATTCTCTCTCCCTTTCCCTCTCTCTTTCTCTTCCTTCTCTCTCTCTTTGCTCAGCTAAAAACCTTCTTTCCCTTTCTTTTTTCTCTCTCTTTTTCTCTTTCTTTCTCTCTCTCCCTATCTTCCATCTCATTTGCCTCAATTGCAATTTAAGTTTTTCTAACTCTACTGCACTTGTCTGTTTCTCTGATACACCTCGTGCTTGACCAACTCCATTACAATACCTGCTTTCCTTTTGTCCCTGGTTAAACCCAATTCTAACCTATTTGCTAATTCTAAAGTATGTCCTATCTCTGTCTTTCTGAATTCGATTGGCAAATTCGGGAAACATCTTCAAATCCCAGAACCTCTTTAGCAATCTTAAGAGCCATTTCCCTCATTTTTAATTTAACCAATCACAAGTAACCGAAATTAAACAAATTATCTCTCCTTCGTTTCATTTTAAAGATGTAGAACACAAATTGGCAAGTGTTTAAATCAGCTGGGACCTTTCATTCCCCCGAGTCTGTTCAAATCCCTGACTGGATCTGTCTAAATCACAGCCACGAATCCCCAAATTGTTACAGCATGGTGGTGAACCCCTCTGTTAGTGAAGCCCAATCCCCAGAAAAGCTCACCTCGCCTCCTAATCTGTTAAAGTATGAGCAACAGAGAATTTCCAAATTCCACTGTTTCTAGAAAATAATATCAATTTTATTTTACTCTAAAAGTGAACATTAAACAACAACTACTCACAACTCTAAGCCCCCCTTTCTCTTAACTGCTTATTATCTGCTTCCAACTCCATAACTGTGTCCTGGGGCATAATTTAAACTGTTAGGTTAAATTTGAATTGTCAAAACAGCAACCAAAACTCAGGTATCCATTTCACAGTAAAATATTACATATTTTAAATGTTCCAGTACACCCTGAGATAGCCATCTCGTCATACTTGTAATCCCTCAGTTCAGAACAGCATTCACTCTCTCTTAAAGGTACGGTCCACACCTTCAACTATGTAACATTATCAACCTTATTGTTTTTCAAGACATGAACACCTACTCCTTCTTAATATTGACCTGCCCTAGAATATCAACATACCCGTCCTGAACACTCCCTTCTCCTGAGTGAATACAAGTGCAGAGTACTCATTAAGGACCTCACCCACTTCACTGGCTCCACACATAAACACCCCTCCTTTCTGCTTTGAGTGGATCTCCCTTTTCCCTTGCTGCCCTCTTGCTCTGAATATTAAATACTTTGGGGTTCTCCTTGGTCCTATTTGCCAATGAGATTTCATGGCCCTTGTAGTCATTCTAATGCCTTCTTTAAATTCTTTTCTGCTTCCTTTATATTCCTAAAGGGTCTGGTTTGATTTCTGTTTCCTAAATCTTACATGTTTCCTTTGTTTAAAAAACTAAATGCACACTATCTCATGTCACCCAGGTTCCCTGAACCTTGCCATCCTTATCTTTCATCCTGACAGGAACAAGGTGGTCCTGAACTCTGAACAGCTAACCAAGCACCTTCTGATGGATGCTCTCGCTCCTGATGAACACTGGATTCTCTGTGATCCCTTTCCCTGAGTTCGGAAGAAAGGACACTGAACGCAAAACATTAACTCTGCTTTCTTCCCACAGATGCTGCCAGACTTGCTGAGTTTCTTCATCACTTTCTGATTTTGTTTCAGATCTCCAGCATCCACAGTTACTTGTTTTATAAGTTTTCAACATTTCCGTATCATTCTGTCACAATGATCGAAGCAGCATTTTGTTCAGTATTTGTTGAACACCTCAGCCATGCCCCCTGGATTCACGTGTATGGCCTCATTTTCATCTCTGTCATCAGTCCTACTGCTCCATTAGCCTCTCTCTTCCTGTTTACATGTCTGATGGAGACTTTGAGATTCCCCTTTATGTTAACTTTTAGTCCTTTCCCATAGTCCCTCTTTGCTTCACCTATTTGCCTTTTCACCCCTCGAAACCATTGGGATCTGCTGATGCTCAGTTGTCATTTGTCCTTTACTCTTGTCATACACACACTTTATTTCTTTCTCATGTTAATTTCTCCTTCCTTTGTCATCCAGGGAATGGTAGGGCTGTTGGTCCTTCCTTTTCAATCAAAGGCAATATATCTCCAATTGTTTCTGATCCATTTCCTGTGTGAAAGTGGCCCTTAGTTCAGTTACTGTTTGTCCCACTAACCTCATATTACAACCAAATGCTAGCCAGCTCTGATTCAGCCCCTTTGAAGCCCACTCTCCACCCATGGATCTTTCTTAAACTGGACTGTTGCATGTCATTCTCTGCCATCATCCTGAACCTGATGGTACAGTGGTCACTCTCTCCAAAGTGCACCACCCCCCCCCCCCCCCCCCACCAGCTGCTTGATCAACTTGCCCACTTCAGTTCCAAGTGTGCATCCTGGACAATTACTGTTGGTGGAAATGTTCCCTAACACCACCCAGACTGTGAGAGGATTGGCCAAGTGGCAGCACGTCACAGTGAAGAGGTGAACACTGGAGTTTTCAGCTTGGGAAACTGTGAGGGAACAGCAAGGTTCAGAAGGGATCAGTACCTGAAGTTGGAAGAGTAACATTGTTCATGTTACCAGAGAGATAGGGAAGCAGGTTCTGTGTATGGCACATGTCCAATTAAAACTGGATCATGTAAGTCAGACATAGTTTGGTTGTATCCTGAACAAAGCAGCCCACTCCAAACAGTCCCAAGGTGGACTTGCAAGAAAAACAATTCTTGGGATTGCTCCCTGAGTTTGGAATCAGTTTCCTCTTCCTCTTCACACCAGCTTGTCCATCAGTAACCAGGATTTTGATGTTAAAAATCACACAACACCAGCTTATAGTCCAACAGGTTTCATTGGAAGCACACTAGCTTTCGGAGCGACGCTTCTGTATCAGGTGATTGACAATGATCGCTCCGAAAGCTAGTGTGCTTCCAATGAAACCTGTTGGACTATAACCTGGTGTTTGTACAGTCCAGTCCAACACCGGCATCTCCAAATCAGGATTTTGATGTTTGTTTGTTTATCCTCAGGAATGTCAAGACTCCTGCTGTGATGCTGCAACGTGTACATTCAAACCGGGAGCCAGATGTTCATCCACTGAGCTGTGCTGTGAAGACTGTAAGGTAAAGGTCAATTGGTCACTCCCTGTAGCATACAGAGAAATGCCGAGTGAGAATCTGTGCCAGGAAACTGGGTGGGCAGCACCATTACCCTCAACATTCCTCATTCACTTTGCTTTCGAATGAACCTATTGCTCAGGCAGATGGGATGGGTGAGAGAAGTCGGCAATTGTAAATGGCTTGGAGAATGTTGTAACTTGGAGGAGAGAGAAGACAGAGAGGGGAGGCTCATACAAGTCTATAGCACAAAAAGATGTGGAGGTGCTGGGATTGGACTGGGATAGACAAAGTCAGAAATCACACAACACCAGGTTACAGTCCAACAGGTTCACCCGATAATGGAGTTCCCAACTCCCAACTCAAACGTCTTCCCCTCCTTTTTTATATAGGATCTCCCTGACCCTATACTTATCCAAGACCAATCCTTTTGGGCTCGACTGGTCAATTGTGAGTGGTCAGGTCAGCCACTACATGAATGAGAGGAAAACCAAACGGATATAAAATACTCACGTCTGCCCATCTAATTCCTCAACATTCAATAGCGGAGGACTCAAGGCTCTTCCACCACTGTCCATGATCCGTCCATGCCGAATCCAAGTCATGGCACCATATGTAGATCTAGACACCCGGGAGGGGTCTCTCAGTTCTGCGATTGGTCAAAAGGATCACTGAGAGTACGGGCAGCTTCAGCAAGGTTTCACAGTTTAATCGTGTCGCCCAGGTACAGATTTGTCCAGCAACACAGGGGTTAAAAGCTTATGTGTTCCTTGGAGAAGTTGCACAATTGAATTTGAACAATGAGTAATTTTATACATTTCTTAAGAGACAGTACAACCTTAATTACAAAGGAAAACCAATGAAATATAATAAGGTGATGTAATGGACAGCAGCTTAATCCAATAATATTTGCAGGGAAACAGTCCTGTCTTACATACATTATCGTCTCATACTCGTGGTTCAAGGTAAGGCAGTTAGTGCCTTATGATTCATGTTATGAGGACTCCATTGTCTACTTTATCTTTTAATTCAGCGAGCTCAGCAAAGCAGGAATGCAGCTTCCAACCATTTTCACACAGTATTCATTTATAACCTGAAGACATTTTGAGATGTTACTTTATATTGAAAAGCCATTTTGTGAATAATAAAAGCTCGCATGGATTTGTTGCTCCTGAGAATAGCCATATTTTAGATCCTCAGGCTAATAGTAAGATTCTTGGTTGTAGAGATGAGTAAAGAGATCTTGGTGTCCACGTACATAGGAAGGCATACGGTGTGTTACCTTTTATTGGTAAAGGGATTGTGTTTCAGAACCATGAGGTTATGCTACAGCTGTACAAAACTCTGGTGCGGCCCCACTTGGAATATTGTGTACAGTTCTGGTCACCGCATTATAGGAAGGATGTGGAAGCTTTGGAAAGGGTGCAGAGGAGATTGCCTGGTATGGAGGGAAGGCTTTATGAGGAAAGGCTGAAGAACTTGAGGCTGTTTTCATTAGAGAGAAGGTTGAGAGGTGACTTAATTGAGACACATAAGATAATCAGAGGGTTAGATAGGGTGGACAGGGAGAGTCTTTTTCCTCAGATGGTGATGGCAAGCATGAGGGGACAGAACTTTAAATTGAGGGGTGATAGATATAGGACCAATGTCAGAGGTAGTTTCACAACTCAGAGAGTAGTAGGTGCATGCAAAAGGAGGAGACTCTCCAACTTTAAGGGCATTTAAACGGTCAGTGGATAAACATGAAATAGTGAAGGATAGATAGGCTCCAGGTTGATTCCACAGGTCGGTGCAACATTGAGGGCCGAAGGGCCTGTACTGTTCTTTTTTAGATTAGACTCCCTGGAAACAGGCCCTTCCGCCCAGCCAACCCTCCGAAGAGTAATCCACTCAGACCCCTTTCCCTCTGATTAATCGATCTAACACTGTGGGCAATTTAGCATGGCCAATTCATCTAACCTGCACTTCTTTGGACTGTGGGAGGAAACTGGAGCACCTGGAGGAAACTCAAGCAGACACAGGGAGAATGTGCAAACTCCACACACCCAGTCACCCAAGGCTGGAATCAAACCTGGAACCCTGGTGCTTTGAGGCAGCAGTGCTAACCACTGAGCCACCAGGCCACCCTATGTTCTATGTATTGACAGTGATGATGAGAGCTGGGGGAAAGGCTTGAGACAGAAAGAGAGAGAGAGATAGAGAGAGACAGAGAGAAACAGACAGAGACACAGAGAGAAAGAGAGGGAGAGAGAAAAAGAGATTGTGTGTGAGAGAAAGAGAGAGAGAAAGAGAGAGAGAGAGATAAAGAGGGAGAGATAGAGAGGGAGGGAGGCAGAGCCAGAGAGAAAAACAGAGAGACAGAGACAGACAGAGACAGAAATAGAGAGGTGGGGGGAGAGAGAGAGAGAGAGAGAGAGAGAGATAGAGAGGGAGGGAGACAGACAGAGAGAGATAGAGAGACAGAGTTGGGAAGCAACGGGATTACACAGAACATTACAGCATAGTAACAGCAAACTTTTGAATCATGCCTTGTGCATTCACTTCCAGATGATTGATATAAATAACAAATAATAAAGGTCCCAGCACCGACCCCTGTGACATTTCTCCGAGCTTCGGAACCTTGCAATCTTGCCAGAGAATCCGATATTTGGATAATCGAGGTTCCTTTGTAGACCTGATGGTCTGTAACCTGGTGCTGTGTGAGTAGGGTGTTCGACAAGGTTCCCCATGGGAGAGTGGTGAGCAAGGTTAGATCTCACAGAATACAGGGAGAACTAGCCATTTGGACAGAGGTAGAAGACAGAGGGTGGTGGTGGAGGGTTATTTTTCAGACTGGAGGCCTGTGACCAGTGGAGTGTCACAAGGATCGGTGCTGGGTCCTCTACTTTTCATCATTTATATAAATGATCTGGATGTGAGCATAAGAGGTACAGTTAGTAAGTTTGCAGATGACACCAAAATTGGAGGTGCAGTGGACAGTGAAGAGGGTTACCTCAGATTACAACAGGATCTGGACCAGATGGACCAATGGGATGAGAAGTGGCAGATAGAGTTTAATTCAGATAAATGTGAGATACTGCATTTTGGGAAAGCAAATCTTAGCAGGACTTATACACTTAATGGTAAGGTCCTAGGGAGTGTTGCTGAACAAAGAGACCTTGGAGTGCAGGTTCATAGCTCCTTGAAAGTGGAGTTGCAGGTAGATAGATTAGTGAAGGCGGCGTTTGGTATACTTTCCTTTATTGGTCAGAGTACTGAGTACAGGAGTTGGGAGGTCAGGTTGCGGCTGTACAGGACATTGGTTAGGCCACTCTTGGAATATTGCGTGCAATTCTGGTCTCCTTCATATCGGAAAGGTGTTGTGAAGCTTGAAAGGGTTCAGAAAAGATTTACAAGGATGTTGCCATGGTTGGAGGATTTGAGCTTAAGGGAGAGGCTCAATAGGCTGGTGCTGTTTTCCCTGGAGCGAGTGAGGTTGTGGGGTGACCTTATAGAAGTTTACAAAATTATGAGGAGCATGGATAGGATAAATGGACAAAGTCTTTTCCCTGGGGTCGGGGAGTCCAGAATGAGAGGACATAGGTTTAGGGTGAGAGGGGAAAGATATAAAAGACACTTAAGAGCAACTTTTTCACACAGAGGGTGGTACATGTATAGAATGAGCTGCCAGAGGATGTGGTGGAGGCTGGTACAATTGTAAAATTTAAAAGCATTTGGATGGATATATGAATAGGAAAGGTTTGGAGGAATATGGGCTGGGTTCTGGCAGGTGGGACTAGATTGGGTTGGGATATGTGGTTGGCATGGACAGGATGGACTGAAGGGTCTGTTTCCATGCTGTACATCTCTATGACTCTCTGACTCACACCTACACACCACTCTCACACACAACCAGCTTACACACTAACACACACACTCCCCACTTACACCGAGCCAGCTCAAACACACTCACATCCACACTCCCCTCTCACACCCAGCCATCCCAATCACACTCACATCCACACACCCCTCTCACACCTACACACCCTTCTCACACCCAGCCACCCTACACACAATCACATCCACACTCCCCTCTCACACCCACACATCCCTCACACACTCACATCCACACTCCCCTCTCACACCCAGCCATCCCACACACACTCACATCCACACACCCCTCTCACACCTACACACCCTTCTCACACCCAGCCACTCTACACACAATCACATCCACACTTCCCTCTCACACCCACACACCCTTCACACACACATACCTACCCCACACACACTCACTTCCACACTCCCCTCTCACACCCACACACCCCTCACACACTCACATCCACACTCCCCACCTACACCGAGCCAGCTCAAACACACTCACATCCACACACCGGTCTCACACCTACACACCCTTCTCACACCCAGCCAACCTACACACAATCACATCCACACTCCCCTCTCACACCCACACATCCCTCACATACTTACATCCACATTCCCCTCTCACACCCAGCCATCTCACACACACTCACATCCACACTCCCCTCTCACACCCACACACCCTTCACACACACACACACCTACCCCCCACACACTCACATCCACACTCCACTCTCACACCCACACACCCTTCACACACACACCTACCCCCACACACTCACATCCACACTCCCCTCTCACACCCACACATCCCTCACACACTCACATCCACACTCCCCTCTCACACCCAGCCATCCCACACACACTCACATCCACACACCCCTCTCACACCTACACACCCTTCTCACACACACCTACCCCACACACACTCACATCCACACTGCCGTCTCACACCTACGCACCCTTCTCACATACACCTACCCCACACACACTCACATCCACACTCCCCTCTCACACCCACACACCCTTCTCAACACACCTACCCCACACACACTCACATCCACACTCCCCTCTCACACCCACACACCCCTCACACACTCACATCCACACTCCCCACTTACACCGAGCCAGCTCAAACACACTCACATCCACACTCCCCTCTCACACTCAGCCATCCCACACACACTCACATCCACACACTGGTCTCACACCTACACACCCTTCTCACACCCAGCCAACCTACACACAATCACATCCACACTCCCCTCTCACACCCACACATCCCTCACGCACTCACATCCACATTCCCCTCTCACACCCAGCCATCTCACACACACTCACACCCACACTTCCCTCTCACACCCACACACCCTTCACACACACACACCTACCCCCCACACACTCACATCCACACTCCCCTCTCACACCCACACACCCTTCACACACACACCTACCCCCACACACTCGCATCCACACTCCCCTCTCACACCCACACACCCTTCTCACACACACACCTACCCCACACACACTCACATCCACACTCACCTCTCACACCCACACACCCTTCTCACACACACCTACCCCACACACACTCACATCCACACTCCCCTCTCATACCCACACACCCCTCACACACTCACATCCACACTCCCCACTTACACCGAGCCAGCTCAAACACACTCACATCCACACTCCCCTCTCACACTCAGCCATCCCACACACACTCACATCCACACACTGGTCTCACACCTACACACCCTTCTCACACCCAGCCAACCTACACACAATCATATCCACACTCCCCTCTCACACCCACACATCCCCCACACACTCACATCCACACTCCCCTCGCACACCCACACACCCTTCACACACACACACCTACCCCACATACACTCACATCCACACTCCACTCTCACACCCACACACCCTTCACACATACACCTACCCCCACACACTCACATCCACACTCCCCTCTCACACCCACACATCCCTCACACACTCACATCCACACTCCCCTCTCACACCCAGCCATCCCACACACACTCACATCCACACTCCCCTCTCACACCTACACACCCTTCTCACACACACCTACCCCACACACACTCACATCCACACTCCACTCTCACACCCACACACCCTTCACACACACACCTACCCCCACACATTCACATCCACACTCCCCTCTCACACCCACACATCCCTCACACACTCACATCCACACTCCCCTCTCACACCCAGCCATCCCACACAAACTCACATCCACACTCCCCTCTCACACCTACACACCCTTCTCACACACACCTACCCCACACACACTCACATCCACACACCCCTCTCACACCCACACACCCTTCTCACACACACCTACCCCACACACACTCACATCCACACTCCCCTCTCACACCCACACACCCCTCACACACTCACATCCACACTCCCCACTTACACCGAGCCAGCTCAAACACACTCACATCCACACTCCCCTCTCACACTCAGCCATCCCACACACACTCACATCCACACACCGGTCTCACACCTACACACCCTTCTCACACCCAGCCAACCTACACACAATCACACCCACACTCCCCTCTCACACCCACACATCCCTCACACACTCACATCCACATTCCCCTCTCACACCCAGCAATCTCACACACACTCACATCCACACTCCCCTCTCACACCCACACACCCTTCACACACACACACCTACCCCCCACACACTCACATCCACACTCCCGTCTCACACATACACACCCTTCACACACACACCTACCCCCACACACTCGCATCCACACTCCCCTCTCACACCCACACACCCTTCTCACACACACACCTACCCCACACACACTCACATCCACACTCCCCTCTCACACCCACACACCCCTCACACACACACATCCACACTGCCCTCTCACACCCAGCCACCTCCCTTACGCTCACACCAACATTCCCCTCTTACACTCACCCACATCTCTTTCACATGCACTCTCTCTCACACATATACACTCCCCACTCATACACACCATCCCAGATACTGACACCCACACTCCCCACTCACACACACCCACCTCATACACACTCACAACCACACTCCCCACTCACAAACACCCACCTCATACACACTCACAACCACACTCCCCACTCACACACACCATCCCAGATACACACCCACACTCCCCACTCACACACACCCACCTCATACACACTCACACCTACACTCCCCACACACACAAACCACACCAGATACACACCAATACTCCCCACTCACACACACCCACCTCATACACACTCACACCTACCATCCCAACTCACACACACCACCCGAGATACACACCTACACTCCCCACTCACACACACCACGCCAGACACTCACAACCACACTCCCCACTCACACACCCACCTCATACACACTCACAATTACACTCCCCACTCACACACACCCACCTCATACACACTCACACCTACACCCTCCACACACACAACACCCCAGACACTCACACCCAGACTCCCAACTAACACACACCGACCTCATACACACTCACACCACACTCTCCACTCACACACACCCACCTCATACACACTCACACCCACACTCCCCACTCACACACCCCCAATACACACTCACACCCACATTCTGCACTCACATACACCCACCTCATACACACTCACACCCACACTCCAGACTCCTCAATCACATACACCACCACAGATACACAACCACACTCCCCACTCACACACATCCACCTCATACACACTCACACACTCCCCACTCACACACATCCACCTCATACACACTCACACACACACTCTCCACTCACACACACCCACCTCATTCACACTCACACCCACTTTCTCCAATCACACACACTCACACCCACACTCCCCACTTACACACACCCACATCATACACACTCACATGCACACTCCCCAATCAAACACACCACCACAGACACTGACACCTACACTCCCCACTCACACACACCCACCTCATACACACTCACACCCACCCGCCCGAGTCATACACACACACTTCACACACACTCACACCCACACTCCCCACTCACACACACCCACCTCATACATACTCACACCTACACCCTCCACACACACACCACCCCAGACACTCACTCCCAGACTCCCAACTCACACACACCGACCTCATACACAGACACACCCACACTCCCCACACAAACACACCCACCACTTACACACTCACAACCACACTCCCCACTCACACACACCCACATCATACACACTCACACCCACCCGCCCAAGTCATACACACACACTTCACACACACTCACACCCACACTCCCCACTCACACACACCCACCTCATACATACTCACACCTACACCCTCCACACACACACCACCCCAGACACTCACTCCCAGACTCCCAACTCACACACACCGACCTCATAAACAGACACACCCTAACTCCCCACACGAACACACCCACCACATACACACTCACACCCACCTCATACACACTCACACCCACCTCATACACACTCACACACACCCACCTCATAGACACTCACACCCACACTCCCCACTCACACACACCCACCTCATACACACTCACTCCCAGACTCCCCACTCACACACACCCACCTCATACACACTCACACCCACACTCCCCACTCACACACACCCACCTCATACACACTCACACTTACACTCCCCACTCACACACACCCACCTCATACATACTCGCACCTACACCCTCCACACACACACCACCCCAGACACTCACACCCACACTCCCAACTCACACACACCCACCTCATACACACTCACACCCACACTCCCCACTCACACACACCCACCTCATAGACGCTCACACGCACACTCCCCACTCACACACACCCACCTCATACACGCTCACACCCACACTCACCACTCATACACTCCACCCCAGGCACTCACACCCTCACTCCCAACTCACACACACCCACCTCATACACACTCACACCCACACTCCCCACTCACACACACACACCTCATATACACTCACACCCACACTCCCCACTCCCACACACCCACATCATACACACTCACATGCACACTTCCCAATCAAACACACCACCCCGACACTGACACGCACACTCCCCACTCACACACACCCACCTCATACACACTCACACCCACACTCACCACTCACACACACTGCCCCAGACACTCACAACCACACTCCCCACTCACAAACACCCACCTCATACACACTCACAACCACACTCCCCACTCACACACACCACCCCACAGACACACCCACACTCCCCACACAAACACACCCA
The DNA here is from genome assembly GCF_020745735.1 of Hemiscyllium ocellatum. NCBI lineage: Eukaryota > Metazoa > Chordata > Chondrichthyes > Orectolobiformes > Hemiscylliidae > Hemiscyllium > Hemiscyllium ocellatum. The sequence continues at coordinate 5,445,251 of NC_083401.1, read as the reverse complement.
CCACATACACACTCACACCCACCTCATACACACTCACAAACACCCACCTCATAGACACTCACACCCACACTCCCCACTCACACACACCCACCTCATACACGCTCACACCCACACTCACCACTCATACACTCCACCCCAGCCACTCACACCCTCACTCCCAACTCACACACATCCACATCATACACACTCACACCCACACGCCCCAATCACACACACACACCTCAGACACGCTCACACCTACACTCCCCACTCACACACACACCTCATATACACTCACACCCACACTCCCCACTCACACACACCCACCTCATACACACGCACACCTACACTCCCAACTCACACACACCCACCTCATACACACGCACAAACACACTCCACACTCACACAGACCCACCTCATACGCACTCACAACCACACTCCCCACTCACACACACCCACCTCATACACACTCACAACCACACTCCCCACTCACACACACCCACCTCATACATACTCTAACATACAAACCCCCTCACTCACCACCCCAGACACTCACACCCAGACTCCCAACTCACACACACCGACCTCATACACAGACACAAACACACTCCCCACACAAACACACCCACCACATACACACTCACACCCACCTCATACACACTCACAAACATCCACCTCATAGACACTCACACCCACACTCCCCACTCACACACACCCACCTCATACACGCTCACACCCACACTCCCCACTCACACACCCCAATACACACCCACACTCCCCACTCACACACATCCACCTCATACACACTCACACACACACTCTCCACTCACACACATCCACCTTATACACACTCACACGCACCTCATACACACTCACAAACACCCACCTCATAGACACTCACACCCACACTCCCCACTCACACACACCCACCTCATAAACGCTCACACCCACACTCACCACTCATACACTCCACCCCAGGCATTCACATCATACACACACACACCTCAGACACGCTCACACCTACACTCCCCACTCACACACACACCTCATATACACTCACACCCACACTCCCCACTCACACACACCCACCTCATACACACGCACAAACACACTTCCCACTCACACACACACACCTCAGACACGCTCACACCTACACTCCCCACTCACACACACACCTCATATACACTCACACCCACACTCCCCACTCACACACACTCACCTCATACACACGCACACCTACACTCCCAACTCACACACACCCACCTCATACACACGCACAAACACACTTCCCACTCACTCACACCCACCTCATACACACACACAAGCACCCACCTCATACACACTCACACCCACACTCCCCACACGAACACACCCACCACGTACACACTTACAGCCACACTCCACACTCACACACACACGCACACTCCTCATTCACACACACCCACCTGATACACACTCACACCCACCTCATACTCACTCACACACACCCACCTCATAGACACTCACACGCACACTCCCCACTCACACACATCCACCTCATACACACTTACACCTATCATCCCCACTCACACACACCACCCCAGATACACACCTACAATCCCCACTCACACACACCACGCCAGACACTCACAACCACACTCCCCACACACACACCCACCTCATACACACTCACACTTACACTCCCACTCACACACACCCACATCATACACACTCACATGCACACTCCCCAATCATACACACGCACCTCATACACACTCACACCCACACTCCCCACTCACACACATCCACCTCATACACACTCAAACCTACCATCCCCACTCACACACACCACGCCAGACACTCACAACCACACTCCCCACTCACAAACCCACCTCATACACACTCACACTTACACTCCCCGCTCACACACACCCAGCTCATACACACTCACACCCACACACCCCAAACATACACATGCACCTCATACACACTCACACTGACACTCCCCACTCACACACACCCACCTCATTCACACTCACACCTACAATCCCCACTCACACACACCACCCCAGACACTCACTCCCAGACTCCCAACTCACACACACCGACCTCATACACAGACACACCCACACTCCCCATTCACACACACCAACCTCATACACACTTACACCCACACACCCCACTCACACACACCCACCTCATACACACGCACAACCACACTCCCCACTCGCACACACCCACCTCATCCGCACTCACAACCACACTCCCCACTCGCACACACCCACCTCATACATACTCTAACATACAAACCCCCTCACTCACCACACCAGACACTCACACCCAGACTCCCAACTCACACACACCGACCTCATACACAGACACACCCACACTCCCCACACAAACACACCCACCACATACACACTCACACCCACCTCATACACACTCACAAACACCCACCTCATAGACACTCACACCCACACTCCCCACTCACACACACCCACCTCATACACGCTCACACCCACACTCCCCACTCACACACATCCACCTCATACACACTCACACACACACTCTCCACTCACACACATCCACCTTATACACACTCACACGCACCTCATACACACTCACACCCACACTCCCCACTCACACACACCCACCTCATACACGCTCACACCTACACTCCCCACTCACACACACCCACCACAAACACACTCACACCTACCATCCCCACTCACACACACCCACCTCATACACACTCACACCCACACTCGCCACTCACACACACCCACATCATACACACTCACACCCACACTCCCCACTCACACACACCCACCTCATACACACTCACACCCACACTCCCCACTCACACACACCCACCTCATACACACTCACACTTACACTTACACTCCCCACTCACACACACCCACCTCATACACACTCACACCCACCTCATACACACTCACAAGCACCCACCTCATACACACTCACACCCACACTCCCCACACGAACACCCCCACCACATACACACTTACAACCACACTCCCCACTCACACACACACGCACACTCCCCACTCACATACACCCACCTCATACACGCTCACACCCACAATCACCACTCATACACTCCACCCCAGGCACTCACACCCACACTCCCAACTCACACACACCCACCTCATACACACTCACACCCACACCCACACTCCCCACACACACACACCCACCTCATACATACTCTAACATACAAACCCCCTCACTCACCACCCCAGACACTCACACCCAGACTCCCAACTCAAACACACCGACCTCATACACAGACACACCCACACTCCCCACACAAACACACCCACCACACACACATTCACACCCACCTCATACACACACACACAAGCACCCACCTCATACACACTCACACCCACACTCCCCACACGAACACCCCCACCACATACACACTTACAACCACACTCCCCACTCACACACACACGCACACTCCCCACTCACATACACCCACCTCATACACGCTCACACCCACAATCACCACTCATACACTCCACCCCAGGCACTCACACCCACACTCCCAACTCACACACACCCACCTCATACACACTCACACCCACCTCATAGACACTCACACCCACACTCCCCACTCACACACACCCACGTCATACACGCTCACACCCACACTCACCACTCATACACTCCACCCCAGGCACTCACACCCACACTCCCCACACAAACACACCGACCTCATACACACTCACACCCACCTCATACACACTCACAAGCACCCACCTCATACACATTCACACCCACACTCCCCACACGAACACACCGACCTCATACATACTCACACCCATCTCATAGACACTCACACCCACACTCCCTACTCACACACACCCACCTCATACACGGTCACACCCACACTCACCACTCATACACTCCACCCAGGCACTCACTCCCTCACTCCCAACTCACACACACCCACCTCATACACACTCACACCTACCATCCCCACTCACACACACCACGCCAGACACTCACAACCACACTCCCCACACACACACCCACCTCATACACACTCACACCCACACTCCTCACTCACACGCACCCACATCATACACAGTCACATGCACACTCCACAATCAAAGACACCACCCCAGACACTGACAACCACACTCCCCACTCACACACACCCACCTCATACACACTCACACTTACACTCCCACTCACACACACCCACCTCATACACACTCACATGCACACTCCCCAATCATACGCATGCACCTCATACACACTCACACCCACACTCCCCACTCACACACACCCACCTCATACACACACACAACCACACTCCCCACTCACACACACCCACATCAGACACAATCACACCTACCATCCCCAATCACACACACTACCCCAGACACTCATACCCACTTTACCCACTCACACACACCTACCTCAAACACACTCACACCCATATGCACCAAACACAAACACACACACCTCATACACACTCACACCCACACTCCCCACTCAGACACACCCACCTCATACACACTCACACCTACCATCCCCACTCACACACACCACCCCAGATACACACCTACACTCACCACTCACACACACCACGCCAGTCACTCACAACCACACTCCCCACTCACACACCCACCTCATACACACTCACACTTACACTCCCACTCACACACACCCACATCATACACACTCACATGCACACTCCCCAATCAAACACACCACCCCAGACACTGACACCTACAGTCCCCACTCACACACACCCACCTCATACATACTCGCACCTACACCCTCCACACACACACCACCACAGACACTCACACCCAGACTGCCAACTCACACACACCGACCTCATACACACTCACACCCACACTCCCCACTCACACACACCCACCTCATACACACTTACAAACACACTCCCCACTCACACACACCCACCTCATACACACACACAACCACACTCCCCACTCACACACACCCACCACATACATACTCTAACATACAAAGCCCCTCACTCACCACCCCAGACACTCACACCCAGACTCCCAACTCAAACACACCAACCTCATACACAGACACACCCACACTCCCCACACAAACACACCCACCACATACACACTCACACCCACCTCATACACACTCACAAGCACCCACCTCATACACACTCACACCCACCTCATACACACTCACAAGCACCCACCTCATACACACTCACAACCACACTCCCCACATGAACACACCCACCACATACACACTTACAACCACACTCCCCACTCACACACACCTGCACATTCCTCATTCACACACACCCACCTCATACACGCTCAAACTCACACTCACCACTCATACACTCCACCCCAGGCACTCACACCCACACTCCCAACTCACACACACCCACCTCATACACAGTCACACCCACCTCATACACACTCACACACTCCCACCTCATAGACACTCATACCCACACTCCCCACTCACACACACCCACGTCATACACACTCACACACACACACACACCTCATAGACACTCACACCTACACTCCCCACTCACACACACCCACCTCATACACGGTCACACCCACACTCACCACTCATACACTCCACCCAGGCACTCACACACTCAGTCCCAACTCACACACACCCACCTCATACACACTCACACCTACCATCCCCACTCACACACACACCACCCCAGATACACACCTACATTCCTCACTCACACACACCACGCCAGACACTCACAACCACACTCCCCACTCACACACCACCTCATACATACTCACACCTACACGCCCCAATCATACACACGCACCTCATACACGCTCACACCTACACTCCCCATTCACACACAACCACCTCATACATGCTCGCACCTACACCCTCCACACACACACCACCCCAGACACTCACACCCAGACTCCCAACTCACATACACCGACCTCAGACACACTCACACCCACACTCCCCACTCACACACACACGCACACTCCTCATTCACACACACCCACCTCATGCACACTCACACCCACACTCCCCACTCACACACACATGCACACTCTTCATTCACACACACCCACCTCATGCACACTCACACCCACCTCATACACACTCACACACACCCACCTCATAGACACTCACACGCACACTCCCCACTCACACACACCCACCTCACACACGCTCACCCCCACACTCACACACACCCACATCATACACACTCACATGCACACTCCCCAATCAACCACACCACCCCAGACACTGACACGCACACTCCCCACTCACACACACACCCACCTCATACATACTCACACCTACACCCTCCACACACACACACTACCCCAGACACTCACACCCACATTACCCACTCACACACACCGACCTCAAACACACTCACGCCCATATTCCCCAAACATAAATACACACACCTCATACACACTCACACCCACACTCCCCAATCAGACACACCCACCTCAAACACACTCACACCTACCATTCCCACTCAGACACACCCCTCTCAGACATAATCACAACTACACCTTCCACACACACACACCACCCCAGACACTCACACCCAGACTCCCAACTCACACACACCGACCTCATACACAGACACACCCACACTCCCCACACGAACACACCCACCACATACACACTTACAACCACACTCCCACCTCATAGACACTCACACCCACACTCCCAACTCACACACACCCACCTCATACACACTCACACCTACACTCCCCACTCACACACACCCACCTCATACACACGCACAACCACACTCCCCACTCACACACACCCACCTCATACACACTCACAATTACACTCCCACTCACACACACCCACATCATACACACTCACACACACACTCCCCACTCACACACATCCACCTCATACACACTCACACCGACACGCCCCAATCATACACACGCACCTCGTACACACTCACAGCCACACTCCCCACTCATACACACCCACCTCATACATGCACGCACCTACACCCTCCACACACACACCACCCCAGACACTCACACCCAGACTCCCAACTCAAACACACTGACCTCATACACAGACACACCCACACTCCCCACACAAACACACCCACCACATACACACTCACACCCACCTCATACACACACACACAAGCACCCACCTCATACACACTCACACCCACACTCCCCACACGAACACACCCACCACATACACACTTACAACCACACTCCCACCTCATAGACACTCACACCCACACTCCCCACACAAACACACCCACCTCATACACACTCACACCCACCTCATACACACTCACACCCACACTCCCCACTCACACACACCCACCTCATACACACTCACAAACACACTCCCCACTCACACACACCCAACTCATACGCACTCACAACCACACTCCCCACTCACACACACCCACCTCATACATACTCTAACATACAAACCCCCTCACTCAACACCCCAGACACTCACACCCAGACTCCCAACTCACACACACCGACCTCATACACAGACACACCCACACTCCCCACACACTCACACCCACCACATACACACTCACACCCACCTCATACACACACACAAGCACCCACCTCATACACACTCACACCCACACTCCCCACACGAACACACCCACCACATACACACTTACAACCATACTCCCACCTCATAGACACTCACACCCACACTCCCCACTCACACACACCCACCTCATACACACACACAAGCACCCACCTCATACACACTCACACACACACACCTCATAGACACTCACACACACACTCCCCACTCACACACACCCACCTCATACACGGTCACATGCACACTCCCCAATCATACACACGCACCTCATACACACTCAAACCTACCATCCCCACTCACACACACCACGCCAGACACTCACAACCACACTCCCCACTCACAAACCCACCTCATACACACTCACACTTACACTCCCCGCTCACACACACCCACCTCATTCACGCTCACACCTACAATCCCCACTCACACACACCACCCCAGACACTCACTCCCAGACTCCCAACTCACACACAACGACCTCATACACAGACACACCCACACTCCCCATTCACACACACCAACCTCATACACACTCACACCCACACACCCCACTCACACACACCCACCTCATACACACGCATAACCACACTCCCCACTCGCACACACCCACCTCATCCGCACTCACAACCACACTCCCCACTCGCACACACCCACCTCATACATACTCTAACATACAAACCCCCTCACTCACCACACCAGACTCTCACACACCGACCTCATACACACTCACACCCACACTCCCCACTCACACACACACGCACACTCCTCATTCACACACACCCACCTTATGCACACTCACACCCACCTCATACTCACTCACACACACACACACACCTCATAGACACTCACACGCACACTCCCCACACAAACACACCGACCACATACACACTCACACCCACCTCATACACACTCACAAACATCAACATCATACACACTCACACCCACACACCCCATACACATGCACCTCATACACACTCACACTGACACTCCCCACTCACACACACCCACCTCATTCACGCTCACACCTACAATCCCCACTCACACACACCACCCCAGACACTCACTCCCAGACTCCCAACTCACACACACCGACCTCATACACACTCACACCCATATGCCCCAAACACAAACACACACACCTCATACACACTCACACCCACACTCCCCACTCAGACACACCCACCTCATACACACTCACACCTACCATCCCCACTCACACTCACCACCCCAGACACTCACACCCAGACTCCCAACTCACACACACCGACCTCATACACACTCACACCCACACTCACCACACATATACTCCAACCCAGGCATTCACACCCTCACTCCCAACTCACACACACCCACATCATACACACTCACACCCACACACCCCAATCACACACACCCACCTCATACACACTCACTCCCACACTCCCAACTCACACTCACCTCATATACACTCATACCCACACTCCGCACTCACACACACTCACATCATCCACATTCACATGCACATTCCCCAATCAAACACACGACCCCAGACACTGACACGCACACTCCCCACTCACACACACCCACCTCATACACAATCACACCTACACTCCCCACTCACACACACTACCCCAGACACTCACACCCACATTACCCACTCACACACACCCACCTCAAACACACATTCACCTACACTCCCCACTCAGACACACCCACCTCAAACACACTCACACCTACCATCCCCACTCAGACACACCCCCCTCATTCATAATCACACCTACACCCTCCACGCACACACCCCATCCCAGACACTCACACCCAGACTCCCAACTCACACACACCCACCTCATACACACTCACAAACACACTCCCCACTCACACCCACCCAACTCATACGCACTCACAACCACACTCCCCACTCGGACACATCCACCTCATACATGCTCTAACATACAAACCCCCTCACTCACCACCCCAGACACTCACACCCAGACTCCCAACTCAAACACACCGACCTCATACACAGACACACCCACACTCCCCACACAAACACACCCACCACATACACACTCACACCCACCTCATACACACACACACAAGCACCCACCTCATACACACTCACACCCACACTCCCCACACGAACACACCCACCACATACACACTTACAACCACACTCCCACCTCATAGACACTCACACCCACACTCCCAACTCACACACACCCACCTCATACACACTCACACCTACCATCCCCACTCACACAAACCACCCCAGATACACACCTACAATCCCCACTCACACACACCACGCCAGACACTCACAACCACACTCCCCACTCACACACCCACCTCATACACACTCACAATTACACTCCCACTCACACAGACCCACATCATACACACTCACATGCACACTCCCCAATCATACACACGCACCTCATACACACTCACAGCCACACTCCCCACTCACACACACCCACCTCATGCACGCTCACACCTACACTCCCCACTCACACACAACCACCTCATACATGCTCGCACCTACACCCTCCACACACACACCACACCAGACACTCACACCCAGACTGCCAACTCACACACACCGACCTCATACACACTCACACCCACACACCCCACTCACACACACCCACCTCATACACACTCACAAACACACACCCAACTAACACACACCCACCTCATCCGCACTCACAACCACACTCCCCACTCACACACACCCACCTCATACATACTCCAACATACAAACCCCCTCACTCCCCACCCCAGACACTCACACCCAGACTCCCAACTCAAACACACCGACCTCATACACAGACACACCCACACTCCCCACACAAACACACCCACCACTTACACACTCACATCCACCTCATACACACACACACACAAGCACCCACCTCATACACACTCACACCCACACTCCCCACACGAACACACCCACCACATACACACTTACAACCACACTCCCCACTCACACACACACACACACTCCTCATTCACACACACCCACCTGATACACACTCACACCCACCTCATACTCACTCACACACACCCACCTCATAGACACTCACACGCACACTCCCCACTCACACACATCCACCTCATACACACTTACACCTATCATCCCCACTCACACAAACCACCCCAGATACACACCTACAATCCCCACTCACACACACCACGCCAGACACTCACAACCACACTCCCCACTCACACACCCACCTCATACACACTCACACTTACACTCCCACTCACACACACCCACATCATACACACTCACACCCACACTCCCCACTCACACACATCCACCTCATACACACTCAAACCTACCATCCCCACTCACACACACCACGCCAGACACTCACAACCACACTCCCCACTCACAAACCCACCTCATACACACTCACACTTACACTCCCCGCTCACACACACCCAGCTCATACACACTCACACCCACACACCCCAAACATACGCATGCACCTCATACACACTCACACTGACACTCCCCACTCACACACACCCACCTCATTCACGCTCACACCTACAATCCCCACTCACACACACCACCCCAGACACTCACTCCCAGACTCCCAACTCACACACACCGACCTCATACACAGACACACCCACACTCCCCATTCACACACACCAACCTCATACACACTCACACCCACACACCCCACTCACACACACCCACCTCATACACACGCACAACCACACTCCCCACTCGCACACACCCACCTCATCCGCACTCACAACCACACTCCCCACTCGCACACACCCACCTCATACATACTCTAACATACAAACCCCCTCACTCACCACACCAGACTCTCACACACCGACCTCATACACACTCACACCCACACTCCCCACTCACACACACACGCACACTCCTCATTCACACACACCCACCTTATGCACACTCACACCCACCTCATACTCACTCACACACACACACACCTCATAGACACTCACACGCACACTCCCCACACAAACACACCGACCACATACACACTCACACCCACCTCATACACACTCACAAACACCAACATCATACAAACTCACACCCACACACCCCAATCACACACACCCACCTCATACACACTCACACCCACACTCCCCACTCACACACACCCACATCATACACAATCACACCTACACTCCCCATTCACACACACTACCCCAGACACTCACACCCACATTACCCACTCACACACACCCACCTCAAACACACTCACACCCATATGCCCCAAACACAAACACACACACCTCATACACACTCACACCCACACTCCCCACTCAGACACACCCACCTCATACACACTCACACCTACCATCCCCACTCACACTCACCACCCCAGACACTCACACCCAGACTCCCAACTCACACACACCGACCTCATACACACTCACACCCACACTCACCACACATATACTCCAACCCAGGCATTCACACCCTCACTCCCAACTCACACACACCCACATCATACACACTCACACCCACACACCCCAATCACACACACCCACCTCATACACACTCACTCCCACACTCCCAACTCACACAGACACCTCATATACACTCACACCCACACTCCGCACTCACACACACTCACATCATCCACACTCACATGCACATTCCCCAATCAAACACACGACCCCAGACACTGACACGCACACTCCCCACTCACACATACCCACCTCATACACAATCACACCTACACTCCCCACTCACACACACTACCCCAGACACTCACACCCACATTACCCACTCACACACACCGACCTCAAACACACTTTCACCTACACTCCCCACTCAGAGACACCCACCTCAAACACACTCACACCTACCATCCCCACTCAGACACACCCCCCTCATTCATAATCACACCTACACCCTCCACGCACACTCCCCATCCCTGACACTCACACCCAGACTCCCAACTCACACACATCGACCTCATACACACTCACAAACACACTCCCCACTCACACCCACCCAACTCATACGCACTCACAACCACACTCCCCACTCGGACACATCCACCTCATACATGCTCTAACATACAAACCCCCTCACTCACCACCCCAGACACTCACACCCAGACTCCCAACTCAAACACACCGACCTCATACACAGACACACCCACACTCCCCACACAAACACACCCACCACATACACACTTACAACCACACTCCCACCTCATAGACACTCACACCCACACTCCCAAATCACACACACCCACCTCATACACACTCACACCGACCATCCCCACTCACACAAACCACCCCAGATACACACCTACAATCCCCACTCACACACACCACGCCAGACACTCACAACCACACTCCCCACTCACACACCCACCTCATACACACTCACAATTACACTCCCACTCACACAGACCCACATCATACACACTCACATGCACACTCCCCAATCATACACACGCACCTCATACACACTCACAGCCACACTCCCCACTCACACACACCCACCTCATGCACGCTCACACCTACACTCCCCACTCACACACAACCACCTCATACATGCTCGCACCTACACCCTCCACACACACACCACACCAGACACTCACACCCAGACTGCCAACTCACACACACCGACCTCATACACACTCACACCCACACACCCCACTCACACACACCCACCTCATACACACTCACTCCCACACTCCCAACTCACACAGACACCTCATATACACTCACACCCACACTCCGCACTCACACACACTCACATCATCCACACTCACATGCACATTCCCCAATCAAACACACGACCCCAGACACTGACACGCACACTCCCCACTCACACATACCCACCTCATACACAATCACACCTACACTCCCCACTCACACACACTACCCCAGACACTCACACCCACATTACCCACTCACACACACCGACCTCAAACACACTTTCACCTACACTCCCCACTCAGAGACACCCACCTCAAACACACTCACACCTACCATCCCCACTCAGACACACCCCCCTCATTCATAATCACACCTACACCCTCCACGCACACACCCCATCCCTGACACTCACACCCAGACTCCCAACTCACACACATCGACCTCATACACACTCACAAACACACTCCCCACTCACACCCACCCAACTCATACGCACTCACAACCACACTCCCCACTCGGACACATCCACCTCATACATGCTCTAACATACAAACCCCCTCACTCACCACCCCAGACACTCACACCCAGACTCCCAACTCAAACACACCGACCTCATACACAGACACACCCACACTCCCCACACAAACACACCCACCACACACACACTCACACCCACCTCATACACACACACACAAGCACCCACCTCATACACACTCACACCCACACTCCCCACACGAACACACCCACCACATACACACTTACAACCACACTCCCACCTCATAGACACTCACACCCACACTCCCAACTCACACACACCCACCTCATACACACTCACACCTACCATCCCCACTCACACAAACCACCCCAGATACACACCTACAATCCCCACTCACACACACCACGCCAGACACTCACAACCACACTCCCCACTCACACACCCACCTCATACACACTCACAATTACACTCCCACTCACACACACCCACATCATACACACTCACATGCACACTCCCTAATCATACACACGCACCTCATACACACTCACAGCCACACTCCCCACTCACACACACCCACCTCATGCACGCTCACACCTACACTCCCCACTCACACACAACCACCTCATACATGCTCGCACCTACACCCTCCACACACACACCACACCAGACACTCACACCCAGACTGCCAACTCACACACACCGACCTCATACACACTCACACCCACACACCCCACTCACACACACCCACCTCATACACACTCTCAAACACACACCCCACTAACACACACCCACCTCATCCGCACTCACAACCACACTCCCCACTCACACACACCCACCTCATACATACTCCAACATACAAACCCCCTCACTCCCCACCCCAGACACTCACACCCAGACTCCCAACTCAAACACACCGACCTCATACACAGACACACCCACACTCCCCACACAAACACACCCACCACTTACACACTCACAACCACACTCCCCACTCACACACACCCACATCATACACACTCACACCCATCTGCCCCAAACACAAACACACACACCTCATACACACTCACACCCACACTCCCCACTCAGACACACCCACCTCATACACACTCACACCTACCATCCCCACTCACACTCACCACCCCAGACACTCACACCCAGACTCCCAACTCACACACACCCACCTCATACACACTCACACCCACACCCACACTCCCCACTCACACACACCGACCTCATACATACTCTAACATACAAACCCCCTCACTCACCACCCCAGACACTCACACCCAGACTCCCAACTCAAACACACCGACCTCATACACAGACACACCCACACTCCCCACACAAACACACCCACGATATACACACTCACACCCACCTCATACACACTCACACCCACACTCCCCACACGAACACACCCACCACGTACACACTTACAGCCACACTCCCCACTCACACACGCACACTCCTCATTCACACACACCCACCTGATACACACTCACACCCACCTCATACTCACTCACACACACCCACCTCATAGACACTCACACGCACACTCCCCACTCACACACATCCACCTCATACACACTTACACCTATCATCCCCACTCACACACACCACCCCAGATACACACCTACAATCCCCACTCACACACACCACGCCAGACACTCACAACCACACTCCCCACTCACACACCCACCTCATACACACTCACACTTACACTCCCACTCACACACACCCACATCATACACACTCACATGCACACTCCCCAATCATACACACGCACCTCATACACACTCACACCCACACTCCCCACTCACACACATCCACCTCATACACACTCAAACCTACCATCCCCACTCACACACACCACGCCAGACACTCACAACCACACTCCCCACTCACACACACCGACCTCATACACACTCACACTTACACTCCCCACTCACAAACCCACCTCATACACACTCACACTTACACTCCCCGCTCACACACACCCAGCTCATACACACTCACACCCACACACCCCAAACATACACATGCACCTCATACACACTCACACTGACACTCCCCACTCACACACACCCACCTCATTCACGCTCACACCTACAATCCCCACTCACACACACCACCCCAGACACTCACTCCCAGACTCCCAACTCACACACACCGACCTCATACACAGACACACCCACACTCCCCATTCACACACACCAACCTCATACACACTCACACCCACACACCCCACTCACACACACCCACCTCATACACACGCACAACCACACTCCCCACTCGCACACACCCACCTCATCCGCACTCACAACCACATTCCCCACTCGCACACACCCACCTCATACATACTCTAACATACAAACCCCCTCACTCACCACACCAGACTCTCACACACCGACCTCATACACACTCACACCCACACTCCCCACTCACACACACACGCACACTCCTCATTCACACACACCCACCTTATGCACACTCACACCCACCTCATACTCACTCACACACACACACACCTCATAGACACTCACACGCACACTCCCCACACAAACACACCGACCACATACACACTCACACCCACCTCATACACACTCACAAACATCAACATCATACACACTCACACCCACACACCCCATACACATGCACCTCATACACACTCACACTGACACTCCCCACTCACTCACACCCACCTCATTCACGCTCACACCTACAATCCCCACTCACACACACCACCCCAGACACTCACTCCCAGACTCCCAACTCACACACACCGACCTCATACACACTCACACCCATATGCCCCAAACACAAACACACACACCTCATACACACTCACACCCACACTCCCCACTCAGACACACCCACCTCATACACACTCACACCTACCATCCCCACTCACACTCACCTCCCCAGACACTCACACCCAGACTCCCAACTCACACACACCGACCTCATACACACTCACACCCACACTCACCACACATATACTCCAACCCAGGCATTCACACCCTCACTCCCAACTCACACACACCCACATCATACACACTCACACCCACACACCCCAATCACACACACCCACCTCATACACACTCACTCCCACACTCCCAACTCACACACACCTCATATACACTCATACCCACACTCCGCACTCACACACACTCACATCATCCACATTCACATGCACATTCCCCAATCAAACACACGACCCCAGACACTGACACGCACACTCCCCACTCACACATACCCACCTCATACACAATCACACCTACACTCCCCACTCACACACACTACCCCAGACACTCACACCCACATTACCCACTCACACACACCGACCTCAAACACACATTCACCTACACTCCCCACTCAGACACACCCACCTCAAACACACTCACACCTACCATCCCCACTCAGACACACCCCCCTCATTCATAATCACACCTACACCCTCCACGCACACACCCCATCCCAGACACTCACACCCAGACTCCCAACTCACACACACCCACCTCATACACAGACACACCCACACTCCCCACACAAACACACCCACCACATACACACTCACACCCACCTCATACACACACACACAAGCACCCACCTCATACACACTCACACCCACACTCCCCACACGAACACACCCACCACATACACACTTACAACCACACTCCCACCTCATAGACATTCACACCCACACTCCCAACTCACACACACCCACCTCATGCACGCTCACACCTACAATCCCCACTCACACACACCACGCCAGACACTCACAACCACACTCCCCACTCACACACCCACCTCATACACACTCACAATTACACTCCCACTCACACACACCCACATCATACACAATCACACCTACACTCCCCACTCACACACACTACCCCAGACACTCACACCCACATTACCCACTCACACACACCGACCTCAAACACACATTCACCTACACTCCCCACTCAGACACACCCACCTCAAACACACTCACACCTACCATCCCCACTCAGACACACCCCCCTCATTCATAATCACACCTACACCCTCCACGCACACACCCCATCCCAGACACTCACACCCAGACTCCCAACTCACACACACCCACCTCATACACACTCACAAACACACTCCCCACTCACACCCACCCAACTCATACGCACTCAAAACCACACTCCCCACTCGGACACATCCACCTCATACATGCTCTAACATACAAACCCCCTCACTCACCACCCCAGACACTCACACCCAGACTCCCAACTCAAACACACCGACCTCATACACAGACACACCCACACTCCCCACACAAACACACCCACCACATACACACTCACACCCACCTCATACACACACACACAAGCACCCACCTCATACACACTCACACCCACACTCCCCACACGAACACACCCACCACATACACACTTACAACCACACTCCCACCTCATAGACACTCACACCCACACTCCCAACTCACACACACCCACCTCATACACACTCACACCTACCATCCCCACTCACACAAACCACCCCAGATACACACCTACAATCCCCACTCACACACACCACGCCAGACACTCACAACCACACTCCCCACTCACACACCCACCTCATACACACTCACAATTACACTCCCACTCACACACACCCACATCATACACACTCACATGCACACTCCCCAATCATACACACGCACCTCATACACACTCACACCCACACTCCCCACTCACACACATCCACCTCATACACACTCAAACCTACCATCCCCACTCACACACACCACGCCAGACACTCACAACCACACTCCCCACTCACAAACCCACCTCATACACACTCACACTTACACTCCCCGCTCACACACACCCAGCTCATACACACTCACACCCACACACCCCAAACATACGCATGCACCTCATACACACTCACACTGACACTCCCCACTCACACACACCCACCTCATTCACGCTCACACCTACAATCCCCACTCACACACACCACCCCAGACACTCACTCCCAGACTCCCAACTCACACACACCGACCTCATACACACTCACACCCATATGCCCCAAACACAAACACACACACCTCATACACACTCACACCCACACTCCCCACTCAGACACACACACCTCATACACACTCACACCTACCATCCCCACTCACACTCACCACCCCAGGCACTCACACCCAGACTCCCAACTCACACACACCGACCTCATACACACTCACACCCACACTCACCACACATATACTCCAACCCAGGCATTCACACCCTCACTCCCAACTCACACACACCCACATCATACACATTCACACCCACACACCCCAATCACACACACCCACCTCATACACACTCACTCCCACACTCCCAACTCACACACACCCACCTCATACACACGCACAACCACACTCCCCACTCGCACACACCCACCTCATCCGCACTCACAACCACACTCCCCACTCGCACACACCCACCTCATCCGCACTCACAACCACACTCCCCACTCGCACACACCCACCTCATACATACTCTAACATACAAACCCCCTCACTCACCACACCAGACTCTCACACACCGACCTCATACACACTTACACCCACACTCCCCACTCACACACACACGCACACTCCTCATTCACACACACCCACCTTATGCACACTCACACCCACCTCATACTCACTCACACACACACACACCTCATAGACACTCACACGCACACTCCCCACACAAACACACCGACCACATACACACTCACACCCACCTCATACACACTCACAAACACCAACATCATACACACTCACACCCACACACCCCATACACATGCACCTCATACACACTCACACTGACACTCCCCACTCACACACACCCACCTCATTCACGCTCACACCTACAATCCCCACTCACACACACCACCCCAGACACTCACTCCCAGACTCCCAACTCACACACACCGACCTCATACACACTCACACCCATATGCCCCAAACACAAACACACACACCTCATACACACTCACACCCACACTCCCCACTCAGACACACCCACCTCATACACACTCACACCTACCATCCCCACTCACACTCACCACCCCAGACACTCACACCCAGACTCCCAACTCACACACACCGACCTCATACACACTCACACCCACACTCACCACACATATACTCCAACCCAGGCATTCACACCCTCACTCCCAACTCACACACACCCACATCATACACACTCACACCCACACACCCCAATCACACACACCCACCTCATACACACTCACTCCCACACTCCCAACTCACACTCACCTCATATACACTCATACCCACACTCCGCACTCACACACACTCACATCATCCACATTCACATGCACATTCCCCAATCAAACACACGACCCCAGACACTGACACGCACACTCCCCACTCACACATACCCACCTCATACACAATCACACCTACACTCCCCACTCACACACACTACCCCAGACACTCACACCCACATTACCCACTCACACACACCGACCTCAAACACACATTCACCTACACTCCCCACTCAGACACACCCACCTCAAACACACTCACACCTACCATCCCCACTCAGACACACCCCCCTCATTCATAATCACACCTACACCCTCCACGCACACACCCCATCCCAGACACTCACACCCAGACTCCCAACTCACACACACCCACCTCATACACACTCACAAACACACTCCCCACTCACACCCACCCAACTCATACGCACTCACAACCACACTCCCCACTCGGACACATCCACCTCATACATGCTCTAACATACAAACCCCCTCACTCACCACCCCAGACACTCACACCCAGACTCCCAACTCAAACACACCGACCTCATACACAGACACACCCACACTCCCCACACAAACACACCCACCACATACACACTCACACCCACCTCATACACACACACACAAGCACCCACCTCATACACACTCACACCCACACTCCCCACACGAACACACCCACCACATACACACTTACAACCACACTCCCACCTCATAGACACTCACACCTACCATCCCCACTCACACAAACCACCCCAGATACACACCTACAATCCCCACTCACACACACCACGCCAGACACTCACAACCACACTCCCCACTCACACACCCACCTCATACACACTCACAATTACACTCCCACTCACACACACCCACATCATACACACTCACATGCACACTCCCCAATCATACACACGCACCTCATACACACTCACAGCCACACTCCCCACTCACACACACCCACCTCATGCACGCTCACACCTACACTCCCCACTCACACACAACCACCTCATACATGCTCGCACCTACACCCTCCACACACACACCACACCAGACACTCACACCCAGACTGCCAACTCACACACACCGACCTCATACACACTCACACCCACACACCCCACTCACACACACCCACCTCATACACACTCACAAACACACACCCCACTAACACACACCCACCTCATCCGCACTCACAACCACACTCCCCACTCACACACACCCACCTCATACATACTCCAACATACAAACCCCCTCACTCCCCACCCCAGACACTCACACCCAGACTCCCAACTCAAACACACCGACCTCATACACAGACACACCCACACTCCCCACACAAACACACCCACCACTTACACACTCACATCCACCTCATACACACACACACAAGCACCCACCTCATACACACTCACACCCACACTCCCCACACGAACACACCCACCACGTACACACTTACAGCCACACTCCCCACTCACACACACACGCACACTCCTCATTCACACACACCCACCTGATACACACTCACACCCACCTCATACTCACTCACACACACCCACCTCATAGACACTCACACGCACACTCCCCACTCACACACATCCACCTCATACACACTTACACCTATCATCCCCACTCACACAAACCACCCCAGATACACACCTACAATCCCCACTCACACACACCACGCCAGACACTCACAACCACACTCCCCACTCACACACCCACCTCATACACACTCACACTTACACTCCCACTCACACACACCCACATCATACACACTCACATGCACACTCCCCAATCATACACACGCACCTCATACACACTCACACCCACACTCCCCACTCACACACACCCACCTCATACACACTCAAACCTACCATCCCCACTCACACACACCACGCCAGACACTCACAACCACACTCCCCACTCACAAACCCACCTCATACACACTCACACTTACACTCCCCGCTCACACACACCCAGCTCATACACACTCACACCCACACACCCCAAACATACGCATGCACCTCATACACACTCACACTGACACTCCCCACTCACACACACCCACCTCATTCACGCTCACACCTACAATCCCCACTCACACACACCACCCCAGACACTCACTCCCAGACTCCCAACTCACACACACCGACCTCATACACACTCACACCCATATGCCCCAAACACAAACACACACACCTCATACACACTCACACCCACACTCCCCACTCAGACACACCCACCTCATACACACTCACACCTACCATCCCCACTCACACTCACCACCCCAGGCACTCACACCCAGACTCCCAACTCACACACACCGACCTCATACACACTCACACCCACACTCACCACACATATACTCCAACCCAGGCATTCACACCCTCACTCCCAACTCACACACACCCACATCATACACACTCACACCCACACACCCCAATCACACACACCCACCTCATACACACTCACTCCCACACTCCCAACTCACACACACCCACCTCATACACACGCACTACCACACTCCCCACTCGCACACACCCACCTCATCCGCACTCACAACCACACTCCCCACTCGCACACACCCACCTCATCCGCACTCACAACCACACTCCCCACTCGCACACACCCACCTCATACATACTCTAACATACAAACCCCCTCACTCACCACACCAGACTCTCACACACCGACCTCATACACACTCACACCCACACTCCCCACTCACACACACACGCACACTCCTCATTCACACACACCCACCTTATGCACACTCACACCCACCTCATACTCACTCACACACACACACACCTCATAGACACTCACACGCACACTCCCCACACAAACACACCGACCACATACACACTCACACCCACCTCATACACACTCACAAACATCAACATCATACACACTCACACCCACACACCCCATACACATGCACCTCATACACACTCACACTGACACTCCCCACTCACACACACCCACCTCATTCACGCTCACACCTACAATCCCCACTCACACACACCACCCCAGACACTCACTCCCAGACTCCCAACTCACACACACCGACCTCATACACACTCACACCCATATGCCCCAAAGACAAACACACACACCTCATACACACTCACACCCACACTCCCCACTCAGACACACCCACCTCATACACACTCACACCTACCATCCCCACTCACACTCACCACCCCAGACACTCACACCCAGACTCCCAACTCACACACACCGACCTCATACACACTCACACCCACACTCACCACACATATACTCCAACCCAGGCATTCACACCCTCACTCCCAACTCACACACACCCACATCATACACACTCACACCCACACACCCCAATCACACACACCCACCTCATACACACTCACTCCCACACTCCCAACTCACACACACCTCATATACACTCATACCCACACTCCGCACTCACACACACTCACATCATCCACATTCACATGCACATTCCCCAATCAAACACACGACCCCAGACACTGACACGCACACTCCCCACTCACACACACCCACCTCATACACAATCACACCTACACTCCCCACTCACACACACTACCCCAGACACTCACACCCACATTACCCACTCACACACACCGACCTCAAACACACATTCACCTACACTCCCCACTCAGAGACACCCACCTCAAACACACTCACACCTACCATCCCCACTCAGACACACCCCCCTCATTCATAATCACACCTACACCCTCCACGCACACACCCCATCCCAGACACTCACTCCCAGACTCCCAACTCACACACACCCACCTCATACACACTCACAAACACACTCCCCACTCACACCCACCCAACTCATACGCACTCACAACCACACTCCCCACTCGGACACATCCACCTCATACATGCTCTAACATACAAACCCCCTCACTCACCACCCCAGACACTCACACCCAGACTCCCAACTCAAACACACCGACCTCATACACAGACACACCCACACTCCCCACACAAACACACCCACCACATACACACTCACACCCACCTCATACACACACACACAAGCACCCACCTCATACACACTCACACCCACACTCCCCACACGAACACACCCACCACATACACACTTACAACCACACTCCCACCTCATACACACTCACACCCACACTCCCAACTCACACACACCCACCTCATACACACTCACACCTACCATCCCCACTCACACAAACCACCCCAGATACACACCTACAATCCCCACTCACACACACCACGCCAGACACTCACAACCACACTCCCCAATCACACACCCACCTCATACACACTCACAATTACACTCCCACTCACACACACCCACATCATACACACTCACATGCACACTCCCCAATCATACACACGCACCTCATACACACTCACAGCCACACTCCCCACTCACACACACCCACCTCATACATGCTCGCACCTACACCCTCCACACACACACCACACCAGACACTCACACCCAGACTGCCAACTCACACACACCGACCTCATACACACTCACACCCACACACCCCACTCACACACACCCACCTCATACACACTCACAAACACACACCCAACTAACACACACCCACCTCATCCGCACTCACAACCACACTCCCCACTCACACACACCCACCTCATACATACTCCAACATACAAACCCCCTCACTCCCCACCCCAGACACTCACACCCAGACTCCCAACTCAAACACACCGACCTCATACACAGACACACCCACACTCCCCACACAAACACACCCACCACTTACACACTCACAACCACACTCCCCACTCACACACACCCACATCATACACACTCACACCCACCTCATACACACTCACAAACACCCACATCATACACACTCACACCCACACACCCCAATCACACACACCCACCTGATACACACTCACACCCACACTCCCCACTCACACACACCCACATCATACACAATCACACCTACACTCCCCATTCACACACACTACCCCAGACACTCACACCCACATTACCCACTCACACACACCCACCTCATACATACTCTAACATACAAACCCCCTCACTCCCCACCCCAGACACTCACACCCAGACTCCCAACTCAAACACACCGACCTCATACACACTCACACCCACACTCCCCACACAAACACACCCACGATATACACACTCACACCCACCTCATACACACACACAAGCACCCACCTCATACACACTCACACCCACACTCCCCACACGAACACACCCACCACGTACACACTTACAGCCACACTCCCCACTCACACACACACGCACACTCCTCATTCACACACACCCACCTGATACACACTCACACCCACCTCATACTCACTCACACACACCCACCTCATAGACACTCACACGCACACTCCCCACTCACACACATCCACCTCATACACACTTACACCTATCATCCCCACTCACACAAACCACCCCAGATACACACCTACAATCCTCACTCACACACACCACGCCAGACACTCACAACCACACTCCCCACTCACACACCCACCTCATACACACTCACACTTACACTCCCACTCACACACACCCACATCATACACACTCACATGCACACTCCCCAATCATACACACGCACCTCATACACACTCACACCCACACTCCCCACTCACACACATCCACCTCATACACACTCAAACCTACCATCCCCACTCACACACACCACGCCAGACACTCACAACCACACTCCCCACTCACAAACCCACCTCATACACACTCACACTTACACTCCCCGCTCACACACACCCAGCTCATACACACTCACACCCACACACCCCAAACATACGCATGCACCTCATACACACTCACACTGACACTCCCCACTCACACACACCCACCTCATTCACGCTGACACCTACAATCCCCACTCACACACACCACCCCAGACACTCACTCCCAGACTCCCAACTCACACACACCGACCTCATACACAGACACACCCACACTCCCCACTCACACACACCAACCTCATACACACTCACACCCACACACCCCACTCACACACACCCACCTCATACACACTCACAACCACACTCCCCACTCGCACACACCCACCTCATCCGCACTCACAACCACACTCCCCACTCGCACACACCCACCTCATACATACTCTAACATACAAACCCCCTCACTCACCACACCAGACTCTCACACACCGACCTCATACACACTCACACCCACACTCCCCACTCACACACACACGCACACTCCTCATTCACACACACCCACCTTATGCACACTCACACCCACCTCATACTCACTCACACACACACACACCTCATAGACACTCACACGCACACTCCCCACACAAACACACCGACCACATACACACTCACACCCACCTCATACACACTCACAAACACCAACATCATACAAACTCACACCCACACACCCCAATCACACACACCCACCTCATACACACTCACACCCACACTCCCCACTCACACACACCCACATCATACACAATCACACCTACACTCCCCATTCACACACACTACCCCAGACACTCACACCCACATTACCCACTCACACACACCCACCTCAAACACACTCACACCCATATGCCCCAAACACAAACACACACACCTCATACACACTCACACCCACACTCCCCACTCAGACACACCCACCTCATACACACTCACACCTACCATCCCCACTCACACTCACCACCCCAGACACTCACACCCAGACTCCCAACTCACACACACCGACCTCATACACACTCACACCCACACTCACCACACATATACTCCAACCCAGGCATTCACACCCTCACTCCCAACTCACACACACCCACATCATACACACTCACACCCACACACCCCAATCACACACACCCACCTCATACACACTCACTCCCACACTCCCAACTCACACAGACACCTCATATACACTCACACCCACACCCACACTCCACACTCACACACATCCACCTCATACATACTCTAACATACAAACCCCCTCACTCGCCACCCCAGACACTCACACCCAGACTCCCAACTCAAACACACCGACCTCATACACAGACACACCCACACTCCCCACACAAACACACCCACGATATACACACTCACACCCACCTCATACACACACACAAGCACCCACCTCATACACACTCACACCCACACTCCCCACACGAACACACCCACCACGTACACACTTACAGCCACACTCCCCACTCACATACACACGCACACTCCTCATTCACACACACCCACCTGATACACACTCACACCCACCTCATACTCACTCACACACACCCACCTCATAGACACTCACACGCACACTCCCCACTCACACACATCCACCTCATACACACTTACACCTATCATCCCCACTCACACAAACCACCCCAGATACACACCTACAATCCCCACTCACACACACCACGCCAGACACTCACAACCACACTCCCCACTCACACACCCACCTCATACACACTCACACTTACACTCCCACTCACACACACCCACATCATACACACTCACATGCACACTCCCCAATCATACACACGCACCTCATACACACTCACACCCACACTCCCCACTCACACACATCCACCTCATACACACTCAAACCTACCATCCCCACTCACACACACCACCCCAGACACTCACTCCCAGACTCCCAACTCACACACACCGACCTCATACACAGACACACCCACACTCCCCATTCACACACACCAACCTCATACACACTCACACCCACACACCCCACTCACACACACCCACCTCATACACACGCACAACCACACTCCCCACTCGCACACACCCACCTCATCCGCACTCACAACCACACTCCCCACTCGCACACACCCACCTCATACATACTCTAACATACAAACCCCCTCACTCACCACACCAGACTCTCACACACCGACCTCATACACATTCACACCCACACTCCCCACTCACACACACACGCACACTCCTCATTCACACACACCCACCTTATGCACACTCACACCCACCTCATACTCACTCACACACACACACACCTCATAGACACACACACGCACATTCCCCACACAAACACACCGACCTCATACACACTCACACCCATATGCCCCAAACACAAACACACACACCTCATACACACTCACACCCACACTCCCCACTCAGACACACACACCTCATACACACTCACACCTACCATCCCCACTCACACTCACCACCCCAGGCACTCACACCCAGACTCCCAACTCACACACACCGACCTCATACACACTCACACCCACACTCACCACACATATACTCCAACCCAGGCATTCACACCCTCACTCCCAACTCACACACACCCACATCATACACATTCACACCCACACACCCCAATCACACACACCCACCTCATACACACTCACTCCCACACTCCCAACTCACACACACCCACCTCATACACACGCACAACCACACTCCCCACTCGCACACACCCACCTCATCCGCACTCACAACCACACTCCCCACTCGCACACACCCACCTCATCCGCACTCACAACCACACTCCCCACTCGCACACACCCACCTCATACATACTCTAACATACAAACCCCCTCACTCACCACACCAGACTCTCACACACCGACCTCATACACACTTACACCCACACTCCCCACTCACACACACACGCACACTCCTCATTCACACACACCCACCTTATGCACACTCACACCCACCTCATACTCACTCACACACACACACACCTCATAGACACTCACACGCACACTCCCCACACAAACACACCGACCACATACACACTCACACCCACCTCATACACACTCACAAACATCAACATCATACACACTCACACCCACACACCCCATACACATGCACCTCATACACACTCACACTGACACTCCCCACTCACACACACCCACCTCATTCACGCTCACACCTACAATCCCCACTCACACACACCACCCCAGACACTCACTCCCAGACTCCCAACTCACACACACCGACCTCATACACACTCACACCCATATGCCCCAAACACAAACACACACACCTCATACACACTCACACCCACACTCCCCACTCAGACACACCCACCTCATACACACTCACACCTACCATCCCCACTCACACTCACCACCCCAGACACTCACACCCAGACTCCCAACTCACACACACCGACCTCATACACACTCACACCCACACTCACCACACATATACTCCAACCCAGGCATTCACACCCTCACTCCCAACTCACACACACCCACATCATACACACTCACACCCACACACCCCAATCACACACACCCACCTCATACACACTCACTCCCACACTCCCAACTCACACTCACCTCATATACACTCATACCCACACTCCGCACTCACACACACTCACATCATCCACATTCACATGCACATTCCCCAATCAAACACACGACCCCAGACACTGACACGCACACTCCCCACTCACACATACCCACCTCATACACAATCACACCTACACTCCCCACTCACACACACTACCCCAGACACTCACACCCACATTACCCACTCACACACACCGACCTCAAACACACATTCACCTACACTCCCCACTCAGACACACCCACCTCAAACACACTCACACCTACCATCCCCACTCAGACACACCCCCCTCATTCATAATCACACCTACACCCTCCACGCACACACCCCATCCCAGACACTCACACCCAGACTCCCAACTCACACACACCCACCTCATACACACTCACAAACACACTCCCCACTCACACCCACCCAACTCATACGCACTCACAACCACACTCCCCACTCGGACACATCCACCTCATACATGCTCTAACATACAAACCCCCTCACTCACCACCCCAGACACTCACACCCAGACTCCCAACTCAAACACACCGACCTCATACACAGACACACCCACACTCCCCACACAAACACACCCACCACATACACACTCACACCCACCTCATACACACACACACAAGCACCCACCTCATACACACTCACACCCACACTCCCCACACGAACACACCCACCACATACACACTTACAACCACACTCCCACCTCATAGACACTCACACCTACCATCCCCACTCACACAAACCACCCCAGATACACACCTACAATCCCCACTCACACACACCACGCCAGACACTCACAACCACACTCCCCACTCACACACCCACCTCATACACACTCACAATTACACTCCCACTCACACACACCCACATCATACACACTCACATGCACACTCCCCAATCATACACACGCACCTCATACACACTCACAGCCACACTCCCCACTCACACACACCCACCTCATGCACGCTCACACCTACACTCCCCACTCACACACAACCACCTCATACATGCTCGCACCTACACCCTCCACACACACACCACACCAGACACTCACACCCAGACTCCCAACTCACACACACCGACCTCATACACACTCACACCCACACACCCCACTCACACACACCCACCTCATACACACTCACAAACACACACCCAACTAACACACACCCACCTCATCCGCACTCACAACCACACTCCCCACTCACACACACCCACCTCATACATACTCCAACATACAAACCCCCTCACTCCCCACCCCAGACACTCACACCCAGACTCCCAACTCAAACACACCGACCTCATACACAGACACACCCACACTCCCCACACAAACACACCCACCACTTACACACTCACATCCA
Source organism: Hemiscyllium ocellatum (assembly GCF_020745735.1). Classification (NCBI taxonomy): domain Eukaryota; kingdom Metazoa; phylum Chordata; class Chondrichthyes; order Orectolobiformes; family Hemiscylliidae; genus Hemiscyllium; species Hemiscyllium ocellatum. The sequence goes on along the minus strand of NC_083401.1, from coordinate 5,414,495 downwards.
CCTCATACACACACACACAAGCACCCACCTCATACACACTCACACCCACACTCCCCACACGAACACACCCACCACGTACACACTTACAGCCACACTCCCCACTCACACACACACGCACACTCCTCATTCACACACACCCACCTGATACACACTCACACCCACCTCATACTCACTCACACACACCCACCTCATAGACACTCACACGCACACTCCCCACTCACACACATCCACCTCATACACACTTACACCTATCATCCCCACTCACACAAACCACCCCAGATACACACCTACAATCCCCACTCACACACACCACGCCAGACACTCACAACCACACTCCCCACTCACACACCCACCTCATACACACTCACACTTACACTCCCACTCACACACACCCACATCATACACACTCACATGCACACTCCCCAATCATACACACGCACCTCATACACACTCACACCCACACTCCCCACTCACACACACCCACCTCATACACACTCAAACCTACCATCCCCACTCACACACACCACGCCAGACACTCACAACCACACTCCCCACTCACAAACCCACCTCATACACACTCACACTTACACTCCCCGCTCACACACACCCAGCTCATACACACTCACACCCACACACCCCAAACATACGCATGCACCTCATACACACTCACACTGACACTCCCCACTCACACACACCCACCTCATTCACGCTCACACCTACAATCCCCACTCACACACACCACCCCAGACACTCACACCCAGACTCCCAACTCACACACACCGACCTCATACACACTCACACCCATATGCCCCAAACACAAACACACACACCTCATACACACTCACACCCACACTCCCCACTCAGACACACCCACCTCATACACACTCACACCTACCATCCCCACTCACACTCACCACCCCAGGCACTCACACCCAGACTCCCAACTCACACACACCGACCTCATACACACTCACACCCACACTCACCACACATATACTCCAACCCAGGCATTCACACCCTCACTCCCAACTCACACACACCCACATCATACACACTCACACCCACACACCCCAATCACACACACCCACCTCATACACACTCACTCCCACACTCCCAACTCACACACACCCACCTCATACACACGCACTACCACACTCCCCACTCGCACACACCCACCTCATCCGCACTCACAACCACACTCCCCACTCGCACACACCCACCTCATCCGCACTCACAACCACACTCCCCACTCGCACACACCCACCTCATACATACTCTAACATACAAACCCCCTCACTCACCACACCAGACTCTCACACACCGACCTCATACACACTCACACCCACACTCCCCACTCACACAGACACGCACACTCCTCATTCACACACACCCACCTTATGCACACTCACACCCACCTCATACTCACTCACACACACACACACCTCATAGACACTCACACGCACACTCCCCACACAAACACACCGACCACATACACACTCACACCCACCTCATACACACTCACAAACATCAACATCATACACACTCACACCCACACACCCCATACACATGCACCTCATACACACTCACACTGACACTCCCCACTCACACACACCCACCTCATTCACGCTCACACCTACAATCCCCACTCACACACACCACCCCAGACACTCACTCCCAGACTCCCAACTCACACACACCGACCTCATACACACTCACACCCATATGCCCCAAAGACAAACACACACACCTCATACACACTCACACCCACACTCCCCACTCAGACACACCCACCTCATACACACTCACACCTACCATCCCCACTCACACTCACCACCCCAGACACTCACACCCAGACTCCCAACTCACACACACCGACCTCATACACACTCACACCCACACTCACCACACATATACTCCAACCCAGGCATTCACACCCTCACTCCCAACTCACACACACCCACATCATACACACTCACACCCACACACCCCAATCACACACACCCACCTCATACACACTCACTCCCACACTCCCAACTCACACACACCTCATATACACTCATACCCACACTCCGCACTCACACACACTCACATCATCCACATTCACATGCACATTCCCCAATCAAACACACGACCCCAGACACTGACACGCACACTCCCCACTCACACATACCCACCTCATACACACTCACACCTACACTCCCCACTCACACACACTACCCCAGACACTCACACCCACATTACCCACTCACACACACCGACCTCAAACACACATTCACCTACACTCCCCACTCAGAGACACCCACCTCAAACACACTCACACCTACCATCCCCACTCAGACACACCCCCCTCATTCATAATCACACCTACACCCTCCACGCACACACCCCATCCCAGACACTCACTCCCAGACTCCCAACTCACACACACCCACCTCATACACACTCACAAACACACTCCCCACTCACACCCACCCAACTCATACGCACTCACAACCACACTCCCCACTCGGACACATCCACCTCATACATGCTCTAACATACAAACCCCCTCACTCACCACCCCAGACACTCACACCCAGACTCCCAACTCAAACACACCGACCTCATACACAGACACACCCACACTCCCCACACAAACACACCCACCACATACACACTCACACCCACCTCATACACACACACACAAGCACCCACCTCATACACACTCACACCCACACTCCCCACACGAACACACCCACCACATACACACTTACAACCACACTCCCACCTCATAGACACTCACACCCACACTCCCAACTCACACACACCCACCTCATACACACTCACACCTACCATCCCCACTCACACAAACCACCCCAGATACACACCTACAATCCCCACTCACACACACCACGCCAGACACTCACAACCACACTCCCCAATCACACACCCACCTCATACACACTCACAATTACACTCCCACTCACACACACCCACATCATACACACTCACATGCACACTCCCCAATCATACACACGCACCTCATACACACTCACAGCCACACTCCCCACTCACACACACCCACCTCATACATGCTCGCACCTACACCCTCCACACACACACCACACCAGACACTCACACCCAGACTGCCAACTCACACACACCGACCTCATACACACTCACACCCACACACCCCACTCACACACACCCACCTCATACACACTCACAAACACACACCCAACTAACACACACCCACCTCATCCGCACTCACAACCACACTCCCCACTCACACACACCCACCTCATACATACTCCAACATACAAACCCCCTCACTCCCCACCCCAGACACTCACACCCAGACTCCCAACTCAAACACACCGACCTCATACACAGACACACCCACACTCCCCACACAAACACACCCACCACTTACACACTCACAACCACACTCCCCACTCACACACACCCACATCATACACACTCACACCCACCTCATACACACTCACAAACACCCACATCATACACACTCACACCCACACACCCCAATCACACACACCCACCTGATACACACTCACACCCACACTCCCCACTCACACACACCCACATCATACACAATCACACCTACACTCCCCATTCACACACACTACCCCAGACACTCACACCCACATTACCCACTCACACACACCCACCTCATACATACTCTAACATACAAACCCCCTCACTCCCCACCCCAGACACTCACACCCAGACTCCCAACTCAAACACACCGACCTCATACACACTCACACCCACACTCCCCACACAAACACACCCACGATATACACACTCACACCCACCTCATACACACACACAAGCACCCACCTCATACACACTCACACCCACACTCCCCACACGAACACACCCACCACGTACACACTTACAGCCACACTCCCCACTCACACACACACGCACACTCCTCATTCACACACACCCACCTGATACACACTCACACCCACCTCATACTCACTCACACACACCCACCTCATAGACACTCACACGCACACTCCCCACTCACACACATCCACCTCATACACACTTACACCTATCATCCCCACTCACACAAACCACCCCAGATACACACCTACAATCCTCACTCACACACACCACGCCAGACACTCACAACCACACTCCCCACTCACACACCCACCTCATACACACTCACACTTACACTCCCACTCACACACACCCACATCATACACACTCACATGCACACTCCCCAATCATACACACGCACCTCATACACACTCACACCCACACTCCCCACTCACACACATCCACCTCATACACACTCAAACCTACCATCCCCACTCACACACACCACGCCAGACACTCACAACCACACTCCCCACTCACAAACCCACCTCATACACACTCACACTTACACTCCCCGCTCACACACACCCAGCTCATACACACTCACACCCACACACCCCAAACATACGCATGCACCTCATACACACTCACACTGACACTCCCCACTCACACACACCCACCTCATTCACGCTGACACCTACAATCCCCACTCACACACACCACCCCAGACACTCACTCCCAGACTCCCAACTCACACACACCGACCTCATACACAGACACACCCACACTCCCCACTCACACACACCAACCTCATACACACTCACACCCACACACCCCACTCACACACACCCACCTCATACACACTCACAACCACACTCCCCACTCGCACACACCCACCTCATCCGCACTCACAACCACACTCCCCACTCGCACACACCCACCTCATACATACTCTAACATACAAACCCCCTCACTCACCACACCAGACTCTCACACACCGACCTCATACACACTCACACCCACACTCCCCACTCACACACACACGCACACTCCTCATTCACACACACCCACCTTATGCACACTCACACCCACCTCATACTCACTCACACACACACACACCTCATAGACACTCACACGCACACTCCCCACACAAACACACCGACCACATACACACTCACACCCACCTCATACACACTCACAAACACCAACATCATACAAACTCACACCCACACACCCCAATCACACACACCCACCTCATACACACTCACACCCACACTCCCCACTCACACACACCCACATCATACACAATCACACCTACACTCCCCATTCACACACACTACCCCAGACACTCACACCCACATTACCCACTCACACACACCCACCTCAAACACACTCACACCCATATGCCCCAAACACAAACACACACACCTCATACACACTCACACCCACACTCCCCACTCAGACACACCCACCTCATACACACTCACACCTACCATCCCCACTCACACTCACCACCCCAGACACTCACACCCAGACTCCCAACTCACACACACCGACCTCATACACACTCACACCCACACTCACCACACATATACTCCAACCCAGGCATTCACACCCTCACTCCCAACTCACACACACCCACATCATACACACTCACACCCACACACCCCAATCACACACACCCACCTCATACACACTCACTCCCACACTCCCAACTCACACAGACACCTCATATACACTCACACCCACACCCACACTCCACACTCACACACATCCACCTCATACATACTCTAACATACAAACCCCCTCACTCGCCACCCCAGACACTCACACCCAGACTCCCAACTCAAACACACCGACCTCATACACAGACACACCCACACTCCCCACACAAACACACCCACGATATACACACTCACACCCACCTCATACACACACACAAGCACCCACCTCATACACACTCACACCCACACTCCCCACACGAACACACCCACCACGTACACACTTACAGCCACACTCCCCACTCACATACACACGCACACTCCTCATTCACACACACCCACCTGATACACACTCACACCCACCTCATACTCACTCACACACACCCACCTCATAGACACTCACACGCACACTCCCCACTCACACACATCCACCTCATACACACTTACACCTATCATCCCCACTCACACAAACCACCCCAGATACACACCTACAATCCCCACTCACACACACCACGCCAGACACTCACAACCACACTCCCCACTCACACACCCACCTCATACACACTCACACTTACACTCCCACTCACACACACCCACATCATACACACTCACATGCACACTCCCCAATCATACACACGCACCTCATACACACTCACACCCACACTCCCCACTCACACACATCCACCTCATACACACTCAAACCTACCATCCCCACTCACACACACCACCCCAGACACTCACTCCCAGACTCCCAACTCACACACACCGACCTCATACACAGACACACCCACACTCCCCATTCACACACACCAACCTCATACACACTCACACCCACACACCCCACTCACACACACCCACCTCATACACACGCACAACCACACTCCCCACTCGCACACACCCACCTCATCCGCACTCACAACCACACTCCCCACTCGCACACACCCACCTCATACATACTCTAACATACAAACCCCCTCACTCACCACACCAGACTCTCACACACCGACCTCATACACATTCACACCCACACTCCCCACTCACACACACACGCACACTCCTCATTCACACACACCCACCTTATGCACACTCACACCCACCTCATACTCACTCACACACACACACACCTCATAGACACACACACGCACATTCCCCACACAAACACACCGACCACATACACACTCACACCCACCTCATACACACTCACAAACACCAACATCATACACACTCACACCCACACACCCCAATCACACACACCCACCTCATACACACTCACACCCACACTCCCCACTCACACACACCCACATCATACACAATCACACCTACACTCCCCATTCACACACACTACCCCAGACACTCACACCCACATTACCCACTCACACACACCCACCTCAAACACACTCACACCCATATGCCCCAAACACAAACACACACACCTCATACACACTCACACCCACACACCCCACTCACACACACCCACCTCATACACACGCACAACCACACTCCCCACTCGCACACACCCACCTCATCCGCACTCACAACCACACTCCCCACTCGCACACACCCACCTCATACATACTCTAACATACAAACCCCCTCACTCACCACACCAGACTCTCACACACCGACCTCATACACACTCACACCCACACTCCCCACTCACACACACACGCACACTCCTCATTCACACACACCCACCTTATGCACACTCACACCCACCTCATACTCACTCACACACACACACACCTCATAGACACTCACACGCACACTCAACACACAAACACACCGACCACATACACACTCACACCCACCTCATACACACTCACAAACACCAACATCATACACACTCACACCCACACACCCCAATCACACACACCCACCTCATACACACTCACACCCACACTCCCCACTCACACACACCCACATCATACACAATCACACCTACACTCCCCATTCACACACACTACCCCAGACACTCACACCCACCTCAAACACACTCACACCCATATGCCCCAAACACAAACACACACACCTCATACACACTCACACCCACACTCCCCACTCAGACACACCCACCTCATACACACACCGACCATCCCCACTCACACTCACCACCCCAGACACTCACACCCAGACTCCCAACTCACACACACCGACGTCATACACACTCACACCCACACCCACACTCCCCACTCACACACACCCACCTCATACACACTCACAAACACACTCCCCACACACACACACACCCACCTCATCCGCACTCACAACCACACTCCCCACTCACACACACCCACCTCATACATACTCCAACATACAAACCCCCTCACTCCCCACCCCAGACACTCACACCCAGACTCCCAACTCACACACACCGACCTCATACACAGACACACCCACACTCCCCACACAAACACACCCACCACTTACACACTCACATCCACCTCATACACACACACACACAAGCACCCACCTCATACACACTCACACCCACACTCCCCACACGAACACACCCACCACGTACACACTTACAGCCACACTCCCCACTCACACACACACGCACACTCCTCATTCACACACACCCACCTGATACACACTCACACCCACCTCATACTCACTCACACACACCCACCTCATAGACACTCACACGCACTCTCCCCACTCACACACATCCACCTCATACACACTTACACCTATCATCCCCACTCACACACACCACCCCAGATACACACCTACAATCCTCACTCACACACACCACGCCAGACACTCACAACCACACTCCCCACTCACACACCCACCTCATACACACTCACACTTACACTCCCACTCACACACACCCACATCATACACACTCACATGCACTCTCCCCAATCATACACACGCACCTCATACACACTCACACCCACACTCCCCACTCACACACATCCACCTCATACACACTCAAACCTACCATCCCCACTCACACACACCACGCCAGACACTCACAACCACACTCCCCACTCACAAACCCACCTCATACACACTCACACTTACACTCCCCGCTCACACACACCCAGCTCATACACACTCACACCCACACACCCCAAACATACGCATGCACCTCATACACACTCACACTGACACTCCCCACTCACACACACCCACCTCATTCACGCTCACACCTACAATCCCCACTCACACACACCACCCCAGACACTCACTCCCAGACTCCCAACTCACACACACCGACCTCATACACACTCACACCCATATGCCCCAAACACAAACACACACACCTCATACACACTCACACCCACACTCCCCACTCAGACACACCCACCTCATACACACTCACACCTACCATCCCCACTCACACTCACCACCCCAGGCACTCACACCCAGACTCCCAACTCACACACACCGACCTCATACACACTCACACCCACACTCACCACACATATACTCCAACCCAGGCATTCACACCCTCACTCCCAACTCACACACACCCACATCATACACACTCACACCCACACACCCCAATCACACACACCCACCTCATACACACTCACTCCCACACTCCCAACTCACACACACCCACCTCATACACACGCACAACCACACTCCCCACTCGCACACACCCACCTCATCCGCACTCACAACCACACTCCCCACTCGCACACACCCACCTCATACATACTCTAACATACAAACCCCCTCACTCACCACACCAGACTCTCACACACCGACCTCATACACACTTACACCCACACTCCCCACTCACACACACACGCACACTCCTCATTCACACACACCCACCTTATGCACACTCACACCCACCTCATACTCACTCACACACACACACACCTCATAGACACTCACACGCACACTCCCCACACAAACACACCGACCACATACACACTCACACCCACCTCATACACACTCACAAACATCAACATCATACACACTCACACCCACACACCCCATACACATGCACCTCATACACACTCACACTGACACTCCCCACTCACACACACCCACCTCATTCACGCTCACACCTACAATCCCCACTCACACACACCACCCCAGACACTCACACCCAGACTCCCAACTCACACACACCGACCTCATACACACTCACACCCATATGCCCCAAACACAAACACACACACCTCATACACACTCACACCCACACTCCCCACTCAGACACACCCACCTCATACACACTCACACCTACCATCCCCACTCACACTCACCACCCCAGACACTCACACCCAGACTCCCAACTCACACACACCGACCTCATACACACTCACACCCACACTCACCACACATATACTCCAACCCAGGCATTCACACCCTCACTCCCAACTCACACACACCCACATCATACACACTCACACCCACACACCCCAATCACACACACCCACCTCATACACACTCACTCCCACACTCCCAACTCACACACACCTCATATACACTCACACTTACACTCCCACTCACACACACCCACATCATACACACTCACATGCACACTCCCCAATCATACACACGCACCTCATACACACTCACACCCACACTCCCCACTCACACACATCCACCTCATACACACTCAAACCTACCATCCCCACTCACACACACCACGCCAGACACTCACAACCACACTCCCCACTCACAAACCCACCTCATACACACTCACACTTACACTCCCCGCTCACACACACCCAGCTCATACACACTCACACCCACACACCCCAAACATACGCATGCACCTCATACACACTCACACTGACACTCCCCACTCACACACACCCACCTCATTCACGCTCACACCTACAATCCCCACTCACACACACCACCCCAGACACTCACTCCCAGACTCCCAACTCACACACACCGACCTCATACACAGACACACCCACACTCCCCATTCACACACACCAACCTCATACACACTCACACCCACACACCCCACTCACACACACCCACCTCATACACACGCACAACCACACTCCCCACTCGCACACACCCACCTCATCCGCACTCACAACCACACTCCCCACTCGCACACACCCACCTCATACATACTCTAACATACAAACCCCCTCACTCACCACACCAGACTTTCACACACCGACCTCATACACACTCACACCCACACTCCCCACTCACACACACACGCACACTCCTCATTCACACACACCCACCTTATGCACACTCACACCCACCTCATACTCACTCACACACACACACACCTCATAGACACTCACACGCACACTCCCCACACAAACACACCGACCACATACACACTCACACCCACCTCATACACACTCACAAACACCAACATCATACAAACTCACACCCACACACCCCAATCACACACACCCACCTCATACACACTCACACCCACACTCCCCACTCACACACACCCACATCATACACAATCACACCTACACTCCCCATTCACACACACTACCCCAGACACTCACACCCACATTACCCACTCACACACACCCACCTCAAACACACTCACACCCATATGCCCCAAACACAAACACACACACCTCATACACACTCACACCCACACTCCCCACTCAGACACACCCACCTCATACACACTCACACCTACCATCCCCACTCACACTCACCACCCCAGACACTCACACCCAGACTCCCAACTCACACACACCGACATCATACACACTCACACCCACTCCCACACTCCCCACTCACACACACCCACCTCATACACACTCACAAACACACTCCCCACACACACACACACCCACCTCATCCGCACTCACAACCACACTCCCCACTCGCACACACCCACCTCATACATACTCTAACATACAAACCCCCTCACTCACCACACCAGACACTCACACCCAGACTCCCAACTCACACACACCGACCTCAAACACACTCACACCCACACTCCCCACTCACACACACGCACACTACTCATTCACACACACCCACCTCATGCACACTCACACCCACCTCATACTCACTCACACACACCCACCTCATAGACGCTCACACGCACGCTCCCCACTCACACACACCCAACTCACACACGTTCACACCCACACTCACACACCCACATCATACACACTCACACCCACCTCATACACACTCACAAACACCCACATCATACACACTCACACCCACACACCCCAATCACACACACCCACCTCATACACACTCACACCCACACTCCCCACTCACACACACCCACATCATACACAATCACACCTACACACCCCACTCACACACACGACCCCAGACACTCACACCCACATTACCCACTCACACACACCGACCTCATACACACTCACACCCATATGCCCCAAACACAAACACACACACCTCATACACACTCACACCCACACTCCCCACTCAGACACACCCACCTCAAACACACTCACACCAACCATTCCCACTCACACACCCACCTCATACATACTCACACCTACACCCTCCACACACACACCACCCCAGACACTCACACCCAGACTCCCAAGTCACACACACCGACCTCATACACACTCACACCCACACTCCCCACTCACACACACCCACATCATACACACTCACACCCACCTCATACACACTCACAAACACCCACATCATACACACTCACACCCACACACCCCAATCACACACACCCACCTCATACACACTCACACCCACACTCCCCACTCACACACACCCACATCATACACAATCACACCTACACTCCCCATTCACACACACTACCCCAGACACTCACACCCACATTACCCACTCGCACACACCCACCTCAAACACACTCACACCCATATGCCCCAAACACAAACACACACACCTCATACACACTCACACCCACACTCCCCACTCAGACACACCCACCTCATACACACTCACACCTACCATCCCCACTCACACTCACCACCCCAGACACTCACACCCAGACTCCCAACTCACACACACCCACCTCATACACACTCACACCCACACCCACACTCCCCACTCGCACACACCCACCTCATACATACTCTAACATACAAACCCCCTCACTCACCACACCAGACTCTCACACACCGACCTCATACACACTCACACCCACACTCCCCACTCACACACACACGCACACTCCTCATTCACACACACCCACCTTATGCACACTCACACCCACCTCATACTCACTCACACACACACACACCTCATAGGCACTCACACGCACACTCCCCACACAAACACACCGACCACATACACACTCACACCCACCTCATACACACTCACAAACACTAACATCATACACACTCACACCCACACACCCTAATCACACACACCCACCTCATACACACTCACACCCACACTCCCCACTCACACACACCCACATCATACACAATCACACCTACACTCCCCATTCACACACACTACCCCAGACACTCACACCCACATTACCCACTCACACACACCCACCTCAAACACACTCACACCCATATGCCCCAAACACAATCACACACACCTCATACACACTCACACCCACACTCCCCACTCAGACACACCCACCTCATACACACTCACACCTCCCATCCCCACTCACACTCACCACCCCAGACACTCACACCCAAACTCCCAACTCACACACACCCACCTCATACACACTCACACCCACACCCACACTTCCCACTCACACACATCCACCTCATACATACTCTAACATACAAACCCCCTCACTCACCACCCCAGACACTCACACCCAGACTCCCAACTCAAACACACCGACCTCATACACAGACACACCCACACTCCCCACACAAACACACCCACGATATACACACTCACACCCACCTCATACACACACACAAGCACCCACCTCATACACACTCACACCCACACTCCCCACACGAACACACCCACCACGTACACACTTACAGCCACACTCCCCACTCACACACACACGCACACTCCTCATTCACACACACCCACCTGATACACACTCACACCCACCTCATACTCACTCACACACACCCACCTCATAGACACTCACACGCACACCCCCCACTCACACACATCCACCTCATACACACTCACACCTACAATCCCCACTCACACAAACCACCCCAGATACACACCTACAATCCCCACTCACACACACCACGCCAGACACTCACAACCACACTCCCCACTCACACACCCACCTCATACACACTCACACTTACACTCCCACTCACACACACCCACATCATACACACTCACATGCACACTCCCCAATCATACACACGCACCTCATACACACTCACACCCACACTCCCCACTCACACACATCCACCTCATACACACTCAAACCTACCATCCCCACTCACACACACCACGCCAGACACTCACACCCACACTCCCCACTCACAAACCCACCTCATACACACTCACACTTACACTCCCCGCTCACACACACCCAGCTCATACACACTCACACCCACACACCCCAAACATACACATGCACCTCATACACACTCACACTGACACTCCCCACTCACACACACCCTCCTCATTCACGCTCACACCTACAATCCTCACTCACACACACCACCCCAGACACTCACTCCCAGACTCCCAACTCACACACACCGACCTCATACACAGACACACCCACACTCCCCATTCACACACACCAACCTCATACACACTCACACCCACACACCCCACTCACACACACCCACCTCATACACACGCACAACCACACTCCCCACTCGCACACACCCACCTCATCCGCACTCACAACCACACTCCCCACTCGCACACACCCACCTCATACATACTCTAACATACAAACCCCCTCACTCACCACACCAGACTTTCACACATCGACCTCATACACACTCACACCCACACTCCCCACTCACACACACACGCACACTCCTCATTCACACACACCCACCTTATGCACACTCACACCCACCTCATACTCACTCACACACACACACACCTCATAGACACTCACACGCACACTCCCCACACAAACACACCGACCACATACACACTCACACCCACCTCATACACACTCACAAACACCAACATCATACACACTCACACCCACACACCCCAATCACACACACCCACCTCATACACACTCACACCCACACTCCCCACTCACACACACCCACATCATACACAATCACACCTACACACCCCATTCACACACACTACCCCAGACACTCACACCCACATTACCCACTCACACACACCCACCTCAAACACACTCACACCCATATGCCCCAAACACAAACACACACACCTCATACACACTCACACCCACACTCCCCACTCAGACACACCCACCTCATACACACTCACACCTACCATCCCCACTCACACTCACCACCCCAGACACTCACACCCAGACTCCCAACTCACACACACCGACCTCATACACACTCACACCCACACTCACCACACATATACTCCAACCCAGGCATTCACACCCTCACTCCCAACTCACACACATCCACATCATACACACTCACACCCACACACCCCAATCACACACACCCACCTCATACACACTCACTCCCACACTCCCAACTCACACACACACCTCATATACACTCATACCCACACTCCGCACTCACACACACTCACATCATCCACACTCACATGCACATTCCCCAATCAAACACACGACCCCAGACACTGACACGCACACTCCCCACTCACACATACCCACCTCATACACAATCACACCTACACTCCCCACTCACACACACTACCCCAGACACTCACACCCACATTACCCACTCACACACACCGACCTCAAACACACTTTCACCTACACTCCCCACTCAGACACACCCACCTCAAACACACTCACACCTACCATCCCCACTCAGACACACCCCCCTCATTCATAATCACACCTACACCCTCCACGCACACACCCCATCCCAGACACTCACACCCAGACTCCCAACTCACACACATCGACCTCATACACACTCACAAACACACTCCCCACTCACACCCACCCAACTCATACGCACTCACAACCACACTCCCCACTCGGACACATCCACCTCATACATGCTCTAACATACAAACCCCCTCACTCACCACCCCAGACACTCACACCCAGACTCCCAACTCAAACACACCGACCTCATACACAGACACACCCACACTCCCCACACAAACACACCCACCACACACACATTCACACCCACCTCATACACACACACACAAGCACCCACCTCATACACACTCACACCCACACTCCCCACACGAACACACCCACCACATACACACTTACAACCACACTCCCACCTCATAGACACTCACACCCACACTCCCCACTCACACACACCCACCTCATACACACTCACAAACACACTCCCCACACACACACACACCCACCTCATCCGCACTCACAACCACACTCCCCACTCGCACACACCCACCTCATACATACTCTAACATACAAACCCCCTCACTCACCACACCAGACACTCACACCCAGACTCCCAACTCACACACACCGACCTCAAACACACTCACACCCACACTCCCCACTCACACACACGCACACTACTCATTCACACACACCCACCTCATGCACACTCACACCCACCTCATACTCACTCACACACACCCACCTCATAGACGCTCACACGCACGCTCCCCACTCACACACACCCAACTCACACACGTTCACACCCACACTCACACACCCACATCATACACACTCACACCCACCTCATACACACTCACAAACACCCACATCATACACACTCACACCCACACACCCCAATCACACACACCCACCTCATACACACTCACACCCACACTCCCCACTCACACACACCCACATCATACACAATCACACCTACACACCCCACTCACACACACGACCCCAGACACTCACACCCACATTACCCACTCACACACACCGACCTCATACACACTCACACCCATATGCCCCAAACACAAACACACACACCTCATACACACTCACACCCACACTCCCCACTCAGACACACCCACCTCAAACACACTCACACCAACCATTCCCACTCACACACCCACCTCATACATACTCACACCTACACCCTCCACACACACACCACCCCAGACACTCACACCCAGACTCCCAAGTCACACACACCGACCTCATACACACTCACACCCACACTCCCCACTCACACACACCCACATCATACACACTCACACCCACCTCATACACACTCACAAACACCCACATCATACACACTCACACCCACACACCCCAATCACACACACCCACCTCATACACACTCACACCCACACTCCCCACTCACACACACCCACATCATACACAATCACACCTACACTCCCCATTCACACACACTACCCCAGACACTCACACCCACATTACCCACTCGCACACACCCACCTCAAACACACTCACACCCATATGCCCCAAACACAAACACACACACCTCATACACACTCACACCCACACTCCCCACTCAGACACACCCACCTCATACACACTCACACCTACCATCCCCACTCACACTCACCACCCCAGACACTCACACCCAGACTCCCAACTCACACACACCCACCTCATACACACTCACACCCACACCCACACTCCCCACTCGCACACACCCACCTCATACATACTCTAACATACAAACCCCCTCACTCACCACACCAGACTCTCACACACCGACCTCATACACACTCACACCCACACTCCCCACTCACACACACACGCACACTCCTCATTCACACACACCCACCTTATGCACACTCACACCCACCTCATACTCACTCACACACACACACACCTCATAGACACACACACGCACACTCCCCACACAAACACACCGACCACATACACACTCACACCCACCTCATACACACTCACAAACACCAACATCATACACACTCACACCCACACACCCCAATCACACACACCCACCTCATACACACTCACACCCACACTCCCCACTCACACACACCCACATCATACACAATCACACCTACACTCCCCATTCACACACACTACCCCAGACACTCACACCCACATTACCCACTCACACACACCCACCTCAAACACACTCACACCCATATGCCCCAAACACAAACACACACACCTCATACACACTCACACCTACCATCCCCACTCACACTCACCACCCCAGACACTCACACCCAGACTCCCAACTCACACACACCCACCTCATACACACTCACACCCACACCCACACTCCCCACACACACACACCCACCTCATACATACTCTAACATACAAACCCCCTCACTCACCACCCCAGACACTCACACCCAGACTCCCAACTCAAACACACCGACCTCATACACAGACACACCCACACTCCCCACACAAACACACCCACGATATACACACTCACACCCACCTCATACACACACACAAGCACCCACCTCATACACACTCACACCCACACTCCCCACACGAACACACCCACCACGTACACACTTACAGCCACACTCCCCACTCACACACACACGCACACTCCTCATTCACACACACCCACCTGATACACACTCACACCCACCTCATACTCACTCACACACACCCACCTCATAGACACTCACACGCACACTCCCCACTCACACACATCCACCTCATACACACTTACACCTACCATCCCCACTCACACAAACCACCCCAGATACACACCTACAATCCCCACTCACACACACCACGCCAGACACTCACAACCACACTCCCCACTCACACACCCACCTCATACACACTCACACTTACACTCCCACTCACACAAACCCACATCATACACACTCACATGCACACTCCCCAATCATACACACGCACCTCATACACACTCACACCCACACTCTCCACTCACACACATCCACCTCATACACACTCAAACCTACCATCCCCACTCACACACACCACGCCAGACACTCACAACCACACTCCCCACTCACAAACCCACCTCATACACACTCACACTTACACTCCCCGCTCACACACACCCAGCTCATACACACTCACACCCACACACCCCAAACATACACATGCACCTCATACACACTCACACTGACACTCCCCACTCACACACACCCACCTCATTCACGCTCACACCTACAATCCCCACTCACACACACCACCCCAGACACTCACTCCCAGACTCCCAACTCACACACACCGACCTCATACACAGACACACCCACACTCCCCATTCACACACACCAACCTCATACACACTCACACCCACACACCCCACTCACACACACCCACCTCATACACACGCACAACCACACTCCCCACTCGCACACACCCACCTCATCCGCACTCACAACCACACTCCCCACTCGCACACACCCACCTCATCCGCACTCACAACCACACTCCCCACTCGCACACACCCACCTCATCCGCACTCACAACCACACTCCCCACTCGCACACACCCACCTCATACATACTCTAACATACAAACCCCCTCACTCACCACACCAGACTCTCACACACCGACCTCATACACACTCACACCCACACTCCCCACTCACACACACACGCACACTCCTCATTCACACACACCCACCTTATGCACACTCACACCCACCTCATACTCACTCACACACACACACACCTCATAGACACTCACACGCACACTCCCCACACAAACACACCGACCACATACACACTCACACCCACCTCATACACACTCACAAACACCAACATCATACACACTCACACCCACACACCCCAATCACACACACCCACCTCATACACACTCACACCCACACTCCCCACTCACACACACCCACATCATACACAATCACACCTACACTCCCCATTCACACACACTACCCCAGACACTCACACCCACATTACCCACTCACACACACCCACCTCAAACACACTCACACCCATATGCCCCAAACACAAACACACACACCTCATACACACTCACACCCACACTCCCCACTCAGACACACCCACCTCATACACACTCACACCCACACTCACCACACATATACTCCAACCCAGGCATCCACACCCTCACTCCCAACTCACACACACCCACATCATCCACACTCACATGCACATTCCCCAATCAAACACACGACCCCAGACACTGACACGCACACTCCCCACTCACACATACCCACCTCATACACAATCACACCTACACTCCCCACTCACACACACTACCCCAGACACTCACACCCACATTACCCACTCACACACACCGACCTCAAACACACTTTCACCTACACTCCCCACTCAGACACACCCACCTCAAACACACTCACACCTACCATCCCCACTCAGACACACCCCCCTCATTCATAATCACACCTACACCCTCCACGCACACACCCCATCCCAGACACTCACACCCACACTCCCAACTCACACACATCGACCTCATACACACTCACAAACACACTCCCCACTCACACCCACCCAACTCATACGCACTCACAACCACACTCCCCACTCGGACACATCCACCTCATACATGCTCTAACATACAAACCCCCTCACTCACCACCCCAGACACTCACACCCAGACTCCCAACTCAAACACACCGACCTCATACACAGACACACCCACACTCCCCACACAAACACACTCACAACCACCTCATACACACACACACAAGCACCCACCTCATACACACTCACACCCACACTCCCCACACAAACACACTCACACCCACCTCATACTCACTCACACACACCCACCTCATAGACACTCACACGCACACTCCCCACTCACACACATCCACCTCATACACACTTACAAACACACTCCCCACACACACACACACCCACCTCATCCGCACTCACAACCACACTCCCCACTCGCACACACCCACCTCATACATACTCTAACATACAAACCCCCTCACTCACCACACCAGACACTCACACCCAGACTCCCAACTCACACACACCGACCTCAAACACACTCACACCCACACTCCCCACTCACACACACGCACACTACTCATTCACACACACCCACCTCATGCACACTCACACCCACCTCATACTCACTCACACACACCCACCTCATAGACGCTCACACGCACGCTCCCCACTCACACACACCCACCTCACACACGTTCACACCCACACTCACACACACCCACATCATACACACTCACATGCACACTTCCCAATCAAACACACCACCCCAGACACTGACACGCACACTCGCCACTCACACACACACACCTCATACACGCTCACACCTACACTCCCCACTCACACACACTACCCCAGACACTCACACCCACATTACCCACTCACACACACCGACCTCATACACACTCACACCCATATGCCCCAAACACAAACACACACACCTCATACACACTCACACCCACACTCCCCACTCAGACACACCCACCTCAAACACACTCACACCAACCATTCCCACTCACACACCCCCCTCATACATACTCACACCTACACCCTCCACACACACACCACCCCAGACACTCACACCCAGACTCCCAAGTCACACACACCGACCTCATACACACTCACACCCACACTCCCCACTCACACACACCCACCTCATACACACTCACACCCACCTCATACACACTCACAAACACCCACATCATACACACTCACACCCACACACCCCAATCACACACACCCACCTCATACACACTCACACCCACACTCCCCACTCACACACACCCACATCATACACAATCACACCTACACTCCCCATTCACACACACTACCCCAGACACTCACACCCACATTACCCACTCGCACACACCCACCTCAAACACACTCACACCCATATGCCCCAAACACAAACACACACACCTCATACACACTCACACCCACACTCCCCACTCAGACACACCCACCTCATACACACTCACACCTACCATCCCCACTCACACTCACCACCCCAGACACTCACACCCAGACTCCCAACTCACACACACCGACCTCATACACACTCACACCCACACCCACACTCCCCACTCACACACACCCACCTCATACACACTCACAAACACACTCCCCACTCACACACACCCACCTCATCCGCACTCACAACCACACTCCCCACTCACACACACCCACCTCATACACACTCTAAGATACAAACCCCCTCACTCACCACCCCAGACACTCACACCCAGACTCCCAACTCAAACACACCGACCTCATACACAGACACACCCACACTCCCCACACAAACACACTCACAACCACCTCATACACACACACACAAGCACCCACCTCATACACACTCACACCCACACTCCCCACACAAACACACTCACACCCACCTCATACTCACTCACACACACCCACCTCATAGACACTCACACGCACACTCCCCACTCACACACATCCACCTCATACACACTTACAAACACACTCCCCACACACACACACACCCACCTCATCCTCACTCACAACCACACTCCCCACTCGCACACACCCACCTCATACATACTCTAACATACAAACCCCCTCACTCACCACACCAGACACTCACACCCAGACTCCCAACTCACACACACCGACCTCAAACACACTCACACCCACACTCCCCACTCACACACACGCACACTACTCATTCACACACACCCACCTCATGCACACTCACACCCACCTCATACTCACTCACACACACCCACCTCATAGACGCTCACACGCACGCTCCCCACTCACACACACCCACCTCACACACGTTCACACCCACACTCACACACACCCACATCATACACACTCACATGCACACTTCCCAATCAAACACACCACCCCAGACACTGACACGCACACTCGCCACTCACACACACACACCTCATACACGCTCACACCTACACTCCCCACTCACACACACTACCCCAGACACTCACACCCACATTACCCACTCACACACACCGACCTCATACACACTCACACCCATATGCCCCAAACACAAACACACACACCTCATACACACTCACACCCACACTCCCCACTCAGACACACCCACCTCAAACACACTCACACCAACCATTCCCACTCACACACCCCCCTCATACATACTCACACCTACACCCTCCACACACACACCACCCCAGACACTCACACCCAGACTCCCAAGTCACACACACCGACCTCATACACACTCACACCCACACTCCCCACTCACACACACCCACCTCATACACACTCACACCCACCTCATACACACTCACAAACACCCACATCATACACACTCACACCCACACACCCCAATCACACACACCCACCTCATACACACTCACACCCACACTCCCCACTCACACACACCCACATCATACACAATCACACCTACACTCCCCATTCACACACACTACCCCAGACACTCACACCCACATTACCCACTCGCACACACCCACCTCATACACACTCACAAACACATTCCCCACTCACACACACCCACCTCATCCGCACTCACACCCACACTCCCCACTCACAGACACCCACCTCATACACACTCTAAGATACAAACCCCCTCACTCACCACCCCAGACACTCACACCCAGACTCCCAACTCACACACACCGACCTCATACACAGACACACCCACACTTCCCACTCACACACACCCACCACATACACACTCACACCCACCTCATACACACACACAAGCACCCATCTCATACACACTCACACCCACACTCCCCACATGAACACACCCACCACATACACACTTACAACCACACTCCCCACTCACACACACATGCACACTCCTCATTCACACACACCCACCTCATACACACACAAACCCACACTCACCACTCATACACTCCACCCCAGGCACTTACACCCTCACTCCCAACTCACACACACCCACCTCATACACACTCACACCCACCTCATACACACTCACACACTCCGACCTCATAGACACTCACACCCACACTCCCCACTCACACACACCCACGTCATACACGCTCACACCCACACTCACCACTCATACACTCCACCCCAGGCACTCACACCCACACTCCACACACAAACACACCCACCTCATACACACTCACACCCACCTCATACACACTCACACACACACACCTCATACACACTCACACACACACTCCCCACTCACACACACCCACCTCATACACGGTCACACCCACAATCACAACTCATACACTCCACCCTGGCACTCACACGCACACTCCCAACTCACACACACCCATCTCAAACACACTCACACCTACCATCCCCACTCACACAAACCTCCCCAGATACACACCTACAATCCCCACTCACACACACCACGCCAGACACTCACAACCACACTCCCCACTCACACACCAACCTCATACACACTCACAATTACACTCCCACTCACACACACCCACATCATACACACTCACATGCACTTTCCCCAATCATACACACGCACCTCATACACACTCACACCCACACTCCCCACTCACACACACCCACCTCATACACACTCAAACCTACCATCCCCACTCACACACACCACGCCAGACACTCACAACCACACTCCCCACTCACACACCCACCTCATACACACTCACACCCACACACCCCAAACATACACATGCACCTCATACACACTCACACTGACACTCCCCACTCACACACACCCACCTAATACACGCTCACACCTACACTCCCCACTCTCACACACCCACCTCATACATACTCACACCTACACCCTCCACACTCACACCACCCCAGACACTCACTCCCAGACTCCCAACTCACATACACCGACCTCATACACACTCACACCCACACTCCCCACTCACACACACACGCACACTCCTCATTCACACACACCCACCTCATAGACACTCACACGCACACTCCCCACTCACACACACCCACCTCACACACGCTCACACCCACACTCACACACACCCACATCATACACACTCACATGCACACTCCCCAATCAAACACACCACCCCAGACACTGACACCCACACTCCCCACTCACACACACCCACCTCATACACACTCACACCCACACTCCCCACTCACACACACCCACCTCATACACGCTCACACCTACACTCCCCACTCATACACACCAACCTCATACATACACGCACCTACACCCTCCACACACACACCACCCCAGACACTCACACCCACACTCCCAACTCACACACACCGACCTCATACACATTCACACCCACACTCCCCACTCACACACACACCCACATCATACACACTGACATGCACACTCCCCAATCAAACACAACACCCCAGACACTGACATGCACACTCCGCACTTACACACACCCACCTCATACACACTCACACCCACACTCCCCACTCACACACACATACCTCATACACACTCACACCTACCATTTCCACTCACACACACCACCCCAGATACACACCTACAACCCCCACTCACACACACACCACGCCAGACACAAACAACCACACTCCCCACTCACACACCCACCTCATACACACTCACACCCACACACCCCAAACATACACATGCACCTCATACACACTCACACTGACACTCCCCACTCACACACACCCACCTCATACACACTCACACCTACGCTCCCCACTCACACACACCCACCTCATACATACTCACACCTACACCCTCCACACACACACCTCCCCAGACACTCACTCCCAGACTCCCAACTCACACACACCGACCTCATACACACTCACACCCACACTCCCCACTCACACACACACGCACACTCCTCATTCACACACACCCACCTCATTCACACTCACACCCACCTCATACTCACTCACACACACAACCACCTCATAGACCCTCACACGCACACTCCCTACTCACACACGCCCACCTCATACACACTCACAAACACACACCCCACTCACACACACTACCCCAGACACTCACACCCAGACTCCCAACTCACACACACCCACCTCCTACATAATCACACCTACACCCTCCACACACACACCACCCCACAAACTCACACCCAGACTTCCAACTCACACACACCGACCTCATACACACTCACACCCACACTCCTCACTCACACGCACCCACATCATACACAGTCACATGCACACTCCACAATCAAAGACACCACCCCAGACACTGACACCTACACTCCCCACTCACACACACCCACCTCATACACGCTCACACCCACACTCACCACTCACACACACCCACCTCATACACACTCACCCACATTCCCCACTCACACACACACTCCCCACTCACACACAACCACATCATACACACTCACATGCACACTCCCCAATCAAACACACTACACCAGACACTGACACGCACACTCCCCACTCACACACACCCACCTCATACACAATCACACCTACACTCCCCACTCACACACACCCACCGCAAACACCCCCACACCCACACTCCCCACTCAGACACACCACCCCTGACACTCACACCCACATTACCTACTCACACACACCCACCTCAAACACACTCACACACGCATGCCCCAAAAACACAAACGCACCTCATACACACTCACACCCACACTCCCCACTCAGACACACCCACCTCATATACACTCACACTTACACTCCCAACTCACACACACTGACCTCATACACACTCATACCCACTCATACCCACACTCCCCACTCACACACACCCACATCATACACACTCACACCCACACTCCCCACTCAGACACACCCACCGCATACACACTCACACCTACCATCCCCACTCACACACACCACCCCAGATACACACCTACATTCCCCACTCACACGCCACGCCAGACACTCACAACCACACTCTCCACTCACAAACCCACCTCATACACACTCACACTTACACTCCCCACTCACACACACCCACATCATACACTCTCACACCTACACACCCCACTCACACATACTACCCCTGACACTCACACCCACATTAGCCACTCACACACACCGACCTCAAACACACTCACACCCGCATGCCCCAAAAACACACACGCACCTCATACGCACTCACACCCACACTCCCCACTCAGACACACCCACCTCATACACACTCACACTTACACTCCCAACTCACACACACTGACCTCATACACACTCACACCCACACTATCCACTCGCACACACCCACATCATACACACTCACACCCACACTCCCCACTCACACACACCCACCTCATACATGCTCACACCTACACTCCCCACTCACACACAACCACCTCATACATACTCACACCTACACCCTCCACTCACACACAACCCCAGACACTCACTCCCACACTCCCAACTCACACACACTGACCTCATACACACTCACACCCACACTATCCACTCGCACACACCCACATCATACACACTCACACCCACACTCCCCACACAAACACACCCACATCATACACACCTACAACTACACTCCCCACTCACACACACACTACCCCAGACACTCACATCCACATTACCCACTCACACACACCCACCTCATACACACTCACACCCACCTCATACTCACTCACACACACACCCACCTCATAGACACTCACACCCACACTCCCCACTCACACACACCCACCTCATACACCCTCACAACCACACTCACCACTCACACACATCCACCCCAGCCACTCACACCCTCACTCCCAACTCACACACACCCACATCATACACACTCACACGCACACGCCCCAATCACACACACCCACCTCATACACACTCACACCCACACTCCCCACTCACACACACACCTCATATACACTCACACCCACATGCCCCAAAAACACACACGCACCTCATACTCACTCACACCCACACTCCCCACTCAGACACATCCACCTCATACACACTCACACCTACCATCCCCACTCACACACACCCACCTCATACATACTCACACCTACACTCCCCACTCACACACACCCACCTCATACACGCTCACACCTACACTCCCCACTCACACACACCCACCTCATACACACTCACATGCACACTCCCCAATCAAACACACCACCCCAGACACTGACACGCACACTCCCCACTCACACACACCCACCTCATACACAATCACACCTACACTCCCCACTCACACACAACCACCTCATACACACTCACACCCACACTCCCCACTCAGACACACCCACCTCATACACACTCACACCTACCATCCCCACTCACACACACCACACCAGATACACACTCACACTCCAAACTCACACACACCACCCCAGACACTCACAACCACACTCCCCACTCACACACTCCCACCTCATACACACTTCCACCTACACACCCCACTCACACACACTACCCCAGACACTCACACCCACATTACCCACTCACACACACCCACCTCATACACACTCACACCCACATGCCACAAAATCACACACGCATCTCATACACACTCACACCCACACTCCCTACTCAGACACACTCACCTCGTACACACTCACACCTACCATCCCCACTCACACACACCACCCCAGATACACCCCGACATTTCCCACTCACACACCACGCCACTCACAACCACACTCCCCACTCACACAAACCCACATCATACACGCTCACATGCACACTCCCCAATTAAATACACCACCCCAGACACTGACACCTACACTCCCCACTGACACACACCCACCTCATACACACTTACACCCGCACACCCCAATCATACACATGCACCTCATACACACTCACACCCACACTCCCCACTCACACACAACCACATCATACACGTTCACACCTACACTCCCCACACACACACCCACCTCCTACATACTCACACCTACACCCTCCACCCACACACCACCCCAGACACTCACACCCAGACTCCCAACTCACACACACCGACCTCATACACAGACACACCCACACTACCCACTCACACACACCCACCACATACACACTCACACCCACCTCATACACACACACACAAGCACCCACCTCATACACACTCACACCCACACTCCCCACACGAACACACCCACCACATACACACTTACAACCACACTCCCACCTCATAGACACTCACACCCACACTCCCCTCTCACACACACCCACCTCATACACACACACAAGCACCCACCTCATACACACTCACATCCAAACTCCCCACACGAACACACCCACCTCATACACACTCACACTCACCTCATACTCTCTCACACACATCCACCTCATAGACACTCACACCCACACTGCCCACTCGCACACACCCACCTCATACACGCTCACACCCACACTCCCCACTCATACACTCCACTCCAGCCACTCACACCCTCACTCCCAACTCACACACACCCACATCATACACACTCACACCCGCACTCCCCACTCACACACACCCACCTCATAGACACTCACACCCACACTCCCCAGTCGCACACACCCACCTCATAGACACTCACACCCACACTCCCCACTCACACACACACCTCATATGCACTCATACCCACACTCCCCACTCACACACACCCACATCATACACACTCACATGCACACTCCCCACTCACACACACCCACCGCATACACACTCACACCCACACTCCCCACTCACACACATCCACCTCATACACACTCATACACACACTCCCCACTCACACACACCCACCTCATACACACTCAAACCCAGACTCCCCACTCACACACACCCACCTCATACACACTCACACCCAGTCTGCCCACTCACACACACCCACATCATACACATTCACACCTACATTCCCCACTCAGACACACCCACCTCATACACACTTACACCTACACTCCCCACTCACACCCCCCCAATACACACTCACACCCACACTCTGCACTCACATACACCCACCTCATACACACTCACAACCACACTCCCGACTCACACACCCAATACACACTCACACCCACACTACAGACTCCCCAATCACATACACCACCCCAGATACACATCCACACTCCCTACTCACACACACCCACCTCATACACACTCACACACACACACCCCACTCACACACACCCACCTCATACATGCTCACACCCAGACTCCCCACTCACACACACCTACCTCATACACACTCACACCCAGACTCCCCACTCACACCCACATCATACACACTCACACCTACACTCACCACTCACACACACCACCCAGATACACACCCATACACACCACTCATAGACATCCACCTCATACACACTCACACCTTCAAACCCGACACACACACACCACCCCAGACACTTACACCCACATTCTCCACTCACACACACCCACCTCATACAGACTCACACCCACCCTCTCCAATCACACACACACACCTCATTTACACTCACACCCACACTCTCCACTCGCACACATCCACATCGTACACACTCACATGCACACTCCCCAATCAAACACATCTCCCCAGTTACACACCCATACTCCCACTCACACACACACCCACCACATACACATTCACACTCATACGCGCCACTCACACACAACCACCTCGTACACACTCACACCCACACTCCCCACTCACACACACCGACATCATACACACTCACACCCACTCTCCCCATTCACACACCCACATTATACTCACTCACATGCACACTCCCCATTCAAACACGCCACCCCAGACACTCACACTCACACTCCCCACACACAAACCCAACTCATACACACTCACGCCCACACTCCACACTCACACACACCACCCCAGACACTCTCACGCACACTCCCCACTCACGCACACCCACCTCATACACACTCACACCCACACTCCCCACTCAAGCACAACACCCCAGACACTCACACCCCCACTCCCCGATCACGCACACCCACCTCATACACACTCACACCGCACTTTCCACTCACACACCCACCTCATAGACACTCACACACATACTTCCCACTACACACACACCACCCCAGACACTCACACCCACACTCCCCACTCACACATACCAACCTCATACGCACTCACACTCTCACTCCCCAGTCGCAATCTCCCACTTCATACACACTCACAGCCACACTCCCCACTCACACACACCACCCCAGATACACACGCATACTCCCCACTCATAGACACCCACCACATACACACTCACACCTACACTCCCGACTCACACACAACATCCCAGACAGTCACACTCACATTCTCCACTCACACACACCCACCTCATACACACTCACACCCACACTCCCACTCACACACACCCACATCATAAACACTAACACCCACACTCCCCATTCACACACCCACATTATACACACTCACATGCACACTCCCCAATCAAACACGCCACCCCGACAGTCACACTCACACTCCCCACACACAAACCCAACTCATACACACTCACGCCCACACTCCACACTCACACACACCACCCCAGACACTCTCATGCACACTCCCCACTCACGCACACCCACCTCATACACACTCACACCCACACTCCCCACTCAAACACAACACCCCAGACACTCACACCCACACTCCCCGCTCACGCACTCCCACCTCATACACACTCACACCGCACTCTCCACTCACACACTCACCTCATACACACTCACACACATACTTCCCACTACACACACAACACCGCAGACACTCACACCCACACTCCCCACACACACACCCACCTCGTGCACACTAACACTCACACTCCCCACTCACACACACCCACCCACCTCATACACACTCACACCTACACTCCGCACTCACACACACCACACCAGATACACAACCACACCCACACTCCCCACTCACACACACCCAGCTCATACACACTCACACCCACACTCCCCAGTCGCACACACCCACCTCATGCACACTCACACCCACACTCCCTACTCACACACCACCCCAGATTCACACTCACACTCCCCACTCACACACACACACCCACCTCATACACACTCACACCTACACTCCGCACTCACACACACCACACCAGATACACAACCACACCTACACTCCCCACTAACACACACCACCCCAGATACACACTCATACTCCCCACTCACACACACCACCTCAGACACTCACTACCACACTCCCCACTCACACACGCCCACATCATACACACTCACACCTACACATCCCAGTCACACACATTACCCCAGACACTCACACCCACACCCACTTTACCCACTCACACACATCCACCTCATACACACTCACACACCCACTCCCCACTCACATACACCCACCTCATACACGCTCACACCCACACTCCCCACTCACACACTCCACCCCAGGCACTCACACCCACACTCCCAACTCACACACACCCACATCATACACACTCACATGCACACTCCCCAATCAAACACACCACCCCAGACACTGACACCCACACTCCCCACTCACACACACCCACCTCATACATACTCACACCCACACTCCCCACTCACACACACTACCCCAGACACTCACACCCACACACCCCAAACATACACATGCACCTCATACACACTCACACTGACACTCCCCACTCACACACACCCACCTAATACACGCTCACACCTACACTCCCCACTCTCACACACCCACCTCATACATACTCACACCTACACCCTCCACACTCACACCACCCCAGACACTCACTCCCAGACTCCCAACTCACATACACCGACCTCATACACACTCACACCCACACTCCCCACTCACACACACCCACCACATACACACTCACACCCACCTCATACACACACACACAAGCACCCACCTCATACACACTCACACCCACACTCCCCACACGAACACACCCACCACATACACACTTACAACCACACTCCCACCTCATAGACACTCACACCCACACTCCCAACTCACACACACCCACCTCATAGACACTCACACGCACACTCCCCACTCACACACACCCACCTCACACACGCTCACACCCACACTCACACACACCCACATCATACACACTCACATGCACACTCCCCAATCATACACACGCACCTCATACACACTCACAGCCACACTCCCCACTCACACACACCCACCTCATACACACTCACACCCACACTCCCCACTCACACACACCCACCTCATACACGCTCACACCTACACTCCCCACTCATACACACCAACCTCATACATACACGCACCTACACCCTCCACACACACACCACCCCAGACACTCACACCCACACTCCCAACTCACACACACCGACCTCATACACATTCACACCCACACTCCCCACTCACACACACACCCACATCATACACACTGACATGCACACTCCCCAATCAAACACAACACCCCAGACACTGACATGCACACTCCGCACTTACACACACCCACCTCATACACACTCACACCCACACTCCCCACTCACACACACATACCTCATACACACTCACACCTACCATTTCCACTCACACACACCACCCCAGATACACACCTACAACCCCCACTCACACACACACCACGCCAGACACAAACAACCACACTCCCCACTCACACACCCACCTCATACACACTCACACCCACACACCCCAAACATACACATGCACCTCATACACACTCACACTGACACTCCCCACTCACACACACCCACCTCATACACGCTCACACCTACGCTCCCCACTCACACACACCCACCTCATACATACTCACACCTACACCCTCCACACACACACCTCCCCAGACACTCACTCCCAGACTCCCAACTCACATACACCGACCTCATACACACTCACACCCACACTCCCCACTCACACACACACGCACACTCCTCATTCACACACACCCACCTCATTCACACTCACACCCACCTCATACTCACTCACACACACAACCACCTCATAGACCCTCACACGCACACTCCCTACTCACACACGCCCACCTCATACACACTCACAAACACACACCCCACTCACACACACTACCCCAGACACTCACACCCAGACTCCCAACTCACACACACCCACCTCCTACATAATCACACCTACACCCTCCACACACACACCACCCCACAAACTCACACCCAGACTTCCAACTCACACACACCGACCTCATACACACTCACACCCACACTCCTCACTCACACGCACCCACATCATACACAGTCACGTGCACACTCCACAATCAAAGACACCACCCCAGACACTGACACCTACACTCCCCACTCACACACACCCACCTCATACACGCTCACACCCACACTCACCACTCACACACACCCACCTCATACACACTCACCCACATTCCCCACTCACACACACACTCCCCACTCACACACAACCACATCATACACACTCACATGCACACTCCCCAATCAAACACACTACACCAGACACTGACACGCACACTCCCCACTCACACACACCCACCTCATACACAATCACACCTACACTCCCCACTCACACACACCCACCGCAAACACCCCCACACCCACACTCCCCACTCAGACACACCACCCCAGATACACACCTACACTCCCCACTCACAGACACCACGCCAGACACTCACAACCACACTCCCCACTCACACACCCACCTCATACACACTCACACTTGCACTCCCCACTCACACACATCCACATCATACACACTCACATGCACACTCCCCAATCAAATACACCACCCCAGACAGTGACACCTACACTCCCCACTCACACACACCCACCTCATACACACCCACACCCACACACCCCAAACATACACATTCACCTCATACACACTCACACCCACACTCCCCACTCACACACACCCACCTCATACACGCTCACACCTACACACCCCACTCACACACACTACCCCTGACACTCACACCCACATTACCTACTCACACACACCCACCTCAAACACACTCACACACGCATGCCCCAAAAACACAAACGCACCTCATACACACTCACACCCACACTCCCCACTCAGACACACCCACCTCATATACACTCACACTTACACTCCCAACTCACACACACTGACCTCATACACACTCATACCCACTCATACCCACACTCCCCACTCACACACACCCACATCATACACACTCACACCCACACTCCCCACTCAGACACACCCACCGCATACACACTCACACCTACCATCCCCACTCACACACACCACCCCAGATACACACCTACATTCCCCACTCACACGCCACGCCAGACACTCACAACCACACTCTCCACTCACAAACCCACCTCATACACACTCACACTTACACTCCCCACTCACACACACCCACATCATACACGCTCACACCTACACACCCCACTCACACATACTACCCCTGACACTCACACCCACATTAACCACTCACACACACCGACCTCAAACACACTCACACCCGCATGCCCCAAAAACACACATGCACCTCATACGCACTCACACCCACACTCCCCACTCAGACACACCCACCTCATACACACTCACACTTACACTCCCAACTCACACACACTGACCTCATACACACTCATACCCACACTCCCCACTCACACACACCCACATCATACACACTCACACCCACACTCCCCACTCAGACACACCCACCGCATACACACTCACACCTACCATCCCCACTCACACACACCACCCCAGATACACACCTACATTCCCCACTCACACGCCACGCCAGACACTCACAACCACACTCTCCACTCACAAACCCACCTCATACACACTCACACTTACACTCCCCACTCACACACACCCACATCATACACTCTCACACCTACACACCCCACTCACACATACTACCCCTGACACTCACACCCACATTAGCCACTCACACACACCGACCTCAAACACACTCACACCCGCATGCCCCAAAAACACACACGCACCTCATACGCACTCACACCCACACTCCCCACTCAGACACACCCACCTCATACACACTCACACTTACACTCCCAACTCACACACACTGACCTCATACACACTCACACCCACACTATCCACTCGCACACACCCACATCATACACACTCACACCCACACTCCCCACTCACACCCCCCCAATACACACTCACACCCACACTCTGCACTCACATACACCCACCTCATACACACTCACAACCACACTCCCGACTCACACACCCAATACACACTCACACCCACACTACAGACTCCCCAATCACATACACCACCCCAGATACACATCCACACTCCCTACTCACACACACCCACCTCATACACACTCACACACACACACCCCACTCACACACACCCACCTCATACATGCTCACACCCAGACTCCCCACTCACACACACCTACCTCATACACACTCACACCCAGACTCCCCACTCACACCCACATCATACACACTCACACCTACACTCACCACTCACACACACCACCCAGATACACACCCATACACACCACTCATAGACATCCACCTCATACACACTCACACCTTCAAACCCGACACACACACACCACCCCAGACACTTACACCCACATTCTCCACTCACACACACCCACCTCATACAGACTCACACCCACCCTCTCCAATCACACACACACACCTCATTTACACTCACACCCACACTCTCCACTCGCACACATCCACATCGTACACACTCACATGCACACTCCCCAATCAAACACATCTCCCCAGTTACACACCCATACTCCCACTCACACACACACCCACCACATACACATTCACACTCATACGCGCCACTCACACACAACCACCTCGTACACACTCACACCCACACTCCCCACTCACACACACCGACATCATACACACTCACACCCACTCTCCCCATTCACACACCCACATTATACTCACTCACATGCACACTCCCCATTCAAACACGCCACCCCAGACACTCACACTCACACTCCCCACACACAAACCCAACTCATACACACTCACGCCCACACTCCACACTCACACACACCACCCCAGACACTCTCACGCACACTCCCCACTCACGCACACCCACCTCATACACACTCACACCCACACTCCCCACTCAAGCACAACACCCCAGACACTCACACCCCCACTCCCCGATCACGCACACCCACCTCATACACACTCACACCGCACTTTCCACTCACACACCCACCTCATAGACACTCACACACATACTTCCCACTACACACACACCACCCCAGACACTCACACCCACACTCCCCACTCACACATACCAACCTCATACGCACTCACACTCTCACTCCCCAGTCGCAATCTCCCACTTCATACACACTCACAGCCACACTCCCCACTCACACACACCACCCCAGATACACACGCATACTCCCCACTCATAGACACCCACCACATACACACTCACACCTACACTCCCGACTCACACACAACATCCCAGACAGTCACACTCACATTCTCCACTCACACACACCCACCTCATACACACTCACACCCACACTCCCACTCACACACACCCACATCATAAACACTAACACCCACACTCCCCATTCACACACCCACATTATACACACTCACATGCACACTCCCCAATCAAACACGCCACCCCGACAGTCACACTCACACTCCCCACACACAAACCCAACTCATACACACTCACGCCCACACTCCACACTCACACACACCACCCCAGACACTCTCATGCACACTCCCCACTCACGCACACCCACCTCATACACACTCACACCCACACTCCCCACTCAAACACAACACCCCAGACACTCACACCCACACTCCCCGCTCACGCACTCCCACCTCATACACACTCACACCGCACTCTCCACTCACACACTCACCTCATACACACTCACACACATACTTCCCACTACACACACAACACCGCAGACACTCACACCCACACTCCCCACACACACACCCACCTCGTGCCCACTAACACTCACACTCCCCACTCACACACACCCACCCACCTCATACACACTCACACCTACACTCCGCACTCACACACACCACACCAGATACACAACCACACCCACACTCCCCACTCACACACACCCAGCTCATACACACTCACACCCACACTACCCAGTCGCACACTCCCACCTCATGCACACTCACACCCACACTCCCTACTCACACACCACCCCAGATTCACACTCACACTCCCCACTCACACACACCCACCCACCTCATACACACTCACACCTACACTCCGCACTCACACACACCACACCAGATACACAACCACACCTACACTCCCCACTAACACACACCACCCCAGATACACACTCATACTCCCCACTCACACACACCACCTCAGACACTCACTACCACACTCCCCACTCACACACGCCCACATCATACACACTCACACCTACACATCCCAGTCACACACATTACCCCAGACACTCACACCCACACCCACTTTACCCACTCACACACATCCACCTCATACACACTCACACACCCACTCTCCACTCACATACACCCACCTCATACACGCTCACACCCACACTCCCCACTCATACACTCCACCCCAGGCACTCACACCCACACTCCCAACTCACACACACCCACATCATACACACTCACATGCACACTCCCCAATCAAACACACCACCCCAGACACTGACACCCACACTCCCCACTCACACACACCCACCTCATACATACTCACACCCACACTCCCCACTCACACACACCAGCCCAGATACACAGCCACACACACACTCCCCACTCACACACACCAGCCCAGATACACAGCCACACTCCCCACTCACACAAACCCAACTCATACATACTCACACCACACTTTCCACTCACACACCCACCTCATTCACACTCACACACACACTCCCCACTCACATACACCCACCTCATACACGCTCACACCCACACTCCCCACTCATACACTCCACCCCAGGCACTCACACCCACACTCCCAACTCACACACACCCACATCATACACACTCACATGCACACTCCCCAATCAAACACACCACCCCAGACACTGACACCCACACTCCCCACTCACACACACCCACCTCATACATACTCACACCCACACTCCCCACTCACACACACCAGCCCAGATACACAGCCACACACACACTCCCCACTCACACACACCAGCCCAGATACACAGCCACACTCCCCACTCACACAAACCCAACTCATACATACTCACACCACACTTTCCACTCACACACCCACCTCATTCACACTCACACACACACTCCCCACTCACACACACCACCCAGACACTCACAACCACACTCCCCACTCACACATACCCACCTCATGCACACTCACAACTCCGCACCCCACTCACACACACTACCCCAGACAATTACACCCACATTACCTACTCACAAACACCCACCTCAGGCACACTCACATCCACATGCCCCAATCACACACACGCACCTCGTACACACTCGCACCCGCACTCCCCACTCGCACACACCCACATCATGCACACTCACATGCACACTCCCAAATCAAACACACCTCCCCAGATACACACCCACACTCCCCACTCACACACACCAACATCAGACACACTCACAACCACACTCCCCACACACACACACCGCATCCACACTCCCCACTCACACAAACCCAACTCATACACACACACGCCCACACTCCCCACTCACACACACCACCCCAAACACTCACACCCACACTCACCACTCACGCACACCCACCTCATACACACTCACACCACACTCTCCACTCACACATCCACCTCATACACACTCACACCCACACTCCCCACTCACACACAACACCCCAGACACTCACACCCACACACCCCACTCACGCACACCCACCTCATACACACTTACACCACACTCTCCACTCACACACCCACCTTATACACACTCACACCCACACTCCCCAGTCCCACATGCCCACCTTATCCTCACTCACACCCACACTCCCTGCTCAGACACACCCACCTGATACACACTCACATGCACACTCCCCAATTAAACACACCACCCCAGACACTGACACCTACACTCCCAACTCACACACACCCACCTCATACACACTCACACCTAAACTCCCGAATCACACACACCACCCCAGATACACACTCACACTCCTCACTCACACACACCACCACAGACACACACAACAACACTCCCCGCTCACACACACCCACCTCATACACACTCACATCTACACTCCCCACTCACACACACTACCCCAGACACTCTCATGCACACTCCCCACTCACGCACACCCACCTCATACACACTCACATCTACACTCCCGACTCACACACACTACCCCAGACACTCACATCCACACTCCCCACTCACACACACCCACCCACCTCATACACACTCACACCCACACTCCCCACTCAAACACAACACCCCAGACACTCGCACCCACACTCCCCGCTCACGCACTCCCACCTCATACACACTCACGCACATACTTCCCACTACACACACACCACCCCAGACACTCACACCCTCACTCCCCACTCACACATACCAACCTCATACGCACTCACACTCTCACTCCCCAGTCGCAATCTCCCACTTCATACACACTCACAGCCACACTCCCCACTCACACACACCACCCCAGATACACACGCATACTCCCCACTCATAGACACCCACCACATACACACTCACACCTACACTCCCGACTCTCACACAACACCCCAGACAGTCACACCCACATTCTCCACTCACACACACCCACCTCATACACACCCACGCCCACACTCCCCACTCACACACACCCACATCATAAACACTGACATGCACAGTCCCCAATCAAACACACCACCCCAGATACACACTCACACTCCCCACTCACACACACCACCCCAGACACTCACAACCACACTCCCCACTCACACACGCCCACCTCATACACACTCACACCTACACTCCCCACTCACGCACACTACCCCAGGCACTCACACCCACACTCCCCACTCAGACACACCCACCTCATACACACTCACACCTACACTCCCCACTCACACACCCCCAATACACACTCACACCCACACTCTGCACTCACATACACCCACCTCATACACACTCACAAACACACTCCCCACGCACACACACCCAATACACACTCACACCAACACTCCAGACTCCCCAATCACACACACCACCCCAGATACACACCCACACTCTCCACTCACACACACCCACCTCATACACACTCACACCCACACTCCCCACTCACACACACCCACCTCATACACACTCACACCCACACTCCCCATTCACACACCCACATTATACACACTCACATGCACACTTCCCAATCAAACATGCTACCCCAGACACTCACACTCACACTCCCCACTCACACACACCCACCTCATACACACTCCCCACCCACACTCCCCACTCACGCACACCACCCCAGATACACACCCATACAGCCCACTCACACACACCCACCTCATACACACTCACACCTATAATCCCCACTCACATACACGACCCCAGACACTCACAACTACACTCCCCACTCACACACCCACCACATACACACTCACACCTACATTCCTCACTCACCCACACGACCCCAGACACTCCCACCCACATTGCACACTCACACACACCCACCTCATACACACTCACACCCACACTCCCCATTCACACACCCACATTATACACACTCACATGCACACTTCCCAATCAAACATGCTACCCCAGACACTCACACTCACACTCCCCACTCACACAAACCCAACTCATACACACTCACGTCCACACTCCCCACTCACACACACCACCCCAGACACTCACACACACACACTCCCCACTCACGCACACCCACCTCATACACACACACCACACTCTCCACTCACACACCCACCTCATACACACTCACACCCATACTTCCCACTACACACACACCACCCCAGACACTCACACCCTCACTCCCCACTCTCATACACCCACCTCATACACACTCACACCCAGAATCCCCACTCACACACACCCACATCATACACACGCACAACCACACTCCCCACTCATACACACCACCCCAGATACACACCCATACACACCACTCATAGACATCCACCTCATACACACTCACACCTTCAAACCCGACTCACACACACCACCCCAGACACTCACACCCACATTCTCCACTCACACACACCCACCTCATACACACTCACACCCACTCCCTCAAATCACACACACGCACCTCATACACACTCACACCCACACTCTCCACTCGCACACATCCACATCATACACACTCATATGCACACTCCCCAATAAAACACACCACCCCAGATATACACCCATACACCCACTCACACACACACACCTACCTCATACACACTCACACCCACAATCGCCACTCACGCACAACCACCTCATACACAGACACACCCACACTCCCCACTCACACACACCGACATCATACACAATCACAACCACACTCCCCACTTGCACATACCCACCTAATGCACACTCACACACACACTCCCCACTCACGCACACCCACCTCATACACACACACCACACTCCCCACTTGCACATACCCACCTAATGCACACTCACACACACACTCCCCACTCACGCACACCCACCTCATACACACACACCACACTCTCCACTCACGCACACCCACCTCATACACACACACCACACTCTCCACTCACACACCCACCTCATACACACTCACACCCATACTTCCCACTACACACACACCACCCCAGATACACACCCATACAGCCCACTCACACACACCCACCTCATACACACTCACACCTACAATCCCCACTCACGCACACCACCCCAGATACACACCCATACAGCCCACTCACACACACCCACCTCATACACACTCACACCTACATTCCCCACTCACCCACACAACCCCAGACACTCCCACCCACATTGCCCACTCACACACACCCACCTCATACACACTCACACCCACACTCCCCATTCACACACCCACATTATACACTCACATGCACACTCCCCAATCAAACACGCCACCCCAGACAATCACACTCACACTCCCCACTCACACAAACACAACTCATACACACTCACGCCCACACTCCCCACTCACGCTCACCCACCTCAAATACACTCACACCCTCACTCCCCAGTCGCACACTCCCACTTCAAACACACTTACAGCCACACTCCCTGCTCACACACACACACCTCATACACACTCACACCCACACTCTCCACTCACACATAGCCACCTCATACACCCTCATATCCACACTCCCCACTCACACACAAACACCTCAACCGCAGTCATATCCACACTCCCCACTCACACACACCCACATCATACACACTCACATCCACACTCCCCACTCACACACACACCCACATCATATACACTCACATGCACACTCCGCAATCAAACACACCACCCCAGACACTGACACGCACACTCCCCACTCACACACCCACCTCATACAAACCCACGCCTGCACACCTCACTCACACACACCACCCCAGATACACACCCAGACTCCCCACTCACACACACCCACCTCATACACACTCACACCTACATTCCCCACACACACACACACTACCCCAGACACTCACATCCACATTACCCACTCACACACACCCACCTAATACACACTCACACCCACACGCCCCAATCCCACACACGCATCTCATACACACTCACACCCACACTCTCCACTCACACACACCCACCTCAAACACACTCATACCCACAGTCCCCATTCAAACATCCCCACCTCATACACACTCACACCCACACTCCCTACTCACACACACCCACCACATACACACTCACACCCATACGCCACAATCACACCCATACAGATTCACACCCACACTTCCCACTCACTCACACAAACCAAATACACACTCACACCCACACTCCCCAATCACACACCCACATCATACACACTCACACCCACACTCCCCAATTAAAATCACCACGCCAGACATTGACACGCATATTCCCCACTCACACACACCCACCTCATACACACCCACACCTACACTCCCCGCTCACACACATCACCCCAGATACACACCCATACTACCCACTCACACACACCCACCTCATAACACTCACACCCACACTCCCCACTCACACACACCCACCTCATACACACTCACACCTGCACTCCCCACTCACACACACCCACCTCATACACTCTCACACCCACACTCCCCACTCAGACACACCCACCTCATACACACTCACACCTACACTCCCCACTCACACACACCACCCCAGATACACACTCACACTCCACACTCACACACACCACCCCAGACACTCACATCCACACTCCCTACTCACACACGCCCACCTCATACACACTCACACCTACACTCCCCACTCACACACACCACCCCAGATACACACTCACACTCCCCACTCACACACACCACCCCAGACACTCACACCTACACTCCCCACTCACACACATTACCCCAGACAGTTATACCCACGTTACCCAATCACACACACGGAC
Source organism: Hemiscyllium ocellatum (assembly GCF_020745735.1). Taxonomy (NCBI): domain Eukaryota; kingdom Metazoa; phylum Chordata; class Chondrichthyes; order Orectolobiformes; family Hemiscylliidae; genus Hemiscyllium; species Hemiscyllium ocellatum. The sequence continues at coordinate 5,370,641 of NC_083401.1, read as the reverse complement.
CTCATACACACTCACACCCACACTGCCCACTCAGACACACCCACCTCACACACACTCACAACCACACTCCCCACTCACACACACCCAATACACACTCACACCCACGCTCTAGACTCCCCAATCACATTCACCACCCCAGATACACACCACACTCCCCACTCACACACACCCACCTCATACACTCTCACACCCAGACTCCCCACTCACACACACCAATATCATACACATTCACACCTACACTCCCCACTCACACACACCACACCAGATACACACCCACACTCACCACTCATAGACATCCACCTCATACACACTCACACCTTCAAACCCGACTCACACACACCACCCCAGACACTCACACCCATATTCTCCACTCACACACACCACCTCATACACACTCACACCCACACTCTCCACTCACACACACCCACCTCAAACACACTCATACCCACAGTCCCCATTCACACACACCCACCTCATACACACTCACACCCAGACTCTCCAAACACACCACCCCAGACACTGACACCCACACACACCCACCACATACACACTCACACCTACACTCCCCACTCACACACACCACCCCAGATACACACCCATACTCCCCACTCATAGACACCCACCACATCCACACTCACACCTACACTCCCGACTCACACACAACATAGAACATAGAACATAGAAAAATACAGCGCAGTACAGGCCCTTCGGCCCTCGATGTTGCGCTGACCGAAGCCTACCTAACCTACACTAGCCCAATAACCTCCATATGCTTATCTAATGCCCGCTTAAATGACCATAAAGAGGGAGAGTCCACCACTGCTACTGGCAGGGCATTCCATGAACTCACAACCCGCTGAGTAAAGAATCTACCCCTAACATCTGTCCTATACCTACCATCCCTTAATTTAAAGCTGTGTCCCCTAGTAACAGCTGACTCCATACGCGGAAAAAGGTTCTCACTGTCAACCCTATCTAAACCCCTAATCATCTTGTACACCTCTATCAAATCTTCCCTAAACCTTCTTTTCTCCAACGAGAACAGCCCCAAGTGCCTCAGCCTTTCCTCATACGGATCTTCCTACCATGCCAGGCAACATCCTGGTAAACCTCCTCTGCACCCGTTCCAATGCCTCCACATTCTTCCTATAGTATGGCGACCAAAACTGCACACAATACTCCATATGTGGCCGCACCAGAGTCTTATACAACTGCAACATGACCTCAGGACTCTGGAACTCAATTCCTCTACCGATAAAGCCCAGTACACCATATGCCTTCCTCACAGCACTATTTACCTGGGTGGCAACTTTCAGAGATCTGTGTACATGGACACCAAGATCCCTCTGCTCATCCACACTACCAAGTAGCTTACCATTAGCCCAGTAATCCATCTTCTTGTTACTCCTACCAAAGTGAATGACTTCACACTTAGCTACACTGAACTCCATTTGCCACCTTTCTGCCCAGCTCTGCAACTTATCTATATCCCGCTGTAACCTGCCACATCCTTCTTCGCTGTCCACTACTCCACTGACTTTCGTGTCATCCGCAAACTTGCTCACCCAGCCTTCAAGCCCCTCCTCCAGGTCAATTATAAAAATGACAAACAGCAATGGTCCCAAAACAGATCCTTGTGGAACACCGCTGGTAACTGCACTCCAAGATGAACCTATACCATCAACTACTACCCTCTGTCTCCTTCCAGCCAGCCAATTCCTAATCCAAACCTCTAATGCACCCTCAATGCCATACCTCCGAAATTTTTGCATTAGCCTGCCATGAGGTACCTTATCGAACGCCTTGCTAAAATCCATATACACCACATCTACTGCTTTACCCTCGTCCACTTCTTTGGTCACCTTCTCAAAGAACTCAATAAGGTTTGTGAGGCACGACCTGCCCTTCACAAAACCATGCTGACTATCCTTGATCACATTATTCCTATCTAGATGTTCATAAATCCTATCCCTGACAATTCTCTCTAAGACTTTGCCCACAGCAGAAGTGAGACTCACTGGCCTATAGTTACTAGGGCTAACCCTACTCCCCTTCTTGAACAAGGGGACCACATTCGCTATCCTCCAGTCTTCTGGCACTAATCCCGTAGACAACGACGACATAAAAGATGGCTCCGCTATCTCCTCCCTAGCTTCCCAGAGGATCCTAGGATAAATGCCATCAGGCCCAGGGGACTTATCTATTTTCACCCTTTCCAGTATTCCCCAGACCTCTTCCCTACATACCTCAAGGCCATCCATTCTAATCACTTGTGACTCAATATTCACATCAGCAACAGTGTCCTGTTCCTGAGTGAATACTGACGAAAAGTATTGATTTAGTGTCTCTCCAATCTCCTCCGCCTCCATGCACAACTTCCCACTACTATCCTTGACTGGACCGATACCTACCCTAGTCATCCTTTTATTCCTGACATACCTCTAGAATGCTTTTGGATTTTCCCTAATCCTACCAACTAAGGACTTTTCATGTCCCCTTCTCGCTGCTCTTAGCTCTCTCTTTAGATCCTTCCTGGCTACCTTATAACTCTCAATCGCCCCAACTGAACCTTCACGCATCATCTTTACATAGGCCGCCCTCTTCCCTTTCGCAAGGGATTCCAATTCCTTATTAAACCAGGGCTCCCTCACAAGACCCTTTCCTCCCTGCCTGACTGGTACATACTTATCAAGGACACCCAATAGCTGTTCCTTGAACAATCTCCACATATCATTTGTGTTCTTCCCTTGAATAAAAAATGAGGTCTGCAGATGCTGGAGATCACAGTTGAAAATGTGTTGCTGGTTAAAGCACAGCAGGTTAGGCAGCATCCAAGGAATAGGAAATTCGACGTTTCAGGAAATCCTATTGCTATTCGTCGAATTTCCTATTCCTTGGATGCTGCCTTAACTGCTGTGCTTTAACCAGCAACACATTTTCAACTTCTTCCCTTGAAGCCTACTTTTCCAATCCACACATCCTAAGTCATGCCTCACCGCATCATAATTTCCCTGCCCCCAGCTATAACTCTTGCCCTGCGGCGCACACTTATCCCTCTCCATCACTAAAGTAAAAGTCACCGAGTTGTGGTCACTGTCCCCGAAGTGCTCACCCACCTCCAAGTCTAACACCTGGCCTGGTTCATTACCTAGAACCAAATCCAGTATAGCCTCACCTCTTGTTGGCCTGTCTACATATTGTGTCAGGAAACCCTCCTGCACACATTGGACAAACACCGACCCATCTAACGAACTCGAGCTCTCGCTTTCCCAGTCAATATCTGGGAAGTTAAAGTCCCCCATAACAACCACCCTGCTACTTTCACTCTTCTCCTGAATCATCCTCGCAATACTTTCCTCTACGTCTCTAGGACTATTAGGAGGCCTGTAGAAAACTCCGAACAGGGTGACCTCACCTTTCCTATTTCTAACCTCAGCCCAAACTACCTCAGATGGCAAGACTTCCTCCATCGTCCTTTCCACCGCTGTAATACTATCCTTGACAAGCAATGCCACACCTCCCCCTCTTTTACCCCCATCTCTTACCCTACTAAAACATTTAAACCCTGGAACGTGCAACAGCCATTCCTGTCCCTGTTCTACCCATGTCTCTGTAATGGCCACAACATCGAAGTCCCAGGTACCAACCCACGCTGCAAGTTCACCTACCTTATTTCTTATACTTCTGGCATTGAAGGATACACACTTCAAGCCACCTTCCAGTTTACAGGCACCCTCCTTTGAGATCGATGCCTTGTTCCTAACCTCCCTACACTCAAGGTCCTGTACCCTAAAGCTACAGTCCAGGTTCCCATGCCCCTGCAGAGTTAGTTTAAACCCTCCCAAAGAGCACTAGCAAACCTCCCCCCAAGGATACTGGTGCCCCTCAGGTTCAGGTGGAGACCATCCTGTTTATAGAGGTCCCACCTTCCCCAGAAAGAACCCCAGTTATCCAGAAACCGGACACCCCAGACAGTCACACCCACATTCTCCACTCACAAACACCCACCTCATACACACTCACACCCACACGCCCCACTCACACACACCCACCTCATACACACTCACATGCACACTCCCCAATCAAACACACCACCCCAGATACACACACATACTCCCCACTCACACACACCCAGCTCATAAACACTCACACCCACACTACCCAGTCGCACACTCCCACCTCATGCACACTCACACCCACACTCCCTACTCACACACCACCCCAGATTCACACTCACACTCCCCACTCACACACACCCACCTCATACACACTCACACCTACACTCCCCACTCACACACACCACCCCAGATACACTCTCATACTCCCCACTCACACACACCACGTCAGACACTCACTACCACACTCCCCACTCACACAAGCCCACATCATACACACTCACACCTACACATCCCAGTCACACACATTACCCCAGACACTCACACCCACATTACCCACTCACACACACCCACCTCATACACACTCACACCCACACGCCCCAATCACACACATGCACCTCGTACACCCTCGCACCCGCACTCCCCACTCGCACACACCCACATCATACACACTCACATGCACACTCCCAAATCAAACACACCTCCCCAGATACACACCCACACTCCCCACTCACACACACCAACATCAGACACACTCACAACCACACTCCCCACACACACACACACCGCATCCACACTCCCCACTCACACAAACCCAACTCATACACACACACGCCCACACTCCCCACTCACACACACCACCCCAAACACTCACACCCACACTCACCACTCACGCACATCCACCTCATACACACTCACACCACACTCTCCACTCACACATCCACCTCATACACACTCACACCCACACTCCCCACTCACACACAACACCCCAGATACTCACACCCACACACCCCACTCACGCACACCCACCTCATACACACTCACACCACACTCTCCACTCACACACCCACCTTATACACACTCACACCCACACTCCCCAGTCCCACATGCCCACCTTATCCTCACTCACACCCACACTCCCTGCTCAGACACACCCACCTGATACACACTCACATGCACACTCCCCAATTAAACACACCACCCCAGACACTGACACCTACACTCCCAACTCACACACACCCACCTCATACACATTCACACCTATACTCCCGAATCACACACACCACCCCAGATACACACTCACACTCCTCACTCACACACACCACCACAGACACACACAACAACACTCCCCGCTCACACACACCCACCTCATACACACTCTCACGCACACTCGCCATTCACACACACCACCCCAGACACTCACACCCTCATTCCCACTCACACACCCACCTAATACACACATCCACACTCTCCACTCGCACACACCCACGTCATACACACTCACATGCACACTCCCAAATCAAACACACCTCCCCAGATACACACCCACACTCCCCACTCACACACACCAACATCAGACACACTCACAACCACACTCCCCACACACACACACCGCATCCACACTCCCCACTCACACAAACCCAACTCATACACACACACGCCCACACTCCCCACTCACACACACCACCCCAAACACTCACACCCACACTCACCACTCACGCACATCCACCTCATACACACTCACACCCGCACTCCCCAGTCGCACACACCACCCCAGACACTCACACCCACACTCCCCACTCACACACACCCACCCACCTCATACACACTCACACTCACACACCCCATCATACACACAAACCTCATACACACTCACATCCACACTCTCCACTCACACACACCCACCTCATACACACTCTCACGCACACTCGCCATTCACACACACCACCCCAGACACTCACACCCTCAGTCCCCACTCACACACCCACCTAATACACACATCCACACTCTCCACTCACACACACCCACCGCATACACACTCACAACCACATTCCCCACTCACTCACACCACCCCAGATACTCATATCCTCACTCCCCACTCACGCACACCCACCTGATACACACTCACACCCACACTCCCCAGTCGCACACTCCCAATTCATACACACTCACACCGACACTCCCTACTCACACACACCCACCTCTGCACACTCACACACACACTTCCCACTCACACACACCCATCCAAGACAGTCACTGCTATACTCCCCACTCACACATTCCCACCTCATGCACACTCACACCCACAATCCCCAGTCGCACACACTCACCTTATACACACTCACACCCACACTCCCCACTCGCACACACCACCCCAGACAGTCACACCCAAACTCCCCAATCACATACACCACCCCAGACACTCACACCCACACTCCCCACTCACACACACCCACCTCATACACACTCACACCCACACTCCCCACTCACACACACCCACCTCATACACACTCACACCCACACTCCCCACTCACACACACCCACCTCATACACACTCACACCCACACTCCCCACTCACATACACCACCCCAGACACACACACCAACACTGACCTCTCACTCACACACACCACCCCAGACGCTCCCACACACACCCACGAATCACACACATCCACCTCATATACACTCACATCCACACTCCCAACTCACACACACCACCCCAGACACTCACACCCACACCCCCCACTAACAGACACCCACCTCATACACACTCACACCCACACTCCCCACTCGCACACAGACACTTTATACACACTCAGACCCACACTCACACCTCACACACACCCACCTCATACACACTCACACTCACACTCCCCAATCACTCACACCACCCCAGACACTCACACCCACACTCCCCACTCACATACACGACCCCAGGCACACACACCAACACTGACCTCTCACTCGCACACACCGCCCCAGACGCTTCCACGCACACCCATGACTCACACACATCCACCACATACACACTCATCCACACACCCCAAACACATAGACCCACCTCATACACTCTCAGACGCACAAGCCCCACTCACACACCCACCACAGACACTCACACCCACACTCCTCACTCACACCTCATACACACTCACACACACACTCCTCACTCACACACACCCACCTCATACACACTCACACCCACACTCCCCAGTCACACACACCCACCTCATACACACTCACATCCACACTCCCCACTCACACGCATCACCCCAGACAGTCACACCCACACTCCCTAATCGCGGACACCCATACACACTTATACCCACACACCCCACTCACAGACACCCACCCCATACACACTCACACGCACACTTCCCACTCACACACACCACCCCAGTCACTCCTGCACTCCCGACTCACAATTCCCACCTCATGCACATTCACACCCACACTCCCCACTCCACACACCACCCCAGACACTCACACCCACACCCACACTCCCCAATCACACACACGCACACACACTCACACCCACCTCAAACACAGTCACAGGCACACTTCCCACTCACACACACCCACCTCGTACATACTCACACCCACAATCCCCAATCACACACACCACCCAGACACTTTCACCCAAGCTCCCAACTCACACACACCACCCCTAACACTCACACCCACACTCCCAACTCACACACACCACCCCAGACACTCACACCCAAACTCCCCACTCACACACACCACCCCAGACACACACAACAACACTCCCGGCTCACACACACCCACCTCATACACACTCACACCTACACTCCCCACTCACACACACTACCCCTGACACTCACACCCACATTCCCCATTCACACACACCCACCTCATACACACTCACACCCACACGCCCCATCATACACACATACCTCATACACACTCACACCTACACTCCCCACTCACACACACCCACCTCATACAGACTCACACCCACAATCCCCAATCACACACACCACCCAGAAACTTTCACCCACACTCCCAACTCACACACACACTACCCCAGACACTCACACCCACACTCCCAACTCACACACACCACCCCAGACACTCACACCCAAACTCCCCACTCACACACACCACTCCAGACACTCACACCCACACTCCCCACGCACACACACCACCCCAGACACTCAAACTCACACTTCCCACTCACACACAGCCTCCTCAAACATACTCACACACACGCTCCCCACTCTCACACACCTTCCCAGACACTCTCACCCACCCACCCCACTTGCACACTCCACCCTAGACACTCACACCCACACTCCCCATTCACACAATTCCACCTCATACACACTCACACCCATAATTCCCCACTCGCACGCACCCACAATATTTTAACTCTCACCCAAACTCCCCACTCACATACACCACCCCAGACACTCACACCCACACTCCCTACTCACACACACCACCCCAGACTCTCACACCCACACTCCCTACTCACACACACCACCCCAGACTCTCACACCCACACTCCCTACTCACACACACCACCCCAGACTCTCACACCCACACTCCCCACTCTCACAAATATCCACCTCATATGCACTCACACCCACACTCCCCAATCATTCACACCACCCCAGACACTCACACCCACACTCCCCACTCACATACACCACCCCAGACACACACACCAACACTGACCTCTCACTCACGCACACCACCCCAGACGCTCCCACACACACCCACGAATCACACACACCACCTCATACACACTCACATCCACACTCCACACTCACACACCCCACCACAGGCACTCACACCCACACTCCCACCTTATACACACTCACACCCACACTGCTCACTCACACACACCTCATACACACTCACACCCACACTCCCCAGTCGCACACAACCACCTCATACACACTCACACCCACACTCCCCACTCACGCACACCACCCCAAACACTCACACCCACACTCCCCAATCACACACATCTATACACACTCACACCCACCCCATACAAACTCACACACACTCCCCACTCATACACACCACCACAGACACTCACACCCACACTCCCCAGTCTCACACACCCACCTCATACACACTCACACCCACAATCCCCAATCACTCACACCACCCCAGATGCTCTCACCCACACTCCCAACTCACACACACTACCCCAGACACTCACACCCACACTCCCAACTCACACACACCACCCCAGACACTCACACCCATACACCCCACTCACACACACCCACCTCATACACATTCACACCCACACTCCCCACTCGCACACACCACCCCAGATACACACACCTACATTCTCCACTCACACACAACCAACCCATGCACACTCACCCACAATACTCCCCTCGCATGCACCACCTGAGTCACTAACACCCACACTCTCCACTCACACTCACCGACCTCATGCACACTCATACCCACAATCCCCAATCACACACACCACCCCAGACGCTCACACCCACACTCCCCACTCACATACAGCCAATCATACACACTCACATGCACCACCCCAGAGACTCACACCCACACTCCCCTCACACACACCACCCCAGACACTCACACCCACACTCCCCATTGTCATGGAGCTGGTCAAATACTTCGGTGAAACAGGCAAGTGCAATAGAGTCAGTAAAACTTAAATTGTAATTGAGGCAAATGGAGTTGGCAGATAAAGAAAGACAGAGAGACAGAAAGATATAGGAAAAGGAGAGGGAGAGAAGTTTCTTAGCTGAGCACAGAGTGACAGAAGAAAGAGAGAAAAGGGTGAGAAAAGAAAGAGGGAGAGAGAATTTGAATATCAGAAGTTGTGGATTAGTCAGAGAAGTCAAGTTCACAGGATGGAGATGAAGAGAGCAGGTAGGGACACATACAAACATGTTAAAACATTGCCACATTTTGATGAGAAAGATGCCGAAGCCTTCTCTATTTATTTGAAAAATTGGCTAGGTAGATGGAGTGGTCAGAGAACTTGAGTAATCCTAGTTCAGACTACGCTGGTCGGCAGAGCTAGTGAGGTATTTGCAGCGCTGTCAGATGAAGAGGTCAAAGGGATTATGAAGAGGTTAAACAGGCTATTTTGAGTGTTTATGAATTGGTACAAGAAGCAGATGGACAGTGGTTCAGAAACATAAAGAAGGAACCAGGGCAAACTTATGTTGAGTTTAAAAGAATTAAAATAGTCATTTTAGAACATAGAACAGAACAGCACCATACAGGCCCTTCAGCCCTTGATGTTGTGCTGACCTTTGATCCAACTCTAAGATCAGACTAACCTACATACCAGGAGAAAGTGGGGACTGCAGATGCTGGAGCTCAGAATTGAATTGTAGATGGGTGCAGTCCTTAAAATAGATAAGACCTATGAGATTCTCAGGGAGATGAGTCTGCTGGAGAAGTTTAAAACCTCACTTCCGGGGCTAATAAGAATTCCCGTAGATGAACAGAAAGTTCAAGTAGAGAGAAGAGCAGTAGAGATGGCAGATGAATATACATTGGGCCAGAAGGTGAAGTTTAGCTTTCGGCAAGAATTTCATCCAATGAGGGATAGAAACCGGGAGAAAGGGGAGACCCTTCACTACAAAACCAGGCGAGCACACTGGTAATAGTTTACTACAGGTAAAAAAGAGGCTCACAAGGGTGGAAAGGAGGTGAAAGGCCTCAGGTGTTTTCACTGTAATGGAGTGGGACACTAAAAGTTCCAGTGCTGGTGGTTTCAGAAGGGGCACTGGGAAAAGGTGTTTTCACTGCCAGAAGGTGGGACACGTAAAGACACAGTGCTGGTCATTAAAGAAAGGCACTGTGGGAAAAGGTGTGGTAAAAGAGGCTAGGCTAGTGGCATTAGTGAAGATAGTAAAGGAAGCTGCAGGAGAGTGCACAGCCTCGGCAGGGGCTGGGGATGGAGTTTATGTCTGATCTCTATAAAGACTTCACCTCTGTGGGTAAAGGTTACTCAGAAAAAATGGGAGAAATGGGAAAGAAGTTACAATTTTGATAGGTAAGGGATCTAATTAGTCTCTCATAGAAAGAGATGAATGTATTTGCACTCTTTCTGATCTGTTACCCGAGAGAGTGATAATTTGTGGGTAAGATTGACAGACATTTAGTGTTCCCCTGTGTAAGTTGAAAATGTGTTGCTGGTTAAAGCTCAGCAGGTTAGGCAGCATCCAAGGAATAGGAAATTCGACGAATAGGAATAGGATTTCCTGAAACGTCGAATTTCCTGTTCCTTGGATGCTGCCTAACCTGCTGTGCTTTAACCAGCAACACATTTTCAGCTCTGATCTCCAGCATCTGCAGACCTCATTTTTTTCCACTGTGTAAGATCAGGTTGAAGAACCAAGTCAAGGTTGGGGAAGTAACAGTGGGAGTGATTGACAGAGTGTCAGTTCCAGGAATACAGTCTGTTCTTGGGAATGATTTAGCAGGATCCAAGGTGGGAGTGACACCCCTTGTTGTGGAGAAGCCAAAGGAAGATCAGGGAATTGAGGAGTGAAAAGAAAAATACACTGGAGTTTTTCTGGACTGTGTAGTAACCAGATCCCACTATGATAAGTCACAAAACAAAGCAAAAAGTAAACAGAAAGATGAAGGAGTTGAGGTCCAGTTAGCAGACACCCTGTTTGATGTCATGGTGCAGGAAAAACCTGACGAGGCAGAGGGTCAGACAGACATGTTTCCCCCTGAAAGACTCATGGGCTGACAATAGACAGATGAGACATTAAAAGATAGATATATCAATGCATACTCAGAAAAGGAATCAGAAAGTACTCCAGAGGGTTATAATCTTAAAGATAGAACCCTAAGATGGAAATGGAGACCACAGCTGGTTAGTGCAGAGGGGAAATGGGCACCAGATTGTGTTGCCGGTAGCAGACAGAAAGGAGATGATACAGGTAGCACATGAACTGCCTGTAGGAGATCACTGAGGGGTACGAAAGTATCAGGCTTAGGTACAAAAGCCTTTCTATTGGTCTGGACAGCACAAGGATGTGGTTACATTTGGCCATCTATGTCATACATGCCAAATGATAGATAAGCCTCAGGCGGTAATAAAACCAGCAACTTTGTGGCTAATTCTCACATTCAAAGGACATTTCACATCGTTTATGATTGAGTGTGTAGGTCCCCTCCTGGAAACTGAGAGTGGGAACTAGTACTTGCTAACCATAATGGATGTGTGTACTAGATTTCCAGAGGCAATTCCATCACGGAGTATCAAGGCAAAAAGGGTGGGAGAGGAGTTAGCAGCTTTCTTCACACAGTATGAGCTACACAGAGAGATTCAGTCAGACCAAGGGTCAGATTTTACTGCTGGGCTGTTTAAGGAGGTTATAGATAGCTGAGGTATACAGCACTTTAAATCCAGCGTGTATCATCCTGGATCCCAGGGAGCTTTAGAAAGGTGGCATCCAAACTCAAGGATCATGTTGAGATCGTACTGTCAGGATTACCCGAATGATTGGGATAAATGTATCCCATTTGTATTGTTTGCAATGCCACAAACAAATTGACTCAGTTCACTCCCTTCGGGTTAATATTCGGGCATGAAGTGAGAGGCCCTTTGAAATTAATGAAAGAAAAATTAACAGGACCAAAGTTGGAAATGTCACACTTAGATTATGTATCGGAGGTGAGGGAGAGACTAAATCAAGTGGGTGAGTTAGCTAAACAGGATCTGAAGAGGGAACAGTGTAGAATGAGGCAGGTGGCAGAACAAACTCCTCAGTTTGGATGTTTTCCCGTGGGGATGATGTGTTAGTACTGTTACCAGTAGAAGGGACTCCCTTCAAAGCCAGGTTCCATGGTCCCTATCAAACTGAGCAAAAGTGAAGTCAGGTAAACCATCTGGTAAAGATGTCTGATGGAAAAACCCTGTATTGGGTATCTCATGGGAATATGTTGAAATCTTATAGAGACAGGGAACTGGAGAAACAGGTAATAGTTACTGTTCCGCAGAATGAGGAATCAAATCCAGGTATCATGGAATTTGATGTCTGTCAAAATCAGTTAAATAATGAGGAATCCCTTGAGGCGTGGGATAGGTAAGTGAACGATTTGTTAAGAAGGCATACGGTGTGTTAGCTTTTATTGGTAGAGGGAATGAGTTTCGGAGCCATGAGGTTATGCTGCAGCTGTACAAAACTCTGTGCAGCTGCATTTAGAGTATTATGTACAGCTCTGGTCACCGCATTATAGGAAGGATGTGGAAGCTTTGGAAAGGGTGCAGAGGAGATTTAGGCAAAAGTAAGGACTGCAGATGCTGGAAACCAGAGTCTAGATCAGAGTGGTGCAAGAAAAGCACTGCAGGTCAGGCAGCATCCGAACAGCAGGAAAATTGACATTTCAGGAATGAAGGCAGGGAGCCTCTGGGGTGGAGAGATTAATGGGAGGGAGGTGGGGCTGGGGAGAAGGTAACAAAGAGTACAATAGGTGGCTGGAGGTGGGGATGAAGGTGATAGGTCAGAGAGGAGGGTGGAGCAGATAGGTGGGAAGGAAGATTGGCAGGAAGGACAGGTCATGAGGATGGTGCTTAGCTGGCAGGTTGAAACTGGGGTAAGGTGGGGGAGGGGAAATGAGGAAACTGGTGAAATCCACATTTATCTGGATTACACCGCTTCCCACCCTACCTCCTGCAAAAATGCCATCCCGTATTCCCAATTCCTCCGCCTCCACTGTATCTGCTCCCAGGAGGACCAGTTCCACCACAGAACACACCAGATGGCCTCCTTCTTTAGAGACCGCAATTTCCCTTCCCACGTGGTTAAAGATGTTCTCCAACGCATCTCGTCCACATCCCGCACCTCCGCCCTCAGACCCCACCCTCCAACCATAACAAGGACAGAACGCCCCTGGTGCTCACCTTCCACCCTACAAACCTTCGCATAAACCAAATCATCTGCCGACATTTCCGCAACCTCCAAAAAGACCCCACCACCAGGGATATATTTCCCTCCCCACCCCTTTCCGCCTTCAGCAAAGACTACTACTACTCTGTGACTACCTGGTCAGGTCCACGCCCCCCTACGACCCACCCTCCCATCCTGGCACTTTCCCCTGCCACCGGAGGAACTGTAAAACCTGTGCCCACACCTCCTCCCTCACCTCTATCCAAGGCCCTAAAGGAGCCTTCCACATCCATCAAGGTTTTACCTGCACACCTACCAATATCATTTATTGTATCCGTTGCTCCCGATACGGTCTCCTCTACATTGGGGAGACTGGGCAACTCCTCGCAGAGCGCTTTAGGGAACATCTCTGAGACACCCGCACCAATCAACCACACCGCCCCGTGGCCCAACATTTCAACTCCCCCTCCCACTCTGCCGAGGACATGCAGGTCCTGCACCTCCTCCACAGCCGTTCCCTCACCACCCGACGCCTGGAGGAAGAACGCCTTATCTTCCTCCTCGGAACACTTCAACCCCAGGGCATCAACTGGACTTCACCAGTTTCCTCATTTCCCCTTCCCCCACCTTACCTCAGTTCCAGCTCAGCACCATCCTCATGACCTGTCCTACCTGCCAATCTTCCTTCCCACCTATCTGCTCCACCCTCCTCTCTGACCTATCACCTTCATCCCCACCTCCAGCCACCTATTGTACTCTTGTCTACCTTCTCCCCAGCCCCACCCCCCTCTCATGTATTTCTCTATCCCATAGGCTCCCTGACTTCATTCCTGATGAAGGGCTTTTTCCCAAAACATCAATTTTCCAGCTCCTCGGACCTGTTGTGCTTTTCCAGCACTACTCTAATGCAGAAGAGATTTACCAGGATGTTGCCTGGTATGGAGGGAAGGCTTTGAGAAAAGGCTGAGGGACTGGAGGCTGTTTTTATTTGAGAGAAGACGATTGAGAGGTGATGTAATTAAGACATAAGATAATCAGAGGGTTAGATTGGGTGGACAGTGAGAGCCCTTTTCCTTAGAGGTTATCATAAGGGAACAGAACTTTTAGTTGCGGTGTGATAGATACAGGACAGATATCAGGGTTAGTTTCTTCATTCAGAGAATCATAAGGACATGGAACACCCTGCCTGCGACAGTAATAGACTCAACAACTTTAGGCAAAAATGAGGACTGCAGATGCTGGAAACCAGAGTCCAGATTAGAGTGGTGCTGGAAAAGCACAGCAGGTCAGGCAGCATCCGAGGAGCAGGAAAATCGACGTTTCGGGCAAAAGGCCTTCATCAACTTTAGAGACACTTGAATGGTCATTGGATAGGTATATAGACAAAAATAGAATAGTGTAAGTTAGCTGGGCTTCAATTTGGTTTCACAGGTTAGTGCAACATCGAGGGCGGTTGGTCCTTTACTGCGCTGTAATGTTCTCTGTTCTGTTGCACCGGTCTGAGGACGTGCAGGAATAAAATGGGGAGGACTAATATTATTGTGCATGAAGTGGATGTAGACAATGCTATTCCAATAAAGTTAACCCCTACAGACTCAATTCTATCAAAGCCGGACAGGCCCAGAAGGGAGTGAATGCAACGCTCAGTGAAGGATATCATTGAACTAAGTCCGACTGAGTCTGAGTTCACCAATCGTGTTAGTTCCCAAACCTGACGGAACGTAATGAATTTGTGTGGACAACCGGCAGGTCAACACCACAACAAAATCAGACTCATACCCAATCCCAAGATTGGAGCACTGTATGGAGAAAGTTGGACAAGCCAGTTACATCACAATGTTGTACTTACTGCAGGTTAATGACAGGTACCTTTATCAAAGTAAGTGAAAGAAGTTTCTGCATTTGTAACCCCAAATGGACTATATCAATTTGAAGTGATGCCTTTTGGAATGAAGAACGCACCAGCCATATTCCAAAGCCTCATGAACAGAGTTGTGATTGGATTAACCAATTGTGCAGTTTATCTGGATGATGGAGTGGTCTTTAGTGAGTCATGGAAAGGTAACATGGTAGAGTTGGCAGAGCTCTATGATTAAGAGAAGTAAGACTGATGATAAATTTAAAGAAAACAGAATTCACAAAAGCAGAGGTGATGTTCTTGGGACAGAACATCGGACATGGAAAGTTGACCCCAGGGAACACAAAGACAATCAAGGAATTTCCATGTAAAAAATGAGGTCTGCAGATGCTGGAGATCACAGCTGCAAATGTGTTGCTGGTCAAAGCACAGCAGGTTAGGCAGCATCTCAGGAATAGAGAATTCGACGTTTCGAGCATAAGCCCTTCATCAGGAATAAGAGAGAGAGAGAGCCAAGCAGGCTAAGATAAAGGGTAGGGAGGAGGGACTAGGGGGAGGGGCGATGGAGGTGGGATAGGTGGAAGGAGGTCAAGGTGAGGGACACAGCAGGCCAGGCAGCATCTTACCTTGACCTCCTTCCACCTATCCCACCTCCATCGCCCCTCCCCCTAGTCCCTCCTCCCTACCCTTTATCTTAGCCTGCTTGGCTCTCTCTCTCTCTTATTCCTGATGAAGGGCTTATGCTCGAAACGTCGAATTCTCTATTCCTGAGATGCTGCCTGACCTGCTGTGCTTTGACCAGCAACACATTTGCAGCAAGGAATTTCCATGACCAACTTTGAAGAAAGAGGTGCTTTGATTGATGGGATGAAGCGGATTCCTCCGGAAGTTTGTTCCAAACTTCAGCAGTGTCAAGGCAATGCTCACAACTTTCCTGAAAAGAACACCAACTTTCAGTGGACAGGCAGAACAATAACCGGGAGGTGTTTGAGAATTGAAAAGCAGTACTAACCACCGCACGTGTGTCAGCTACACCAAAAGGTTTTGAAACCCTTCAAAGTTGCAATCAATGCTTGCAATATCAGAGTTGGAGTATGTGTTTGTGTATGTAGGAGTATTTATTACTTTGTAACGGGATTAACAATTAGAAAACAAAGTGAAGCCATCTTTTCATTATGATGGCTCATTATTTTCTTGATGGGGGAGGTGTTATGAAGTTGAAGGTGTGGACTGTACCTTTAAGAGAGTGAATGCTGTTCTGAACTGAGAGATTACAAGCGCCTGTGTATATGACTGGATGGTGGTCCCAGACTGCACTGGAACATTGACAATATGTAACACTTGGCCGTGAAATGGATATCTGGGTTTTGGTTGCTGTTTTGACAGCAGTTCAAATTTAACCAATCAGTTTAAATTATGCCACAGGATATTGAAGCCCAATCGCATTTGAATTTATTCTTTTGCCAACATCGAACCAATGAGACAGTCTGATTTGGATATATAAAAAGGCAAGCATTTTGAAAGTCAGACAGAGCAACAGCCATCTAGACAGATCCAAGAAATATCTATCAAAGGTATCTTTTCATATGAAACATATTCGCAGTAAAAAGAAAGAAGACGACCCAGGGAGATCTTCAGCTGGAAGAAGACAGACACTGAAGACGACAGCCACTTTTGAAATGAATTAATGTAATTTTAATAAGTGTTTTATTGGTACAGCATATTGTTATAGAGTTGGAAGCAGATCATTAGTAGATAAAGGGGGGCTTAGAGTTGTGAATAGTTGTTGTTTCATGTTCACTTTTAGAATTAACGAATAAATTAATGTTATTTTCTTTAAATAGTGGAATTTGGAAGATCTCTGTCACTCATACTTTAACAGATTATGAGGTGAGGTGAGCTTTTCTGGGGGTTTAGTTTCACTAACAGAAGGGTTTACCAGTGTGTTGTACCAAACACACTCCAAACACTTTCTAAAGAATTTCTCCAGTGATAATGTCAGCTCATGTCATCGCTTTCCTTGTTCTGCAGTTTCTTCCAATGGGAACAATTTGTCGACCGTTGGCTAACGAATGTGACTTGGAAGAATACTGTTCAGGGATCTCCTCATACTGCCCTGACAATGTGTATCTGAAGGATGGCTATACGTGTGAAGACGGGAAATTGCACTGTGGTACTGGAGCTTGTCAGTCTTCGAAGATTATGTGTGAGGAGCTGTGGGGTCCAGGTGAGCTCTTTCTATTCAAATCCCTCACGTTATTGAACCCAGTGTCACAAACCCTGAGAAGAAATGCTGTCCTTGACACACGGGCTTCCTGCAGATGCTATAGTCCCATCCTTCCACATTTCCAGTGACCACGGAGCCCACTTATATACCAGTGCTAACTTGTCAGGAGGTGAAGCAGCATCGGAGGAGCAGGAACATCGACGGTTCAAGTCAGGACACTGGAGAATATCAATACCTGGATATGAATCAAACTAATTTATTATTGTCAGAGAACAAGCAATAAAAACTGACAGTTGTAGAGAAGCCGTAGATTCAGAATGTGGTCAAAACAACGAAGGTATCTAATTTATAGCCAAATGTCCCATATTTCCGATGTTCCAGTACACACTGAGGCTGCTACACAGCCACATGGCAGGTGCCTGCAAGCTCTCAGTTGAGAACATCATTCACTCACACTTAAAGGTACAGTACACACCTTTCACTTCAGAGTAAACCATACCCATTCCCCAGGCTCTGCTCACAGACTGCTGTTTAACCCCTTACAGCTCCCTGGGCAACCCCACCTCGGACTGTTGTTTAACACCATTCTCCTCCCCGGGTCACCCCCCCCGTCAGACTGCTGTTTAACCCCTTCCTGCTCCCTGGGGTCTCCTCCCTCAGACTGCTGTTTAACCCCTTACTGCTCCCCGGGGTTTCCCCCCTCAGACTGCTGTTTAACCCCTTACTGCTCCTCGGGGTCTCCGCCCTCAGGCTGCTGTTTAACCCCTTACTGCTCCCCGGGGCTCCCCCCTCAGGCTGCTGTTTAACCCCTTACTGCTCCCCGGTGTCTCCCCCCTCAGACAGCTGTTTAACCCCTTACTGCTCCCCAGGTCTCACCCCTCAGGCTGCTGTTTAACCCCTTACTGCTCCCCGGTGTCTCCCCCCTCAGGCTGCTGTTTAACCCCTTACTGCTCCCCAGGTCTCCCCCCTCAGACTGCTGTTTAACCCCTTACTGCTCCCCGGGGTCTCCCCCCTCAGACGACTGTTTAACCCCTTACTGCTCCTCGGGGTCTTCCCCCCTCAGGCTGGTTTAACCCCTTACTGCTCCCCAGGTCTCCCCCCACAGACTGCTGTTTAACCCCTTACTGCTCCCCGGGTCTCCCCCGTCAGACTGCTTTTTAAGCCCATACTGCTGCCCGGGTCACCCCCCTCAGACTGCTGTTTAACCCCATCCCCCTCCCCGGGTCACCCCCCTCAGACTGCTGTTTAACCCCTGAACCCTCCCCGAGGTCTAAGCCCTCAGAATGCTGTTTAACCCCTTACTGTTCGCCGGCGTCTTCCCCCCTCAGACTGTTGTTTAACCCCATCCTCCTCCCCGTGTCTCCCCTCTCAGACTGCTGTTTAACCCCATACTGCTCCCCGGGGCTCCCCCCTCAGACTGCTGTTTAACCCCTTACTGCTCCGTGGGGTCTCCCCCCTCAGACTGCTGTTTAACCCCTTACTGCTCCCCGGGGTCTCCCCCCTCAGACTGCTGTTTAACCCCTTACGGCTCCCTGGGGTCTCCCCCCTCAGACTGCTGTTTAACCCCTTACTGCTCCCCGGGTTTCCCCCTCAGACTGCTGTTTAACCCCTTACTGCTCCCCGGGTCTCCCCCTACGGACTGCTATTTAACCCCTTACTGCTCCCCGGGTCTCCCCCTACGGACTGCTATTTAACCCCTTACTGCTCCCCGGGGTCACCCCCCACAGACTGCTGTTTAACCCCTTACTGCTCCCTGGGGTCTCTCCCCTCAGACTGCTGTTTAACCCCTCACACCTCCCCTGGGTCTCCACCCTCAGACTGCTGTTTAACCCCATCTCCCTATCGGGCGTCTCCCCCCTCAGACTGCTGTTTAACCCCTTACTGCTGCCCGGGTCTCCCCCTACAGACTGCTATTTAACCCCTTACTGCTCCCCGGGGTCTCCCCCCCACAGACTGCTGTTTAACCCCTTACTGCTCCCTGGGGTCTCTCACCTCAGACTGCTGTTTAACCCCATCTCCCTCTCGGGTGTCTCCCCCCTCAGACTGCTGTTTAACCCCTCACCCCTCCCCGGGGTCACCCCCCTCAGACTGCTGTTTAACCCCATCTCCCTCTCGGGTGTCTCCCCCCTCAGACTGCTGTTTAACCCCTCACCCCTCCCCGGGGTCACCCCCCTCAGACTGCTGTTTAACCCCTAACTGCTCCCCGGGTCTCCCCCTACAGACTGCTCTTTACCCCCTCACTGCTTCCCGGGGTCTCCCCCCTCAGGCTGCTGCTTAACCCCTTACCCCTCCCCGGGTCTCCCCACTTAGACTGCTGTTTAAACTCTAACTGCTCCCTGGGGTGTCCTCCCTCAGACTGCTGTTTAACCCCTTACTGTTCACCGCGTCTCCCCCCTCAGGCTGCTGTTTAACCCCATCCCCCTCCCCGCGGTCTCCCCCCTCAGACTGCTGTTTAACCCCTTACTGCTCCCCGGTTTTCCCCCTCAGACTGCTGTTTAACCCCTTACTGCTCCCCGGGTCTCCCCCGTCAGACTGCTGTTTAACCCCATCCCCCTCCCCGGGTCACCCCCCTCAGACTGCTGTTTAACCCCTGAACCCTCCCCGAGGTCTAAGCCCTCAGAATGCTGTTTAACCCCTTACTGTTCGCCGGCGTCTTCCCCCCTCAGACTGTTGTTTAACGCCATCCTCCTCCCCGTGTCTCCCCCCTCAGACTGCTGTTTAACCCCATACTGCTCCCCGGGGCTCCCCCCTCAGACTGCTGTTTAACCCCTTACTGCTCCCCGGGGCTCCCCCCTCAGACTGCTGTTTAACCCCATACTGCTCCCCGGGGCTCCCCCCTCAGACTGCTGTTTAACCCAATCCCCTCCCGGGGCTCCCCCCTCAGACTGCTGTTTAACCCCTTACTGTTCCGTGGGGTCTCCCCCCTCAGACTGCTGTTTAACCCCTTACTGCTCCCTGGGGTCTCCCCCCTCAGACTGCTGTTTAACCCCTTACTGCTCCCCGGGTTTCCCCTGACTGACTGCTGTTTAACCCCTTACTGCTCCCCGGGTCTCCCCCTACAGACTGCTATTTAACCCCTTACTGCTCCCCGGGGTCTCCCCCCACAGACTGCTGTTTAACCCCTCACACCTCCCCTGGGTCTCCACCCTCAGACTGCTGTTTAACCCCATCTCCCTATCGGGCGTCTCCCCCCTCAGACTGCTCTTTAACCCCTTACTGCTCCCCGGGTCTCCCCCCTCAGACTGCTGTTTAACCCCTTACTGCTGCCCGGGTCTCCCCCTACAGACTGCTATTTAACCCCTTACTGCTCCCCGGGGTCTCCCCCTCACAGACTGCTGTTTAACCCCTTACTGCTCCCTGGGGTCTCTCACGTCAGACTGCTGTTTAACCCCTCACCCCTCCCCGTGGTCTCCCACCTCAGACTGCTGTTTAACCCCATCTCCCTCTCGGGTGTCTCCCCCCTCAGACTGCTGTTTAACCCCTCACCCCTCCCCGGGGTCACCCCCCTCAGACTGCTGTTTAACCCCTAACTGCTCTCCGGGTCTCCCCCTACAGACTGCTCTTTACCCCCCCACTGCTTCCCGGGGTCTCCCCCCTCAGACTGCTGCTTAACCCCTTACCCCTCCCCGGGTCTCCCCACTTAGACTGCTGTTTAAACTCTAACTGCTCCCTGGGGTGTCCTCCCTCAGACTGCTGTTTAACCCCTTACTGTTCACCGGCGTCTCCCCCCTCAGGCTGCTGTTTAACCCCAACCCCCTCCCCGCGGTCTCCCCCCTCAGACTGCTGTTTAACCCCTTACTGCTCCCCAGGGTTTCCCCCCTCAGACTGCTGTTTAACCCCTTACTGCTCCTCGGGGTCTCCCCCCTCAGGCTGCTGTTTAACTCCGTACTGCTCCCTGGGGTCTTCCCCCTCAGACTGCTGTTTAACCCCTTACTGCTCCCCAGGGTTTCCCCCCTCAGACTGCTGTTTAACCCCTTACTGCTCCTCGGGGTCTCCCCCCTCAGGCTGCTGTTTAACCCCTTACTGCTCCCCAGGTCTCCCCCCTCAGACTGCTGTTTAACCCCTTATTGCTCCCCGGGGTCTCCCCCCTCAGACGACTGTTTAACCCCTTACTGCTCCCCGGGTCTCCCCCGTCAGACTGCTTTTTAAGCCCTTACTGCTGCCCGGGTCACCCCCCTCAGACTGCTGTTTAACCCCATCCCCCTCCCCGGGTCACCCCCCTCAGACTGCTGTTTAACCCCTGAACCCTCCCCGAGGTCTAAGCCCTCAGAATGCTGTTTAACCCCTTACTGTTCACCGGCGTCTTCCCCCCTCAGACTGTTGTTTAACGCCATCCTCCTCCCCATGTCTCCCCTCTCAGACTGCTGTTTAACCCCATAATGCTCCCCGGGGCTCCCCCCTCAGACTGCTGTTTAACCCAATCCCCTCCCGGGGCTCCCCCCTCAGACTGCTGTTTAACCCCTTACTGCTCCGTGGGGTCTCCCCCCTCAGACTGCTGTTTAACCCCTTACTGCTCCCCGGGGTCTCCCCCCTCAGACTGCTGTTTAACCCCTTACGGCTCCCTGGGGTCTCCCCGCTCAGACTGCTGTTTAACCCCTTACTGCTCCCCGGGTTTCCCCCTCAGACTGCTGTTTAACCCCTTACTGCTCCCCGGGTTTCCCCTGACTGACTGCAGTTTAACCCCTTACTGCTCCCCGGGTCTCCCCCTACAGACTGCTATTTAACCCCTTACTGCTCCCCGGGGTCTCCCCCCACAGACTGCTGTTTAACCCCTTACTGCTCCCTGGGGTCTCTCCCCACAGACTGCTGTTTAACCCCTCACACCTCCCCTAGGTCTCCACCCTCAGACTGCTGTTTAACCCCATCTCCCTATCGGGCGTCTCCCCCCTCAGACTGCTCTTTAACCCCTTACTGCTCCCCGGGTCTCCCCCTCAGACTGCTGTTTAACCCCTTACTGCTGCCCGGGTCTCCCCCTACAGACTGCTATTTAACCCCTTATTGCTCCCCGGGGTCTCCCCCCAACAGACTGCTGTTTAACCCCTTACTGCTCCCTGGGGTCTCTCACCTCAGACTGCTGTTTAACCCCTCACCCCTCCCCGTGGTCTCCCACCTCAGACTGCTGTTTAACCCCATCTCCCTCTCGGGTGTCTCCCCCCTCAGACTGCTGTTTAACCCCTCACCCCTCCCCGGGGTCACCCCCCTCCGACTGCTGTTTAACCCCTAACTGCTCCCCGGGTCTCCCCCTACAGACTGCTCTTTACCCCCTCACTGCTTCCCGGGTTCTCCCCCCTCAGACTGCTGCTTAACCCCTTACCCCTCCCCGGGTCTCCCCACTTAGACTGCTGTTTAAACTCTAACTGCTCCCTTGGGTGTCCTCCCTCAGACTGCTGTTTAACCCCTTACTGTTCACCGGCGTCTCCCCCCTCAGGCTGCTGTTTAACCCCATCCCCCTCCCCGCGGTCTCCCCCCTCAGACTGCTGTTTAACCCCTTACTGCTCCCTGGGTCACCCCCCTCAGACTGCCGTTTAACTCCGTACTGCTCCCTGGGGTCTTCCACCTCAGACTGCTGTTTAACCCCTTACTGCTCCCCGGGGTTTCCCCCCTCAGACTGCTGTTTAACCCTTTACCCCTTCCCCGGGTCTTCCCCCTCAGACTGCTTTTTAACCCCTTACTGCTGCCCGGGTGTCCCCCAACAGACTGTTGTTTAACCCTTTACAGCTCCCCGGTGCTCCCCCCTCAGACTGATGTTTAACCCCTTACTGCTCCCCGGGGTCTCCCCGCTCAGACTGCTGTTTAACCCCTTACTGCTCCCCGGGTCACCCCCCCCACCAGACTGCTGTTTAACTCCTTACTGCTCCCTTGTGAAAGGGAAGAGGGCGGCCTATGTAAGGATGAGGCGTGAATTTTCAGTTGGGGCGATTGAGAGTTATAAGGTAGCCAGGAAGGATCTGAAGGGAGAGCTAAGAGCAGCGAGAAGGGGACATGAAAAGTCCTTAGTTGGTAGGATTAGGGAAAACCCAAAGGCTTTCTATATGTATGTCAGGAATAAAAGGATGACTAGGGTAGGTATCGGTCCAGTCAAGGATAGTAGTGGGAAGTTGTGCGTGGAGGTGGAGGAGATTGGTGAGACACTAAATCAATACTTTTCGTCAGTATTCACTCAGGAACGGGACTCTGTCGCTGGTGTGAATATTGAGTCACAAGTGATTAGAATGGATGGCGTTGAAGTATGTAGGGAGGAGGTTTTGGGAATACTGGAAAGGATGAAAATAGATAAGTCTCCTGGGCCTGATGGCATTTACCCTAGGATCCTCTGGGAAGCTAGGGAGGAGATAGCAGAGCCATTGGCCTTGATTTTTATGTCGTCATTGTCAACGGGAATAGTACCAGAAGACTGGAGGATAGCGAATGTGGTCCCCTTGTTCAAGAAGGGGAGTAGGGACAGCCCGAGTAACTATAGGCCAGTGAGTCTCACTTCTGTTGTGGGCAAAGTCTTAGAGAGAATTGTAAGGGATAAGATTTATGAACATCTGGATAGGAATAATGTGATCAAGGATAGTCAGCATGGTTTTGTGAAGGGCAGGTCGTGCCTCACAAACCTTATTGAGTTCTTTGAGAAGGTGACTAAGGAGGTGGATGAGGGTAAAGCAGTAGATGTGGTGCATATGGATTTTAGCAAGGCGTTCGATAAGGTACCCCATGGTAGGCTAATGCAAAAACTATGGAGGTATGGCATTGAGGGTGCATTAGAGGTTTGGATTAGGAATTGGCTGGCTGGAAGGAGACAGAGGGTAGTAGTTGTTGGACTAGGTTCATCTTGGAGTGCAGTTACTAGCGGTGTTCCACAAGGATCTGTTTTGGGACCGTTGCTGTTTGTCATCTTTATAAATGATCTAGAGGAGGGGCTTGAAAGCTGGGTGAGCAAGTTTGCGGATGACACAAAGGTCGGTGGAGTTGTGGACAGTGAAGAAGGATGTGGCAGGTCACAGCGGGATATAGATAGGTTGCAGAGCTGGGCAGAAAGGTGGCAGATGGAATTCAATGTAGCTAAGTGTGAAGTCATTCACTTTGGTAGGAGTAACAAGAAGATGGATTACTGGGCTAATGGTAGGCTACTTGGTAGTGTGGATGAGCAGAGGGATCTTGGTGTCCATGTACACAGATCTCTGAAAGTTGCCACCCAGGTAAATAGTGCTGTGAAGAAGGCATATGGTGTACTGGGCTTTATTGGTAGAGGAATTGAGTTCCGGAGTCCTGAGGTCATGTTGCAGTTGTATCAGACTCTGGTGCGGCCTCATCTGGAGTATTGTGTGCAGTTTTGGTCGCCATACTATAGGAAGGATGTGGAGGCATTGGAACGGGTGCAGAGGAGGTTTACCAGGATGTTGCCTGGCATGGTAGGAAGATCTTATGAGGAAAGGCTGAGGCACTTGGGGCTGTTCTCATTGGAGAAAAGAAGGTTTAGGGGAGATTTGATAGAGGTGTATAAGAGGATTAGGGGTTTAGATAGGGTAGACACTGAGAACCTTTTACCGCTAATGGAGTCAGCTGTTACTAGGGGACACAGCTTTAAATTAAGGGGTGGTAGGTATAGGACAGATGTTAGGGGTAGATTCTTTACGCAGCGGGTTGTGAGTTCATGGAATGCCCTGCCAGTAGCAGTGGTGGACTCTCCCTCTTTATGGTCATTTAAGCGGGCATTGGATAGGCATATGGAAGTTACTGGGCTAGTGTAGGTTAGGTAGGTTTTGGTCGGCGCAACATCGAGGGCCGAAGGGCCTGTACTGCGCTGTATTTTTCTATGTTCTATGTTTTTCTATGTTCTATGCTCCCCGGGTCTCCCCCCTCAGGCTGCTGTTTAACTCCTTACTGTTCCCCTGGGTCTCCCCCTCAGGCTGCTGTTTAACCCCTAACTGATCCCCGGGGTCTCCCCCCTCAGGCTGCTGTTTAACCCCTAACTGCTCCCTGGGGTCTCCTCCCTCAGACTGCTATTTAACCCCTAACTGCTCCCTGGGGTCTCCTAATTAAGAATCCTGTTTAACCCCTTACTGCTCCTTGGGATCTACCTCCTCAGACTGCTGTTTAACCCCTTACAGCTCCCTGGTTCTCTCCCCACAGACTGCTGTTTGACCCCATCTCCTTATCCGGGGTCTACCCCCTCACACTGCTTTTTAACCCCCTACAGCTCCCAGGGTCTCCCCCGACAGACTGCTGTTTAACCCCTTAATGCTCCCTGGGGTATCCCCCCTCAGACTGCTGTTTAACCTCATATCGCTCCCTGGAGTCTCTCCCCTCAGACTGCTGTTGAACCCCATTCCCCTCCCCGGGGTCTCCCCCCTCAGACTGCTGTTTAACCCCTTACTGCTGCCCGGGTCTCCCCCAACAGACTGTTGTTTAACCCTTTACAGCTCCCCGGGGCTCCCCCCTCAGACTGCTGTTTAACCCCTTACTGCTCCCCGGGGTCTCCCCGCTCAGACTGCTGTTTAACCCCTTACTCTCCCCGGGGTCTCCCCGCTCAGACTGCTGTTTAACCCCTTACTGCTGCCCGGGTCTCCCCCAACAGACTGATGTTTAACCCCTTACTGCTCCCCGGGGTCTCCCCGCTCAGACTGCTGTTTAACCCCTTACTGCTGCCCAGGTCTCCCCCAACAGACTGATGTTTAACCCCTTACTGCTCCCCCGGGGTCTCCCCCCTCAGACTGCTGTTTAACCCCTTACTGCTCCCCGGGGTCTCCCCGCTCAGACTGCTGTTTAACCCCTTACTGCTGCCCGGGTCTCCCCCAACAGACTGATGTTTAACCCCTTACTGCTCCCTGGGGTCTCCCCCCTCAGACTGCTGTTTAACCCCTTACTGCTCCCCGGGGTCTCCCCCTCAGACTGCTGTTTAACCCCTTACCGCTGCCCGGGTCTCCCCCAACAGACTGATGTTTAACCCCTTACTGCTCCCTGGGGTCTCCCCGCTCAGACTGCTGTTTAACCCCTTACTGCTCCCCGGGTCTCCCCCGACAGACTGCTGTTTAACCCCATCTCCCTCTCGGGCGTTTCCCCCCTCAGACTGCTCTTTAACCCCTTACTACTCCCCGTGGTCTCCCCCCTCAGACTGATGTTTAACCCCTTACTACTCCCCGTGGTCTCCCCCCTCAGACTGCTGTTTAACCCCTTACTGCTCCCCGGTCAACCCCCCCCACCAGACTGCTGTTTAACTCCTTACTGCTCCCTTGTGAAAGGGAAGAGGGCGGCCTATGTAAGGATGAGGCGTGAATTTTCAGTTGGGGCGATTGAGAGTTATAAGGTAGCCAGGAAGGATCTGAAGGGAGAGCTAAGAGCAGCGAGAAGGGGACATGAAAAGTCCTTAGTTGGTAGGATTAGGGAAAACCCAAAGGCTTTCTATAGGTATGTCAGGAATAAAAGGATGACTAGGGTAGGTATCGGTCCAGTCAAGGATAGTAGTGGGAAGTTGTGCGTGGAGGTGGAGGAGATTGGTGAGACACTAAATCAATACTTTTCGTCAGTATTCACTCAGGAACGGGACTCTGTTGCTGGTGTGAATATTGAGTCACAAGTGATTAGAATGGATGGCGTTGAAGTATGTAGGGAGGAGGTTTTGGGAATACCAGAAAGGATGAAAATAGATAAGTCTCCTGGGCCTGATGGCATTTACCCTAGGATCCTCTGGGAAGCTAGGGAGGAGACAGCAGAGCCATTGGCCTTGATTTTTATGTCGTCATTGTCAACGGGAATAGTACCAGAAGACTGGAGGATAGCGAATGTGGTCCCCTTGTTCAAGAAGGGGAGTAGGGACAGCCCGAGTAACTATAGGCAAGTGAGTCTGTTGTGGGCAAAGTCTTAGAGAGAATTGTAAGGGATAAGATTTATGAACATCTGGATAGGAATAATGTGATCAAGGATAGTCAGCATGGTTTTGTGAAGGGCAGGTCGTGCCTCACAAACCTTATTGAGTTCTTTGAGAAGGTGACTAAGGAGGTGGATGAGGGTAAAGCAGTAGATGTGGTGTATATGGATTTTAGCAAGGCGTTCGATAAGGTACCCCATGGTAGGCTAATGCAAAAACTACGGAGGTATGGCATTGAGGGTGCATTAGAGATTTGGATTAGGAATTGGCTGGCTGGAAGGAGACAGAGGGTAGTAGTTGATGGACTAAGTTCATCTTGGAGTGCAGTTACTAGCGGTGTTCCACAAGGATCTGTTTTGGGACCGTTGCTGTTTGTCATCTTTATAAATGATCTAGAGGAGGGGCTTGAAAGCTGGGTGAGCAAGTTTGCGGATGACACAAAGGTCGGTGGAGTTGTGGACAGTGAAGAAGGATGTGGCAGGTCACAGCGGGATATAGATAGGTTGCAGAGCTGGGCAGAAAGGTGGCAGATGGAATTCAATGTAGCTAAGTGTGAAGTCATTCACTTTGGTAGGAGTAACAAGAAGATGGATTACTGGGCTAATGGTAGGCTACTTGGTAGTGTGGATGAGCAGAGGGATCTTGGTGTCCATGTACACATATCTCTGAAAGTTGCCACCCAGGTAAATAGTGCTGTGAAGAAGGCATTTGGTGTACTGGGCTTTATTGGTAGAGGAATTGAGTTCCGGAGTCCTGAGGTCATGTTGCAGTTGTATAAGACTCTGGTGCGGCCTCATCTGGAGTATTGTGTGCAGTTTTGGTCGCCATACTATAGGAAGGATGTGGAGGCATTGGAACGAGTTCAGAGGAGGTTTACCAGGATGTTGCCTGGCATGGTAGGAAGATCGTATGAGGAAAGGCTGAGGCACTTGGGGCTGTTCTCATTGGATAAAAGAAGGTTTAGGGGAGATTTGATAGAGGTGTATAAGATGATTAGGGGTTTAGATAGGGTAGACACTGAGAACCTTTTACCGCTAATGGAGTCAGCTGTTACTAGGGGACACAGCTTTATAAGGGGTGGTAGGTATAGGACAGATGTTAGGGGTAGATTCTTTACGCAGCGGGTTGTGAGTTCATGGAATGCCTTGCCAGTAGCAGTGGTGGACTCTCCCTCTTTATGGTCATTTAAGCGGGCATTGGATAGGCATATGGAAGTTACTGGGCTAGTGTAGATTAGGTAGGATTTGGTCGGCGCAACATCGAGGGCCGAAGGGCCTGTACTGCGCTGTATTTTTCTATGTTCTATGTTTTTCTATGTTCTATGCTCCCCGGGTCTCCCCCCTCAGGCTGCTGTTTAACCCCTAACTGCTCCCTGGGGTCTCCTCCCTCAGACTGCTATTTAACCCCTAACTGCTCCCTGGGGTCTCCTAATTAAGAATCCTGTTTAACCCCTTACTGCTCCTTGGAATCTACCTCCTCAGACTGCTGTTTAACCCCTTACTGCTCCCTGGGGTCTCCCCCCTCAGACTGCTGTTTAACCCCTTACTGCTCCCTGGTTCTCTCCCCACAGACTGCTGTTTGACCCCATCTCCTTATCCGGGGTCTACCCCCTCACACTGCTTTTTAACCCCCTACAGCTCCCAGGGTCTCCCCCGACAGACTGCTGTTTAACCCCTTAATGCTCCCTGGGGTATCCCCCCTCAGACTGCTGTTTAACCTCATATTGCTCCCTGGAGTCTCTCCCCTCAGACTGCTGTTGAACCCCATTCCCCTCCCCGGTTTTCCCCCTCAGACTGCTGTTTAACCCCTTACTGCTGCCCGGGTCTCCCCCAACAGACTGTTGTTTAACCCTTTACAACTCCCCGGGACTCCCCCCTCAGACTGCTGTTTAACCCTTACTGCTCCCTGGGGTCTCTCCCCTCAGACTGCTGTTTAACCCCTCACACCTCCCCTGGGTCTCCACCCTCAGACTGCTGTTTAACCCCATCTCCCTATCGGGGGTCTCCCCCCTCAGACTGCTCTTTAACCCCTTACTGCTCCCCGGGTCTCCCCCCTCAGACTGCTGTTTAACCCCTTACTGCTGCCCGGGTCTCCCCCTACAGACTGCTATTTAACCCCTTACTGCTCCCCGGGGTCTCCCCCGACAGACTGCTGTTTAACCCCATCTCCCTTTCCGGCGTCTCCCCCGACAGACTGCTGTTTAATCCCTTACTGCTGCCCGGGTCTCCCCCAACGGACTGTTGTTTAACCCTTTACAACTTCCCGGGACTCCCCCCTCAGACTGCTGTTTAACCCCTCACCCCTCCCCGTGGTCTCCCACCTCAGACTGCTGTTTAACCCCATCTCCCTCTCGGGTGTCTCCCCCCTCAGACTGCTGTTTAACCTCTCACCCCTCCCCGGGGTCACCCCCCTCACCTGCTGTTTAACCCCTTATCCCTCCCCGGGTCTCCCCCCTCAGACTGCTGTTTAACCCCTTACTGCTCCCTGGGGTCTTCCCCCTCAGACTGCCGTTTCACCCCATCTCCCTCTCCAGCGTCTCCCCCCTCAGACTGCTGTTTAACCCCTTACTGCTCCCCGGGTTTCCCCCTCAGACTGCTGTTTAACCCCTTACTGCTCCCCAAGGTCTCCCCCCTCAGACTGCTGCTTAACCCCTTACTGCTCCCCGGGGTCTCCCCCTCAGACTGCTCTTTAACCCCTCACTGCTTCCCGGGGTCTCCCCCCTCAGATTGCTGTTTAACCCCTTACTGTTCACCGGCGTCTCCCCCCTCAGGCTGCTGTTTAACCCCATCCCCCTCCCCGCGGTCTCCCCCCTCAGACTGCTGTTTAACCCCTTACAGCTCCCCGGGGTCTCCTCCCTCAGACTGCTGTTTAACCCCTTACTGCTCCCTGTGGTCTCCACCCTCAGACTGCTGTTTAAACTGATTCTGCTTCCCGGGACACCCCCCTCAGACTGCTGTTTAACCCCTTACCCCTTCCCCGGGTCTCCCCCCTCAGACTGCTGTTTAACCCCTTATTGCTGCCCGGGTCTCCCCCAACTGACTGTTGTTTAACCCTTTACAGCTCCCCGGGGCTCCCCCCTCAGACTGATGTTTAACCCCTTACTGCTCCCCGGGGTCTCCCACATCAGACTGCTGTTTAACCCCTTACTGCTCCCTGGG
Source organism: Hemiscyllium ocellatum (assembly GCF_020745735.1). Taxonomy (NCBI): domain Eukaryota; kingdom Metazoa; phylum Chordata; class Chondrichthyes; order Orectolobiformes; family Hemiscylliidae; genus Hemiscyllium; species Hemiscyllium ocellatum. Next base: position 5,339,772 of record NC_083401.1, on the reverse strand, counting down.
GTCTCCCCGGTCAGACTGCTGTTTAACCCCTTACTGCTCCCCGGGTCTCCCCCGACAGACTGCTGTTTAACCCCATCTCCCTCTCGGGCGTTTCCCCCCTCAGACTGCTCTTTAACCCCTTACTGCTCCCCGTGGTCTCCCCCCTCAGACTGATGTTTAACCCCTTACTGGTCCCCGTGGTCTCCCCCCTCAGACTGATGTTTAACCCCTTACTGCTTCCCGTGGTCTCCCCCCTCAGACTGATGTTTAACCCCTTACTGCTCCCCAGGGTCTCCCCACTCAGACTGATGTTTAACCCCTTACTGCTCCCCGGGTCACCCCCCCCACCAGACTGCTGTTTAACTCCTTACTGCTCCCTTGTGAAAGGGAAGAGGGCGGCCTATGTAAGGATGAGGCGTGAATTTTCAGTTGGGGCGATTGAGAGTTATAAGGTAGCCAGGAAGGATCTGAAGGGAGAGCTAAGAGCAGCGAGAAGGGGACATGAAAAGTCCTTAGTTGGTAGGATTAGGGAAAACCCAAAGGCTTTCTATAGGTATGTCAGGAATAAAAGGATGACTAGGGTAGGTATCGGTCCAGTCAAGGATAGTAGTGGGAAGTTGTGCGTGGAGGTGGAGGAGATTGGTGAGACACTAAATCAATACTTTTCGTCAGTATTCACTCAGGAACGGGACTCTGTCGCTGGTGTGAATATTGAGTCACAAGTGATTAGAATGGATGGCGTTGAAGTATGTAGGGAGGAGGTTTTGGGAATACTGGAAAGGATGAAAATAGATAAGTCTCCTGGGCCTGATGGCATTTACCCTAGGATCCTCTGGGAAGCTAGGGAGGAGATAGCAGAGCCATTGGCCTTGATTTTTATGTCGTCATTGTCAACGGGAATAGTACCAGAAGACTGGAGGATAGCGAATGTGGTCCCCTTGTTCAAGAAGGGGAGTAGGGACAGCCCGAGTAACTATAGGCCAGTGAGTCTCACTTCTGTTGTGGGCAAAGTCTTAGAGAGAATTGTAAGGGATAAGATTTATGAACATCTGGATAGGAATAATGTGATCAAGGATAGTCAGCATGGTTTTGTGAAGGGCAGGTCGTGCCTCACAAACCTTATTGAGTTCTTTGAGAAGGTGACTAAGGAGGTGGATGAGGGTAAAGCAGTAGATGTGGTGTATATGGATTTTAGCAAGGCGTTCGATAAGGTACCCCATGGTAGGCTAATGCAAAAACTACGGAGGTATGGCATTGAGGGTGCATTAGAGGTTTGGATTAGGAATTGGCTGGCTGGAAGGAGACAGAGGGTAGCAGTTGATGGACTAAGTTCATCTTGGAGCGCAGTTACTAGCGGTGTTCCACAAGGATCTGTTTTGGGACCGTTGCTGTTTGTCATCTTTATAAATGATCTAGAGGAGGGGCTTGAAAGCTGGGTGAGCAAGTTTGCGGATGACACAAAGGTCGGTGGAGTTGTGGACAGTGAAGAAGGATGTGGCAGGTCACAGCGGGATATAGATAGGTTGCAGAGCTGGGCAGAAAGGTGGCAGATGGAATTCAATGTAGCTAAGTGTGAAGTCATTCACTTTGGTAGGAGTAACAAGAAGATGGATTACTGGGCTAATGGTAGGCTACTTGGTAGTGTGGATGAGCAGAGGGATCTTGGTGTCCATGTACACATATCTCTGAAAGTTGCCACCCAGGTAAATAGTGCTGTGAAGAAGGCATATGGTGTACTGGGCTTTATTGGTAGAGGAATTGAGTTCCGGAGTCCTGAGGTCATGTTGCAGTTGTATAAGACTCTGGTGCGGCCTCATCTGGAGTATTGTGTGCAGTTTTGGTCGCCATACTATAGGAAGGATGTGGAGGCATTGGAACGAGTTCAGAGGAGGTTTACCAGGATGTTGCCTGGCATGGTAGGAAGATCGTATGAGGAAAGGCTGAGGCACTTGGGGCTGTTCTCATTGGAGAAAAGAAGGTTTAGGGGAGATTTGATAGAGGTGTATAAGAGGATTAGGGGTTTAGATAGGGTAGACACTGAGAACCTTTTACCGCTAATGGAGTCAGCTGTTACTAGGGGACACAGCTTTAAATTAAGGGGTGGTAGGTATAGGACAGATGTTAGGGGTAGATTCTTTACGCAGCGGGTTGTGAGTTCATGGAATGCCCTGCCAGTAGCAGTGGTGGACTCTCCCTCTTTATGGTCATTTAAGCGGGCATTGGATAGGCATATGGAAGTTATTGGGCTAGTGTAGGTTAGGTCGGATTTGGTCGGCGTAACATCGAGGGCCGAAGGGCCTGTACTGCGCTGTATTTTTCTATGTTCTATGTTTTTCTATGTTCTATGCTCCCCGGGTCTCCCCCCTCAGGCTGCTGTTTAACCCCTTACTGCTCCCCGGGTCTCCCCCACAGAATGCTGTTTTACCCCATCCCCCTCCCTGTTGTCCCCCCCCTCAGGCTGCTGTTTAACCCCTTACTGCTCCCTGGGTCTCCCCCCTCAGACTGCTGTTTAACCCCTTACTGCTCCCCGTGGTCTCCCCCATCAGACTACTATTTAATCCCTTACTGCTCCACGGGGTCTCCCCCCTCGGACTGCTGTTTAACCCCTTACAGCTCCCCAGGTCTCCCCACTCAGACTGCTGTTTAACCCCTTACTGCTCCCTGGGGTCTCTCCCCTCATACTGCTGTTTAACCCCTCACCCCTCCCCGGGTCTCCCCACTCAGACTGCTGTTTAACCCCTTACAGCTCCCCGGGTCTCCCCCCTCAGACTGCTGTTTAACCCCTTACTGCTCCCCAGGTCTCCCCCCTCAGACTGCTGTTTAACCCCTTACTGCTCCCCAGGTCTCCCCCCTCAGGCTGCTGTTTAACCCTTAACTGCTCCCTGTGGTCCCCCCACTCAGACTGCTGTTTAACCCCATCCTCCTCCCCGGGTCTCCTCCCTCAGACTGCTATTTAACCCCTAACTGCTCCCTGGGGTCTCCTAATTAAGAATCCTGTTTAACCCCTTACTGCTCCTTGGGATCTAACTCCTCAGACTGCTGTTTAACCCCTTACAGCTCCCTGGTTCTCTCCCCTCAGACTGCTGTTTAACCCCTTACTGCTCCCCGGGTCTCCCCCACAGAATGCTGTTTTACCCCATCCCCCTCCCTGTTGTCTCCCCCCTCAGACTTCTGTTTAACCCCTTACAGCTCCCCAGGTCTCCCCCCTCAGACTGCTGTTTCACCCCATCCCCCTCCCTGTTGTCTCCCCCCTCAGACTGCTGTTTTACCCCAACCCCCTCCCTGTTGTCTCCCCCCTCAGACTGCTGTTTAACCCCTTACTGCTCCCCGTGGTCTCCCCCATCAGACTACTATTTAATCCCTTACTGCTCCACGGGGTCTCCCCCCTCGGACTGCTGTTTAACCCCTTACAGCTCCCCAGGTCTCCCCACTCATACTGCTGTTTAACCCCTTACTGCTCCCTGGGGTCTCTCCCCTCATACTGCTGTTTAACCCCTCACCCCTCCCCGGGTCTCCCCACTCAGACTGCTGTTTAACCCCTTACAGCTCCCGGGGTCTCCCCCCTCAGACTGCTGTTTAACCCCTTACTGCTCCCCAGGTCTCCCCCCTCAGACTGCTGTTTAACCCCTTACTGCTCCCCAGGTCTCCCCCCTCAGACTGCTGTTTAACCCTTTACTGCTCCCCGGGGTCTCCTAATTAAGAATCCTGTTTAACCCCTTACTGCTCCTTGGGATCTACCTCCTCAAACTGCTGTTTAACCCCATCCTCCTCACCGGGTGTCCTCCCTCAGACTGCTATTTAACCCCTAACTGCTCCCTGGGGTCTCCTAATTAAGAATCCTGTTTAACCCCTTACTGCTCCTTGGGATCTACCTCCTCAGACTGCTGTTTAACCCCTTACTGCTCCCTGGGGTCTCCCCCCTCAGACTGCTGTTTAACCCCTTACTGCTCCCTGGGGTCTCCCCCCTCAGACTGCTGTTTAACCCCTTACTGCTCCCCGGGTCTCCCCCCTCAGACTGCTGTTTAACCCCTTACTGCTCCCCGTGGTCTCCCCCCTCAGGCTGCTGTTTAACCCCTTACTGCTACCTGGGGTCTCCCCCCTCAGGCTGCTGTTTAACCCCTAACTGCTCCCCGGGGTCTCCCCCCTCAGGCTGCTGTTTAACCCCTTACTGCTACCCGGGGTCTCCCCCCTCAGGCTGCTGTTTAACCCCATCCTCCTCCCCGCGGTCTCCCCCTCAGACTGCTGTTTAACCCCTTACTGCTCCCCGTGGTATCCCCCCTAAGACTGCTGTTTAACCCCATCTCCCTCTCCGGCTTCTCCCCCCTCAGACTGCTGTTTAACCCCTTACTGCTCCCCGGGGTCTCCCCACTCAGACTGCTGTTTAACCCCTTACTGCTCCCTGGGGTCTCTCCCCTCATACTGCTGTTTAACCCCTCACCCCTCCCCGGGTCTCCCCACTCAGACTGCTGTTTAACCCCTTACAGCTCCCCGGGTCTCCCCCCTCAGACTGCTGTTTAACCCCTTACTGCTCCCCAGGTCTCCCCCCTCAGACTGCTGTTTAACCCCTTACTGCTCCCCAGGTCTCCCCCCTCAGGCTGCTGTTTAACCCTTAACTGCTCCCTGTGGTCCCCCCACTCAGACTGCTGTTTAACCCCATCCTCCTCCCCGGGTCTCCTCCCTCAGACTGCTATTTAACCCCTAACTGCTCCCTGGGGTCTCCTAATTAAGAATCCTGTTTAACCCCTTACTGCTCCTTGGGATCTAACTCCTCAGACTGCTGTTTAACCCCTTACAGCTCCCTGGTTCTCTCCCCTCAGACTGCTGTTTAACCCCTTACTGCTCCCCGGGTCTCCCCCACAGAATGCTGTTTTACCCCATCCCCCTCCCTGTTGTCTCCCCCCTCAGACTTCTGTTTAACCCCTTACAGCTCCCCAGGTCTCCCCCCTCAGACTGCTGTTTCACCCCATCCCCCTCCCTGTTGTCTCCCCCCTCAGACTGCTGTTTTACCCCAACCCCCTCCCTGTTGTCTCCCCCCTCAGACTGCTGTTTAACCCCTTACTGCTCCCCGTGGTCTCCCCCATCAGACTACTATTTAATCCCTTACTGCTCCACGGGGTCTCCCCCCTCGGACTGCTGTTTAACCCCTTACAGCTCCCCAGGTCTCCCCACTCATACTGCTGTTTAACCCCTTACTGCTCCCTGGGGTCTCTCCCCTCATACTGCTGTTTAACCCCTCACCCCTCCCCGGGTCTCCCCACTCAGACTGCTGTTTAACCCCTTACAGCTCCCGGGGTCTCCCCCCTCAGACTGCTGTTTAACCCCTTACTGCTCCCCAGGTCTCCCCCCTCAGACTGCTGTTTAACCCCTTACTGCTCCCCAGGTCTCCCCCCTCAGACTGCTGTTTAACCCTTTACTGCTCCCCGGGGTCTCCTAATTAAGAATCCTGTTTAACCCCTTACTGCTCCTTGGGATCTACCTCCTCAAACTGCTGTTTAACCCCATCCTCCTCACCGGGTGTCCTCCCTCAGACTGCTATTTAACCCCTAACTGCTCCCTGGGGTCTCCTAATTAAGAATCCTGTTTAACCCCTTACTGCTCCTTGGGATCTACCTCCTCAGACTGCTGTTTAACCCCTTACTGCTCCCTGGGGTCTCCCCCCTCAGACTGCTGTTTAACCCCTTACTGCTCCCTGGGGTCTCCCCCCTCAGACTGCTGTTTAACCCCTTACTGCTCCCCGGGTCTCCCCCCTCAGACTGCTGTTTAACCCCTTACTGCTCCCCGTGGTCTCCCCCCTCAGGCTGCTGTTTAACCCCTTACTGCTACCTGGGGTCTCCCCCCTCAGGCTGCTGTTTAACCCCTAACTGCTCCCCGGGGTCTCCCCCTCAGGCTGCTGTTTAACCCCTTACTGCTACCCGGGGTCTCCCCCCTCAGGCTGCTGTTTAACCCCATCCTCCTCCCCGCGGTCTCCCCCCTCAGACTGCTGTTTAACCCCTTACTGCTCCCCGTGGTATCCCCCCTCAGACTGCTGTTTAACCCCATCTCCCTCTCCGGCTTCTCCCCCCTCAGACTGCTGTTTAACCCCTTACTGCTCCCCGGGGTCTCCCCCCTCAGACTGCTGTTTAACCCCTTACTGCTCCCGGGGTCTCCCCCCTCAGACTGCTGTTTAACCCCTTACTGCTCCCCGGGTCTCCCCCCTCAGACTGATGTTTAACCCCTTACTGCTCCCCGTGGTCTCCCCCCTCAGACTGCTGTTTAACCCCTTACTGCTCCCTGGGGTCTCCCCTCTCAGATTGCTATTTAACCCCTTACTGCTCCCTGGGGTCTCCCCCCTCAGACTACTGTTTAACGCCTTACTGCTCCCTGGGGTCTCCTCCCTCAGACTGCTGTTTAACCCCGTATCCCTCCCCTAGTCTCCCCCCTCACACTGCTTTTTAACTCCTTACTGCTCCCCGGGTCACCCCCCTCAGACTGCTGTCTAACCCCATCCTCCTCCCCGTGTCTCCTCCCTCAGACTGCTATTTAACCCCTTACTGCTCCCTGGGGTCTCCTAATTAAGAATCCTGTTTAACCCCTTACTGCTCCTTGGGATCTACCTCCTCAGACTGCTGTTTAACCCCTTACTGCTCCCTGGGGTCTCCCCCCTCAGACTGCTGTTTAACCCCTTACTGCTCCCTGGGGTCTCCCCACTCAAACTACTGTTTAACTCCTTACTGCTCCCTGGGGTCTCCCCTCTCAGACTGCTGTTTAACCCCTTACTGCTCCCTGGGGTCTTCCCCCTCAAACTACTGTTTAACCCCTTACTGCTCCCTGGGGTCTTCCCCCTCAGACTGCTGTTTAACCCCGTACCCCTCCCCTAGTCTCCCCCCTCAGACTGCTGTTTAACCCCTTACTGCTCCCTGGGGTATCCCCCCTCCGACTGCTGTTTAACCCCTTACTGCTCCCTGTGGTCCCCCCTCAGACTGCTGTTTAACCCCTCACTGCTCCCTGGGGTCTCCCCCCTCAGACTGCTGTTTAACTCCTTACTGCTCCCCGGGTCTCCCCACTCAGACTGCTGTTTAACCCCTCACTGCTCCCTGGGGTCTCCTCCCTCAGACTGCTGTTTAACCCCGTACCCCTCCCCTAGTCTCCCCTTACAGACTGCTGTTTAACCCCTTACTGCTCCACGTGGTCTCCCCCATCAGACTGCTGTTTAACCCCATCCTCCTCCCCGGGTCTCCTCCCTCAGACTGCTGTTAAACCCCTTACTGCTCCACGTGGTCTCCCCCATCAGACTGCTGTTTAACCCCATCCTCCTCCCCGGGTCTCCTCCCTCAGACTGCTGTTTAACCCCCAACTGCTCCCTGGGGTCTCCTAATTAAGAATCCTGTTTAACCCCTTACTGCTCCTTGGGATCTAACTCCTCAGACTGCTGTTTAACCCCTTACAGCTCCCTGGTTCTCTCCCCTCAGACTGCTGTATAACGCCTTACTGCTCCCCGGGGTCTCCCCCGTCAGACTGCTGTTCAACCCCATCTCCCTTCCCTCAGACTGCTGGTTAACCCCTAACTGCTCACTATGGTCCCCCCCTCAGACAGCTGTTTAACCCCATCCTCCTCCCCGTGGTCTCCCCCCTCAGACTGCTGTTTAACCCCTTACTGCTCCCCGGTTTTCCCCCTCAGACTGCTGTTTAACCCCTTACTGCTCCCCGGGGTCTCCCCCCTCAGACTGCTGTTTAACTCCTCACTGCTCCCCGGGTCTCCCCCTCAGACTGCTGTTTAACCCCTTACTGCTCCCCGGTTTTCCCCCTCAGACTGCTGTTTAACTCCTTACTGCTCCCTGGGGTCTCCCCCCTCAGACTGCTGTTTAACCCCTTACTGCTCCCTGGGGTCTCCCCCCTCAAACTACTGTTTAACTCCTTACTGCTCCCTGGGGTCTCCCCTCTCAGACTGCTCTTTAACCCCTTACTGCTCCCTGGGGTCTCCCCCCTCAAACTACTGTTTAACTCCTTACTGCTCCCTGGGGTCTTCCCCCTCAGACTGCTGTTTAACCCCGTACCCCTCCCCTAGTCTCCCCCCTCAGACTGCTGTTTAACCCCTTACTGCTCCCCGGGTCTCCCCCCTCAGACTGATGTTTAACCCCTTACTGCTCCCCGGGGTCTCCCCCCTCAGACTGATGTTTAACCCCTTACTGCTCCCTGGGGTCTCCCCTCTCAGATTGCTATTTAACCCCTTACTGCTCCCTGGGGTCTCCCCCCTCAGACATACTGTTTAACGCCTTACTGCTCCCTGGGGTCTCCTCCCTCAGACTGCTGTTTAACCCCTCACCCCTCCCCGGGTCTCCCCACTCAGACTGCTGTTTAACCCCTTACAGCTCCCCGGGTCTCCCCCCTCAGACTGCTGTTTAACCCCTTACTGCTCCCCAGGTCTCCCCCCTCAGACTGCTGTTTAACCCCTTACTGCTCCCCAGGTCTCCCCCCTCAGACTGCTGTTTAACCCTTTACTGCTCCCCGGGGTCTCCTAATTAAGAATCCTGTTTAACCCCTTACTGCTCCTTGGGATCTACCTCCTCAAACTGCTGTTTAACCCCATCCTCCTCACCGGGTGTCCTCCCTCAGACTGCTATTTAACCCCTAACTGCTCCCTGGGGTCTCCTAATTAAGAATCCTGTTTAACCCCTTACTGCTCCTTGGGATCTACCTCCTCAGACTGCTGTTTAACCCCTTACTGCTCCCTGGGGTCTCCCCCCTCAGACTGCTGTTTAACCCCTTACTGCTCCCTGGGGTCTCCCCCCTCAGACTGCTGTTTAACCCCTTACTGCTCCCCGGGACTCCCCCCTCAGACTGCTGTTTAACCCCTTACTGCTCCCCGTGGTCTCCCCCCTCAGGCTGCTGTTTAACCCCTTACTGCTACCTGGGGTCTCCCCCCTCAGGCTGCTGTTTAACCCCTTACTGCTCCCCGGTTTTCCCCCTCAGACTGCTGTTTAACCCCTTACTGCTCCCCGGGGTCTCCCCCCTCAGACTGCTGTTTAACTCCTCACTGCTCCCCGGGTCTCCCCCCTCAGACTGCTGTTTAACTCCTTACTGCTCCCTGGGGTCTCCCCCCTCAGACTGCTGTTTAACCCCTTACTGCTCCCTGGGGTCTCCCCCCTCAAACTACTGTTTAACTCCTTACTGCTCCCTGGGGTCTCCCCTCTCAGACTGCTCTTTAACCCCTTACTGCTCCCTGGGGTCTCCCCCCTCAAACTACTGTTTAACTCCTTACTGCTCCCTGGGGTCTTCCCCCTCAGACTGCTGTTTAACCCCGTACCCCTCCCCTAGTCTCCCCCCTCAGACTGCTGTTTAACCCCTTGCTGCTCCCCGGGGTCTCCCCCTCAGACTGCTGTTTAACCCCTTACTGCTCCCCGGGTCTCCCCCCTCAGACTGATGTTTAACCCCTTACTGCTCCCCGGGGTCTCCCCCCTCAGACTGATGTTTAACCCCTTACTGCTCCCTGGGGTCTCCCCTCTCAGATTGCTATTTAACCCCTTACTGCTCCCTGGGGTCTCCCCCCTCAGACATACTGTTTAACGCCTTACTGCTCCCTGGGGTCTCCTCCCTCAGACTGCTGTTTAACCCCTCACCCCTCCCCGGGTCTCCCCACTCAGACTGCTGTTTAACCCCTTACAGCTCCCCGGGTCTCCCCCCTCAGACTGCTGTTTAACCCCTTACTGCTCCCCAGGTCTCCCCCCTCAGACTGCTGTTTAACCCCTTACTGCTCCCCAGGTCTCCCCCCTCAGACTGCTGTTTAACCCTTTACTGCTCCCCGGGGTCTCCTAATTAAGAATCCTGTTTAACCCCTTACTGCTCCTTGGGATCTACCTCCTCAAACTGCTGTTTAACCCCATCCTCCTCACCGGGTGTCCTCCCTCAGACTGCTATTTAACCCCTAACTGCTCCCTGGGGTCTCCTAATTAAGAATCCTGTTTAACCCCTTACTGCTCCTTGGGATCTACCTCCTCAGACTGCTGTTTAACCCCTTACTGCTCCCTGGGGTCTCCCCCCTCAGACTGCTGTTTAACCCCTTACTGCTCCCTGGGGTCTCCCCCCTCAGACTGCTGTTTAACCCCTTACTGCTCCCCGGGTCTCCCCCCTCAGACTGCTGTTTAACCCCTTACTGCTCCCCGTGGTCTCCCCCCTCAGGCTGCTGTTTAACCCCTTACTGCTACCTGGGGTCTCCACCCTCAGGCTGCTGTTTAACCCCTTACTGCTCCCGGGGTCTCCCCCCTCAGGCTGCTGTTTAACCCCTTACTGCTACCCGGGGTCTCCCCCCTCAGGCTGCTGTTTAACCCCATCCTCCTCCCCGCGGTCTCCCCCCTCAGACTGCTGTTTAACCCCTTACTGCTCCCCGTGGTATCCCCCCTCAGACTGCTGTTTAACCCCATCTCCCTCTCCGGCTTCTCCCCCCCTCAGACTGCTGTTTAACCCCTTACTGCTCCCCGGGGTCTCCCCCCTCAGACTGCTGTTTAACCCCTTACTGCTCCCCGTGGTATCCCCCCTCAGACTGCTGTTTAACCCCATCTCCCTCTCCGGCTTCTCCCCCCCTCAGACTGCTGTTTAACCCCTTACTGCTCCCCGGGCTCTCCCCCCTCAGACTGCTGTTTAACCCCTTACTGCTCCCTGGGTCTCCCCCCTCAGACTGATGTTTAACCCCTTACTGCTCCCCGGGGTCTCCCCCCTCAGACTGCTGTTTAACCCCTTACTGCTCCCTGGGGTCTCCCCCCTCAGACTGCTGTTTAACCCCTTACTGCTCCCCGGGCTCTCCCCCCTCAGACTGCTGTTTAACCCCTTACTGCTCCCCGGGGTCTCCACCCTCAGACTGCTGTTTAACCCCTTACTGCTCCCCGGGTCTCCCCCCTCAGACTGCCGTTTAACCCCTCACTGCTCCCTGGGGTCTCCCCCCTCAGACTGCTGTTTAACTCCTTACTGCTCCCCGGGTCTCCCCCCTCAGACTGCTGTTTAACCCCTCACTGCTCCCTGGGGTCTCCTCCCTCAGACTGCTGTTTAACCCCGTACCCCTCCCCTAGTCTCCCCTTACAGACTGCTGTTTAACCCCTTACTGCTCCACGTGGTCTCCCCCATCAGACTGCTGTTTAACCCCATCCTCCTCCCCGGGTCTCCTCCCTCAGACTGCTGTTTAACCCCTTACTGCTCCACGTGGTCTCCCCCATCAGACTGCTGTTTAACCCCATCCTCCTCCCCGGGTCTCCTCCCTCAGACTGCTGTTTAACCCCCAACTGCTCCCTGGGGTCTCCTAATTAAGAATCCTGTTTAACCCCTTACTGCTCCTTGGGATCTAACTCCTCAGACTGCTGTTTAACCCCTTACAGCTCCCTGGTTCTCTCCCCTCAGACTGCTGTATAACGCCTTACTGCTCCCCGGGGTCTCCCCCGTCAGACTGCTGTTCAACCCCATCCCCCTTCCCTCAGACTGCTGGTTAACCCCTAACTGCTCACTATGGTCCCCCCCTCAGACAGCTGTTTAACCCCATCCTCCTCCCCGTGGTCTCCCCCCTCAGACTGCTGTTTAACCCCTTACTGCTCCACGTGGTCTCCCCCCCTTAGACTGCTGTTTAACCCCTTACTGCTCCCCGGTTTTCCCCCTCAGACTGCTGTTTAACCCCTTACTGCTCCACGGGGTCTCCCCCCTCAGACTGCTGTTTAACTCCTCACTGCTCCCCGGGTCTCCCCCCTCAGACTGCTGTTTAACTCCTTACTGCTCCCTGGGGTCTCCCCCCTCAGACTGCTGTTTAACCCCTTACTGCTCCCTGGGGTCTCCCCCCTCAAACTACTGTTTAACTCCTTACTGCTCCCTGGGGTCTCCCCTCTCAGACTGCTGTTTAACCCCTTACTGCTCCCTGGGGTCTCCCCCCTCAAACTACTGTTTAACTCCTTACTGCTCCCTGGGGTCTTCCCCCTCAGACTGCTGTTTAACCCCGTACCCCTCCCCTAGTCTCCCCCCTCAGACTGCTGTTTAACCCCTTGCTGCTCCCCGGGGTCTCCCCCCTCAGACTGCTGTTTAACCCCTTACTGCTCCCCGGGTCTCCCCCCTCAGACTGATGTTTAACCCCTTACTGCTCCCCGGGGTCTCCCCCCTCAGACTGCTGTTTAACCCCTTACTGCTCCCTGGGGTCTCCCCTCTCAGATTGCTATTTAACCCCTTACTGCTCCCTGGGGTCTCCCCCCTCAGACTACTGTTTAACGCCTTACTGCTCCCTGGGGTCTCCTCCCTCAGACTGCTGTTTAACCCCGTATCCCTCCCCTAGTCTCCCCCCTCACACTGCTTTTTAACTCCTTACTGCTCCCCGGGACACCCCCCTCAGACTGCTGTCTAACCCCATCCTCCTCACCGGGTGTCCTCCCTCAGACTGCTATTTAACCCCTAACTGCTCCCTGGGGTCTCCTAATTAAGAATCCTGTTTAACCCCTTACTGCTCCTTGGGATCTACCTCCTCAGACTGCTGTTTAACCCCTTACTGCTCCCTGGGGTCTCCCCCCTCAGACTGCTGTTTAACCCCTTACTGCTCCCTGGGGTCTCCCCCCTCAGACTGCTGTTTAACCCCTTACTGCTCCCTGGGGTCTCCCCCCTCAGACTGCTGTTCAACCCCATCTCCCTCTCCGGCCTCTCCCCCTCAGACTGCTGTTTAACCCCTTACTGCTCCCCGGGTCTCCCCCCTCAGACTGCTGTTTAACCCCTTACTGCTCCCCGGGGTCTACCCCCTCAGACTGCTGTTTAACTCCTCACTGCTCCCCGGGGTCTCCACCCTCAGACTGCTTTTTAACTCCTTACTGCTCCCCGGGTCTCCCCCCTTAGACTGCTGTTTAACCCCTCACTGCTCCCTGGGGTCTCCCCCCTCAGACTGCTGTTTAACCCCGTACCCCTCCCCTAGTCTCCCCCCTCAGACTGCTGTTTAACCCCATCCTCCTCCCCGGGTCTCCTCCCTCAGACTGCTGTTTAAACCCTTACTGCTCCACGTGGTCTCCCCCATCAGACTGCTGTTTAACCCCATCCTCCTCCCCGGGTCTCCTCCCTCAGACTGCTGTTTAACCCCCAACTGCTCCCTGGGGTCTCCTAATTAAGAATCCTGTTTAACCCCTTACTGCTCCTTGGGATCTACCTCCTCAGACTGCTGTTTAACCCCTTACAGCTCCCTGGTTCTCTCCCCTCAGACTGCTGTATAACGCCTTACTGCTCCCCGGGGTCTCCCCCGTCAGACTGCTGTTCAACCCCATCCCCCTTCCCTCAGACTGCTGGTTAACCCCTAACTGCTCCCTGTGGTCCCCCCCTCAGACAGCTGTTTAACCCCATCCTCCTCCCCGTGGTCTCCCCCCTCAGACTGCTGTTTAACCCCTTACTGCTCCATGTGGTCTCCCCCCCTTAGACTGCTGTTTAACCCCTTACTGCTCCCCGGTTTTCCCCCTCAGACTGCTGTTTAACCCCTTACTGCTCCCCGGGGTCTCCCCCTCAGACTGCTGTTTAACTCCTAACTGCTCCCCGGGTCTCCCCCCTCAGACTGCTGTTTAACTCCTTACTGCTCCCTGGGGTCTCCCCCCTCAGACTGCTGTTTAACCCCTTACTGCTCCCTGGGGTCTCCCCACTCAAACTACTGTTTAACTCCTTACTGCTCCCTGGGGTCTCCCCTCTCAGACTGCTGTTTAACCCCTTACTGCTCCCTGGGGTCTTCCCCCTCAAACTACTGTTTAACCCCTTACTGCTCCCTGGGGTCTTCCCCCTCAGACTGCTGTTTAACCCCGTACCCCTCCCCTAGTCTCCCCCCTCAGACTGCTGTTTAACCCCTTACTGCTCCCTGGGGTATCCCCCCTCCGACTGCTGTTTAACCCCTTACTGCTCCCTGTGGTCCCCCCCTCAGACTGCTGTTTAACCCCATCCTCCTCCCCGGGTCTCCTCCCTCAGACTGCTATTTAACCCCTAACTGCTCCCTGGGGTCTCCTAATTAAGAATCCTGTTTAACCCCTTACTGCTCCTTGGGATCTACCTCCTCAGACTGCTGTTTAACCCCTTACTGCTCCCTGGGGTCTCCCCCCTCAGACTGCTGTTTAACCCCTTACTGCTCCCTGGGGTCTCCCCCCTCAGACTGCTGTTCAACCCCATCTCCCTCTCCGGCCTCTCCCCCTCAGACTGCTGTTTAACTCCTCACTGCTCCCCGGGGTCTCCACCCTCAGACTGCTGTTTAACCCCTTACTGCTCCCCGGGTCTCCCCCCTCAGACTGCCGTTTAACCCCTCACTGCTCCCTGGGGTCTCCCCCCTCAGACTGCTGTTTAACTCCTTACTGCTCCCCGGGTCTCCCCCCTCAGACTGCTGTTTAACCCCTCACTGCTCCCTGGGGTCTCCTCCCTCAGACTGCTGTTTAACCCCGTACCCCTCCCCTAGTCTCCCCCTACAGACTGCTGTTTAACCCCTTACTGCTCCACGTGGTCTCCCCCATCAGACTGCTGTTTAACCCCATCCTCCTCCCCGGGTCTCCTCCCTCAAACTACTGTTTAACCCCTTACTGCTCCCTGGGGTCTTCCCCCTCAGTCTGCTGTTTAACCCCGTACCCCTCCCCTAGTCTCCCCCCTCAGACTGCTGTTTAACCCCTTACTGCTCCCTGGGGTATCCCCCCTCCGACTGCTGTTTAACCCCTTACTGCTCCCTGTGGTCCCCCCCTCAGACTGCTGTTTAACCCCATCCTCCTCCCCGGGTCTCCTCCCTCAGACTGCTATTTAACCCCTAACTGCTCCCTGGGGTCTCCTAATTAAGAATCCTGTTTAACCCCTTACAGCTCCCTGGTTCTCTCCTCTCCGACTGCTGTATAACGCCTTACTGCTCCCCGGGGTCTCCCCCGTCAGACTGCTATTTAACCCCTTACTGCTCTCTGGGGTCTCCCCCCAAAGATTGCTGTTCAACCCCATCTCCCTCTCTGGCGTCTCCCCTTCAGACTGCTGTTTAACCCCTTACTGCTCCCCTGGTTTCCCCCTCAGACTGCTGTTTAACCCCTTACTGCTCCCCGGGTCTCCCCCCTCAGACTGCTGTTTAACCCCTTACTGCTCCCCAGGTCTCCCCACTCAGACTGCTGTTTAACCCCATCCCCCTTCCCTCAGACTGCTGGTTAACCCCTAACTGCTCCCTGTGGTCCCCCCCTCAGACTGCTGTTTAACCCGTTGCAGCTGCCCGGGGTCTCCCCCCTCAGACTGCTGTTTAACCCCTTACTGCTCCCCGGTTTTCCCCCTCAGATTGCTGTTTAACCCCTTACTGCTCCCCGGGTCTCCCCCGACAGACTGCTGTTTAACCCCTTACTGCTCCCTGGGGTTTCCCCCCTCAGACTGATGTTTAACCCCATCCCCCTCTCCGGCGTCTCCCCCCTCAGACTGCTGTTTAACCCCTTACTTCTCCCCGCGTCTCCCTCCTCAGACGGCTGTTTAACCCCATACTACTCCCCGGGGTCTCCCCCCTCAGACTGCTGTTTAACCCGTTACTGCTCCTGGGGTCTTCCCCCTCAGACTGCTGTTTAACCCCTTACTGCTCCCCGGGATCTCCCCCCTCAGACTGCTGGTTAACCCCTAACTGCTCCCTGTGCTCCCTCCCTCAGACTGCTGTTTAACCCCATCCTCCTCCCCGGGTCTCCTCCCTCAGACTGCTATTTAACCCCTAACTGCTCCCTGGGGTATCCTAATTAAGAATCCTATTTAACCCCTTACTGCTCCTTGGGATCTACCTCCTCAGACTGCTGTTTAACCCCTTACAGCTCCCTGGTTCTCTCCCCTCAGGCTGCTGTATAACCCCTTACTGCTCCCCGGCGTCTCCCCCGAGAGACTGCTGTTTAACCCCATCTCCCTCTCCGGCGTCTCCCCCTCAGACTGCTGTTTAACTCCTTATTGCTCCCTGGGGTCTCCCCCCTCAGACTACTGTTTAATGCCTTACTGCTCCCTGGGGTCTCTGCCTCAGACTGCTGTTTAACCCCTTACTGCTTCCCGGGTTCTCCCCCCTCAGACTGCTGTTTAACTCCTTACTGCTCCCCTGGATCTCCACCCTCAAACTGCTGTTTAACCCCATCCTCCTCCCCGGGTCTCCTCCCTCAGACTGCTATTTAACCCCTAACTGCTCCCTGGGGTCTCCTAATTAAGAATCCTGTTTAATCCCTTACTGCTCCTTGGAATCTACCTCCTCAGACTGCTGTTTAACCCCTTACAGCTCCCTGGTTCTCTCCCCTCAGACTGCTGTATAACGCCTTACTGCTCCCCGGGGTCTCCCCCCTCAGACTGCTGTTTAACCCCTTACTGCTCCCCAGGTCTCCCCACTCAGACTACTGTTTAACCCCATCCCCCTTCCCTCAGACTGCTGGTTAACCCCTAACTGCACCCTGTGGTCCCCCCCTCAGACAGCTGTTTAACCCCATCCTCCTCCCCGCGGTCTCCCCCCTCAGACTGCTGTTTAACCCCTTACTGCTCCCCGTGGTATCCCCCCTCAGATTGCTATTTAACCCCATCTCCCTCTCCGGCTTCTCCCACCTCAGACTGCTGTTTAACCCCTTACTGGTCCCCGGGTCTCCCCACTCAGACTGCTGTTTAACCCCTTACAGCTCCCCGGGGTCTCCCCCCTCAGACTGCTGTTTAACCCCTTAGTGCTCCCCGGGTCTCTCCCCTCAGACTGCTGTTTAACTCCTTACTGCTCCCCAGGGTCTCCCCCCTCAGAGTGCTGTTTAACCCCTTACTGCTCCCCGGGGTCTCCCCTCTCAGATTGCTGTTTAACGCTTTACTGCTCCCTGGGGTCTTCCCCCTCAGACTGATGTTTAACCCCGTACTCCTCACCTAGTCTCCCCCCTCAGACTGCTGTTTAACCCCTTACTGCTCCCTGGGGTCTCCCCCCTCAGACTGCTGTTTAACTCCTTACTGCTCCCTGGGGTCTTCCCCCTCAGACTGATGTTTAACCCCGTACTCCTCACCTAGTCTCCCCCATCAGACTGCTGTTTAACCCCTTACTGCTCCCCGGGGTATCCCCCGTCAGACTGCTGTTTAACCCCTTACTGCTCCCCAGGTCTCCCCCCTCAGACTGCTGGTTAACCCCATCCTCCTCCCCGCGGTCTCCCCCCTCAGACTGCTGTTTAACCCCTTACTGCTCCCCGGGGTGTCCCCCCTCAGACTGCTGTTTAACCCCTTACTGCTCCCCGGGGTCTCCCCTCTCAGACTGCTGTTTAACCCCTTACTGCTCCCCGGGGTCTCCCCCCTCAGACTGCTGTTTAACCCCTTACTCCTCCCCGGGTCTCCCCCCTCAGACTGCTGTTTAACTCCTTACTGCTCCCCGGGTCTCCCCCCTCAGACTGCTGTTTAACTCCTTACTGCTCCCCTGGGGTCTTCCCTCTCAGACTGCTGTTTAACCCCATACCCCTCCCCTAGTCCCCCCCCCCACTGCTGTTTAACTCCTTACTGCTTCTCCGGGTCTCCTCCCTCAGACTGCTATTTAACCCCTAACTGCTCCCTGGGGTCTCCTAATTAAGAATCCTGTTTAACCCCTTACTGCTCCTTGGGATCACCTCCTCAGACTGCTGTTTAACCCCTTACAGCTCCCTGGTTCTCTCCCCTCAGACTGCTGTATAACGCCTTACTGCTCCCCGGGGTCTCCCCTGTCAGACTGCTGTTTAACCCCTTACTGCTCCCTGGGGTCTCCCCCCTCAGAATACTGTTTAACGCCTTACTGCTCCCTGGGGTCTCCCCCCTCAGACTGCTGTTTAACCCCTTACTGCTCCCTGAGGTCTCCTCCCTCAGACTGCTGTTTAACTCCTTACTGCTCCCTGGGGTCTTCCCCCTCAGACTGCTGTTTAACCCCGTACCCCTCCACTAGTCTCCCCCCACCCTCACACTGCTGTTTAACGCCTTACTGCTCCCTGGGGTCTCCTAATTAAGAATCCTGTTTAACCCCTTACTGCTCCTTGGGATCTACCTCCTCAGACTGCTGTTTAACCCCTTACAGCTCCCTGGTTCTCTCCCCTCAGACTGCTATTTAACCCCCTTACCGCTCCCTGGGGTCTCCCCCCTCAGACTGCTGTTCAAACCCATCTCCCTGTCCGGCGTCTCCCCCTCAGGCTGCTGTTTAACCCCTTACTGCTCCCCGGGGTGTCCCCCCTCAGACTGCTGTTTAACCCCTTACTTATCCCTGTGGTCCCCCCCCTCAGACTGCTGTTTAACCCCATCCTCCTCCCCGCGGTCTCCCCCCTCAGACTGCTGTTTAACTCCTTACTGCTCCCCGGGGTCTCCCCTCTCAGATTGCTGTTTAACCCCTTACTGCTCCCTGGGGTCTACCCCCTCAGACTACTGTTTAACTCCTTACTTCTCCCTGGGGTCTTCCCCCTCAGACTGCTGTTTAACGCCTTACTGCTCCACGGGGTCTCCCCCCTCAGACTGCTGTTTAACTCCTTACTGCTCCCCTGGATCTCCACCCTCAGACTGCTGTTTAACCCCACACTGCTCCCTGTGCTCCCTCCCTCAGACTGCTGTTTAACCCCATCCTCCTCCCCGGGTCTCCTCCCTCAGACTACTATTTAACCCCTAACTGCTCCCTGGGGTCTCCTAATTAAGAATCCTGTTTAACCCCTTACTGCTCCTTGGGATCTACATCCTCAGACTGCTGTTTAACCCCTTACAGCTCCCTGGTTCTCTCCCCTCAGACTGCTGTATAACGCCTTACTGCTCCACGGTCTCCCCCCTCAGACTGCTGTTTAACCCCTCACTGCTCCCTGGGGTCTCCCCCCTCAGACTGCTTTTTAACCACTTACTGCTCCCCAGGGTCTCCCCACTCAGACTGCTGTTTAACCCCTTATTGCTCCCAGGGGTCATCCCCCTCAGACTGCTGTTTAACCCCTAACTGCTCCCCGGGTCTACCCCCTCAGACTGCTGTTTAATCCCATCTCCCTATCCGGTGTCTCCCCGCTCAGAATGCTGTTTAACCCTATCCTCCTCTCTGGGTCTCCCCTCAGACTGCTCTTTAATCCCTTACTGCTCCCTGGGTCTCTCCCCTCAGACTGCTGTTTAACTCCATCTCCCTATCCGGGGTCTACCCCCTCACACTGCTTTTTAACCCCCTAAAGCTCCCAGAGTCTCCTTCGACAGAGTGCTGTTTAACCCCTTACTGCTCCCTGGGGTATCCCCCCTCAGACCGCTGTTTAACCTCATATTGCTCCTGGAGTCACTCCCCTCAGACTGCTGTTGAACCCCATTCCCCTCCCCATGGTCTCTCCCCTCAGACTGCTGTTTAACCCCTTACTGCTCCCGGGGTCTCCCCCTCAAACTGCTGTTTAACCCCTTAACGTGTCTGGGATTTCCCCCCTCAGCCTGCTGTTTAACCCCTAACTGCTCCCCGGGTCTCCCCCCTCAGACTGCTGTTTAATCCCATCTCCCTATCCGGTGTCTCCCCGCTCAGAATGCTGTTTAACCCCATCCTCCTCTCTGGGTCTCCCCTCAGACTGTCATGTTTGGCCCTCACCCTTCCTTGACCCCTTGTTCTTCCACAGTTCGCTGGTCTTTCATGTTAACTGAGCCCCACTTCTCCCAGAATGGTCCTCAGTGCCATCTGTCTGCAGTCCTCTGTTCGATGCAAGAGAGATGCCAGATGTTAAAGGCTGCTCCGGGAAGGTAGAATATGAATGCACTCCATCAAGAAGATGTAACACAGAGTGTAAAAGCTTTTCTAGCTCCTTAAATCAGGAAACATTTGGCTCAAATGGACCTGGGTCCATTACAGCCCCAATCAGGAACATTTACCCTGGGTATAGCGAAATGGCAGAGAAATTAAGTGATTACTTTGGGTGTTGTGTTTTCACTCAGAAAATCTCCCAGAATGAGAGATTCAAATGTCTCACCAGAAAGAGGTGTTGAAGGAAATTAGCATTAGTGATACAATTGTGCTGGAGAAAATAATAATGAAATCCCCAGAGTGTTGGAATAAGTGGCTGTGGTGACAGTCAATGTTTCGGTGATTATCTTTTAAAATTCTCGTGATTCTGGAACGATTCCTGAGAATTAGAAGGCAGCAAATGTCACTGCAGTATTTGAGAAGGGTGCAAGAGAGAATGAGAGAGCTGTTTGTCTTATATTTGTAGGACACAATTTCCTTGAATCTGTCCTGATGGATGAGGAAAATAGACAGCTGGTTTAGATCTGAATGGGGCTCGGCCGTATCAATTTGCAAAGATGAAATTGTATTTAATGAACTTGCTGTCTCTTGAAGATGTTGCAACAAAACTAATGAAGCAGCTACTTTGATTTTCGAAGCTTTTTGATAACTGACCCGGAGGCTGCTGGTGAGAAAGATTAATGATTGAGCAGGTAAAATACTGGCAAAGATTATTGATTAATTAACAGACAGAGAGTAGGAATAAATGGGGGATTCCTGCATTTGGTTGCATACTACAGGAACATAAAAATATAAGAACTAGGAGCAGAAGGAGGCCATTCAGCCCCTCGAGCCTGTTCCATCATTTGATACGATCCTGGCTGATCTCATCTTGGCCTCAACCCTTTTTTCCCGCCTGCTCTCCATAATCCTTCAACACTTTACCAGACATGGCTCTTGCGGCTAATGGGATCAAGGGATATGGGGAGAGAGTGGGAATGGGAGACTGAGACTGCATGACCAGCCATCATCATATTGAATGGTGGGGCAGGCTCAAAGGGCAGAATGGTCTACTCCTGGGTTTCTTTCCTATGTTTCTGTTTCTCTAACTAAGGGGGGGTGGGGGCAGGGAGAGTGGGGGTGGGGGGTAGGCCCACTGAAGGATAAAGGAGAGAACTGGTGCTTGGAGGTGGAGGGTTTGGGTGAGATCTGAAATGAGTATTTTGTGTCAGTATTCATCAAGGAGCAGGTGAGATTAGTATGGAGCAGGTCGGATGCGAGCGCATTATCAGGGCAAGAAAGAACGGGTGCCGGGTCTCTTGGAGAGACCCAGGGGCCGATGGTATCTGGCCCAGGTCATTGAGAGAAGCAAGAGAGAAGATTGCTGGGGCCTTGCCCGAGATCTCTGTACCCTCAACAACAAACACAGGAATTGTTGGAAAAGCTCAGCAAGTCTGTCAGCATCTGCAGAGAGAATCAGAGCTAACATTTCAGGGAAAGTGCCCCTTGCTCAGAACTGAGGAATACAGCAGGAATGCCAGTGGATACAGAGGATCTAGGCAGGCTGAAGACTTGGGCAGAGAAGTGGCAGATGGAGTTTAATCTGGACAAATGTGAGCTGATGCATTCTGGGAGATCTAATACAGGAGGGAAGTGTACAGTAAATGCAGAACCCTTAGTAGCATCAACATACAGAGGGATCGAGACATACAGATCCACAGTTCCCTGAAAGTGGCAACACAAATGCATAAGAGTCGAAAGGTGTAGGCTGGAAAAGCACAGCAGGTCAGGCAGCATCTGAAGAGCAGGAGAGTCAACGTTTCAGGCACAGGCTCATCATCAGGAATGTGTGTGTGTGTGCGTGTGTGTGTGTGCGTGTGTGTGTGTGTGTGTGTGTGCGCGCTTGCATGTGTGTGCACGCGTGTGTGCACGTCTGTGTGTGTGCGTGCGCGTGTGCGTGTATGTGTGTGCGCGCACGCGTGTGCATGTGTGTGCGCACACGTGCGTGTGTGTGCATGTGTGTGTGTGAGTGTGTGTGAGTGTGCGTGTGTTTGTGAATGTGTGTGTGTACGTGCGTGTGTATGTGAAGGGGGCTGGGAGATAAATAGGATGGTGGGGCTAGGAGGCAAGACAGCTGGGAAGGCGATTTGTGGTTGGTGATGGGGTGATGATGATAGGTCAGAGAGGAGGGTGGAGCAGATAGATGGGAAGGAAGATGGACAGGTGGGATAGTTCAAGAGGATTGTGCTGAGTCAGAGGATTGGATCCGAGATGAGGTTGGGAGAAGGGAGACGAGGAAATGGGAGATGCCGTGTGGTTGGAGGGTCTCAAGGTGGAAGATGAGGCTTACTACCTCCGGGCGTTGGGTGGCTAGGATTTGGTGGTGGAAGAGACCCAGGACTTGCATGTCCTTAGCGGAGAGGAAGGGGTAGTTGAAGTGGTTGGCCACAGGCTGGTGGGGTTGTTTGGTGCATGTGTCCCAGAGATGTTCCCTGAAACATTCTGCAAGTTGCTTTCCTATCTCCCCAATGTAGAGGAGACCATATCGAAAGCGACGGACACAGTAGATGCAATGTTTGGACGTGCAGGAACATCTCTGCTCGATGTGGAAGGATCCTTTGGGGCCTTGGCTGGGGGTGAGGGGGAAGGTGTTGGTGTAGGTTTTACACCTCGGGCTGGCAGAGGAAGGTGCTGGGAGTGGAGTGTCGGTTGCTGGGGGCTGTGGACCTAACAAGGGAATCACTGGGGGAATGGTCTCTGCAAAACACATCTGGAGAAGTGATCAAGAAGGCACAGGGCATGCTTACCTTCGTTGGTCAGAATTGGGAAGTCATCCTGCAGCTGTATTGAGCTTTCTGTCGGTCGCAGTTGGAATGTTTTGTGTAACTCTGGTTGCAGACTCCCAGAAAGTTGTGGAGGCTTTGAAGAGGATACAGAAATAGTTTACCAGGAAGCCGCCTGGTTTGGCAGGGATTAGCTATGAGGAGAGATTGGGCAAACGTGGTTTGTTTTCAATTGACTATCGAAGGATGAGGAGAGACCTGATAGAAGCTGACACAATTGTAATAGGCATGGATAGAATGGATCATCAGAGTGTTTTTCCCAGATAGAAATGTCAATTACTACGAGATACAGATTTGGGTAAAAGGGAATATATTGAAAGGGGATGTAAGAGGCAGGATTATTATATCGAGTGTGGTAAGTGCCTGGAATGCCCTGCCAGAGGAGGCAATGACAATGTGTAAGGGGCATCTTCTCAGATGCATGAATAGGTGGGGCATCATGGGATAGGAACCCAGTCGAGGCATCAGGGTTTTTGTTTTTAAAAGGACCATGTGTTGACCCAGACCTGGTGGGCCGAAGGGCCTGTTCCTGTGCTGTACTGTTCTTTGTTCTTTATAAATTGGAATGAAGAATTTGGATATTTACAAATAGATATGGAAGGTTTGATGTGTGGCCAACCATTTCACAGATGGAGTGTCATGTGGCGAAGTGCCAGGTTATCTATTTTGGTTCGAGGAATAAAAAGGCAACGCACAATGGAAATGGAGAGAAAGGTCAGAGGGCTTCAGTGCAGAAGCATCTGGGTGTCCTTGTGCACGAATGACAACAAACCAGCAGGAAGGTCCAGCAACTCGAAGGAAAGCGAATCATATTCACATTGATTGCTAACGGAGTCAAGTAGAAAAGTAAGGAAGTGTTGCTGTGACTGTACAAGGCATTAGTGAGGCTCCACCCGGAGTATTGAATCCAGTTTTGGTCACCTTACCTAACGGAAGGATGGAAATGCATTGGAGGCAGCTTCAGAGGATGATCACCAGATTGATTTTAGAGATGACGGGTTTGTCTTCTGGAGAAAGATTGAGCAGTTTAAGCCTATACTCTCTGGAAGTTAGAAGGAATGATAGGAGATCTAACTGAGGTCAATAAAATAATGCTGCAGGGGAGTGACAAAGTAGATGGAGAGAGATGTTTCTTCATGTGGGACAATCCCAAATGCCAGGTGATAGTTTTAGGATAAGGGACAGCAGATTGAAAACTGAGATCATGAGAAATTGTTTCTCTGAAAGCGTTGTGAAGCTGTGGAATTCAATGGGACACTGAAAAAATTGGATGAGATAATTCCCCTCCCCCCCCCTTAGTTAGAGAAACAGAACCATAGGAAAGAAACCCAGGAGTAGACCATTCAGCCCTTTGAGCCTGCCCCACCATTCAATATGATGATGGCTGGCCATGCAGTCTCAGTCTCCCATTCCCACTCTCTCCCCATCCCCTCTTATCCCGTTAGCTGCAGGGACCACTCCAGCTCCCTCTGGGAGGTTCTTGTTGTTTTTGATGGATGTATGGAATGCCAAAGATATTTCATGACCCCCTCCTTCCTCCCTCATTCTTTGCTTGAGTTCTCTCCTTCTTGCTTTGCATTCTTCATATCCCTATCGGACATTAGCGTCCCAACCCTTACATGTGTTTTCTTGTCCTTTTGATTAAATTCACAGCCTTCCTCATTCCCCAAGGTTCCCTTCCATGGCCATCCTTGTCCTTTCTCCTCACTGGAACTCTCATCAGCACGTCTTGTAACGTCTCCCACATGTTAAATGTGGACTTGCCTGATAACAGCTCCTCCCAAAGAACACTCCCTAGCTCCTGCCTAATACTGACCTCATTTGCCTTCCCCCAGTTTAGCACTTTCCCACAAGGTCCTGATTTATCCTTGTTCGTAGCTATTTTAAAACTGAAGGAGTTGTGATCAGTGTTTCCAAAATGCTGTCCCACCAAAAGTTCAGTCACCTGGCCAGGCTCATTAGTCAGTACAAGGTCCAGTGTGACCCCTCCTCTCAATGGGCTGTCCACTTACTGTTTCAAGAAACCTTCCTGGGTGCATTAAATGAATTCTGCCCCATCTAGACCTCTTGGTCTGAGGAAGTCCCAGTCAATATTGGGCAAGTTAAAGTTACCCCATATAACAAGCCTATTGTTATTGCATCTTTCCACGATCTGCCCACATAGTTGTTCCTCAATGTCATGGTGGCTATTGGGTGCCTACAGTAGAATTCCTTCAGAATGGTTACACCCGTTTTCATTTGGAGCTCTCCCCATAGCCCTCCTGGATGTCCTCTCCGAGTGCAGCTGTAACATTCTCCCTGGTGAGTGATGCAATTCCCCCATCTCTTTAACCTTCCTTTCTATCTCTTCTAAAACAACAAAACCCTGTCCCTCTCTCAGCCAAGCCCCATGGACCGATCTCTGCTCCAAGTTCATTTGCCTTCCCTCTGATACTCCTGATGTTGAAACAAACCCACTTCAGCCCATTCGTCCCATCATGTTCATTTACCTGCCTCTGTCTGTCTTTCCTTTCAGACTCCTACATGGGCGATGATGCCCTCCAGTACACCTCCTCCATGTCCCGCACCTCCATCCTTGAAATCCACTGTTTGAACCCTCCTGGTTCTCACCTACCACCCTACCAACCTCCAGATACATCACATAATCCTCCTCCATTTCCACCACCTCCAGTCAGACCCACCACCAGGGATATATTTCCCTCCTCACCCCTATCTGCATTTTGCAGAAACCATTCCCTCCACATCTCTCTTGTTGGGTCCATGCCCCCTTCACCAGCCCACTCTCCTGGCACCTTCCCCTGCCACTGCAGGAATTACTAAACCTGTGCCCACACCCCTCCCTCACCTCCATCCAAGGCCCTTAGGGTTCCTTCCACATCTATCAGAAATTTACCTTTACTTCCACCAATGTCCTCTCCTGTATCCGTTGTACCTGGTGTGGTCTCCTCTGCCTCGGGGAGACAGGACTCCAACTTGTAGATTGTTTCAGAGAACATCTCTGGGACAGCCACATCAACCAATCCCACTGCCCTGTGGTTGAACACTTCAGCTCCCCCTCCCACTCTGCCAAGGACATGCAGGTC
Source organism: Hemiscyllium ocellatum (assembly GCF_020745735.1). Classification (NCBI taxonomy): domain Eukaryota; kingdom Metazoa; phylum Chordata; class Chondrichthyes; order Orectolobiformes; family Hemiscylliidae; genus Hemiscyllium; species Hemiscyllium ocellatum. Next base: position 5,314,249 of record NC_083401.1, on the reverse strand, counting down.
CTGGGCCTCCTCCATCACTGCTCCAGTACCATCCGACGCCTGGAGGAAGAACGCCTCGGGACTCTCCAACCACAAGGGATCAATGTGGATTTCACCAGTTTCCTCATTTCCCCTCCAACCACTTTGTCCCAGCCCCAATGCTCCAACACAGCACCACCCTCTTGAATACTCCTCCCTGTCCACCTTCCTTCTCACCTATCAGCTCCCCCCCCACCTGACCTCTCACCTTTCCCCCCCTCACCTCCATCTACCGATTGGATTCCCAGCTACCTTCCCCATTTATCTCTCAGCCCCCAGACTCACAGCCTTATTCCTGATGAACCGCTTCTGGCCGAAACATCGACCCTCCTGCTCCTTGGATGCTGCCTGACTGGCTGTGCTTTTCCAGCATCACACTCTTTGACTTCCATTTCAGACGGACGGGTCCTAACATCCCCCATCCCCTCAATTCCTCCACGAACTGAGCTGCTGCTCTGGTTCCCAGCCCCCTGCCACTCTCGTTTCAACCCCCTCGAGCAAAGCTCCCTGTGAGGATGTGAGTTCCTATCCAGTTTAGCTGCAAGCTGTCCCTCTTGTACAGGACACCCCTGCCCTAGAGGAGATCCCAATGATGCAGGAACCTGAAACCCTTCCCCCTGCACCAGCTTCTTACCTTCACATCCATCTGTCCCATTTTCCTAATTCTACCCTCGCTCCGATGAGGCACCAGGAGTAATCCAGAGATTACAACCATTGAAGTCTTGCTCCTTCACGGATTGCCTAGTTCCCTGAATTCCTAAATTTGCCCATATCATTGGGACCAACATGTACCACAACTTCCAACTCCTCACCCTCCCCTTTCAGGATGCCCTGCATCTGGAACCGGGGGTAAAACCGGTTGACAAGGGTCTTACCAAGATTGGAGGTTTTGAACAATGGCAAGAGGCTGGATAGGCTGTGATCCTTCCCCCCAGGAGCGTCAGAGGCTGAGGGATGACCTTACAGAGGTTTATAAAATCATGAGGGGCATGGATAAGATAAATAGACAAGCTCTGTTCCCTGGGCTGGAGCAGTCCCGAACTAGACAGCACAGGTTTTAGGGGAAAGGTTGAAACAGGACTTAAGGAGCAACTTTTCTGCACAGAGGGTGGTGTGGATGTAGAACCAGGTGCCAAAGGAGGTGGACAGAGGCAGATCCAGTTCCAATATTTAAACAACCTGTGAGTATTCATTAACGACCTCACTCACATTCTCTACTTTCATGCATAAATCCCCTCGTTTCAGACCTACCCTTCCCACATATATATATATTCCTTGCATTTTCCTTAATCCTGTTTGCCAAGGTCAGTTTCTGGTCCCATTTAGCCCTCCTAGCTCTTTGGTTAAATCCCTATTTCCCTCTGTACCTCTGTCTCTTGTGGTCATTTCCCTCACTGAAATCCTGTGTTGTCACGTCATAGAACAGACACGACTTTGTCACCTGATGCTTTACAAGTACGAGCAGAGGATAAACGCAGGGATGTTAAATAAGTTGGTGTAAAACCACGGTTCAGCCTCAATGGGAGATGTGTGTTGAGGTTTAGTTACCAGAACTGTAGAAAGATGTGGATCAGTTGGGTAGGAAGCGGACATATTTTCTCAGCATGTTTCCAGGGCTGAGCAAGTCCAGGGATGGAGATAACTGGAAACATTGGAATGCTGAGAGGTCACTTAAAAGATGGCTTCTTCATTTGGAATGGTGTTCCTGTAAAACCTGGAGAGTTTGGGACAGAATAGATCAGAGAAATCTCACATTGGTGTAAGAAACATCTTTTCAAGGCTGAATAGCTGATTGCTATTGTGTCAAATCTCTGTCATCTCTCACTCTTTCTCTGCCAGGTGCAGAATCTGCTGAAGATCTTTGTTATGATAATCTCAATGCGAAAGGCGATGAATTTGGGCACTGTGGCAAGGATCAATATGATCAGTACAAACGCTGCCCACCCTGGTAAGTTTGACAGAGAAATACAACCACTTTAGAATTTCGCCAGTGATGTCAGAAATTTGTAACCAACAGCAAAAGGAATCCACAAATTGGTGTCCACCACCAATAAATGCTGTCTGACCCAGCAACCCCCACATCCAGCGAATGATTAAAAAATAACATTTTAGGATTTAAGCTCTAGCCCTTTGTTAAAATTTCCATCCACAAACAGTCTCAAAGAGCAAGAAGACAAGAGGACAGTTCTGGATCATGGATCAGAATCAGCTGTTTCATTCTCAATCTTTGCTCATGACACAAGTTGAAGGAATCACTGATTTTCAGTCACTGCTTAACCTTTCTCCCTTTTGGGGTCTCCTAAAGTAGTTTTACACCCTTACTTTCCAACAGGGGATTTTCAGAGAGAACAACTTAAAAAGGTAAGGCCACCCAGTCCGAGAGGGCTATAGGGCTGCTCACATGAGACAGAGAGGGCCGGCTGGTGGTGGGTGAACCTGAGCATTGCCATACCTCCAGATAGAGGAGACGATCAGAAAGAGAGTCTTTCAGGGGAACCTCAGCTGCTGTGGGAATTGAACATACACTGTTGGTTGGCTTCAGTCTGTATCAGAAAGCAACCATCCAGCCAATGAGCAAACAAACTGCCAAGACAAATGAAAGGAGAAGCAGGATGGGTAGTTACTATGTTGTTACAAAAGACAGAGAAGGAGGGAGAGAGGTGATGGGTGTGGGGAGTGGACTGAGAGAGGTGGTGGGTGTGGGTAGTGGACATAGAGAGGTGGTGGGTGTGGATGGTGGACTGAGAGAGGTGGTGGGTGTGGGTGGTGGACAGAGAGAGGTGGTGGGTGTGGGTGTAGACAGAGAGAGGTATGGGTGAGGGTAGTGGACAGTGAGAGGTGGTGGGTGTGGGTAGTGGACAGAGGGAGAGGGTGGATGTGGGTGTTGGACTGAGAGAGATAGTGGTGTGGGTAATGGACAAAGAGAGGTGGTGGGTGTGGATGTAGATAGAGAGAGGTGGTGGGTGTGGGTGTAGACAGAGGGAAGTATGGGTGAGGGTAGTGGACAGTGAGAGGTGGTGGGTGTGGATAGTGGACAGAGGGAGATGGTGGATGTGGGTGTTGGACTGAGAGATAGAGTGGTGAGGGTAATGGACAAAGAGAGGTGGTGGGTGTGGGTGTAGACAGAGAGAGGTGGTGGGTATGGGTGTAGACAGTGAGAGGTGGTGGGTGTGGGTAGTGGACTGAGAGAGGTGGTGGGTATGGGGAGTGGACTGAGAGAAGTGTTGGATGTGGGTAGTGGACTCAGAGAGGTGGTGGGTGTGTTTCGTGGACAGAGAGAGGTGGTGGGTGTGGGTAGTAGACTGAGAGAGGTGGTGGGTGTGGGGAGTGAACTGAGACAAGTGTTGGGTGTGTTTAGTGGACACAGACAGGTGGTGAGTGAGGGTAGTGGACAGGGAGAGGTGGTCGGTTTGGGTAGTGGTGAAAATGTGTTGCTGGAAAAGCGCAGCAGGTCAGGCAGCATCCAAGGAGCAGGAGAATCAATGTTTCGAGCCTGAGCCCCTCTTCAGGAATGAGGAGGTATCGCTCGTGGACAGAGAGAGGTGGTGGGTGTGGGTAGTGAACAGAGAGGTGGTGGGTGTGGGTAGTGTGCAGAGAGAGAGGTGGTGGACGTGGGTAGTGGACAGAGAGAGAGTTGGTGGGTGTGGGTAGTGGACAGAGAGAGGTGATGAGTGAGAGTAGTGGACAGAGAGAAGTGATGGGTGAGAGTAGTGGACAGAGAGAGGTGATGGGTGAGGGTAGTGGACAGAGAGAGGTGATGGGTGAGGGTAGTGGACAGAGAGAGGTGGTGAGTGTGGGTAGTGGACAGACAGATGGTGGGTGTGGGTAGTGGATAGAGAGAGGTGATGGGTATGGGTAGTGGACAGAGAGAGGTGGTGGGTGTGGATAGTGGACAGACAGTGATGGGTGTGGGTAGTGGACAGGGAGAGGTGGTGAGTGTTGGTAGTGGACAGAGAGAGGTGATGGGCGTGGGTATTGGACAGAGAGAGAGGTGGTGGGTGTGGGTAGTGTGCAGAGAGAGGTGGTGGGCATGGGTAGTGGACAGAGGGAGAGTTGGTGGGTGTGGGTAGTGGACAGAGAGAGGTGGTGGGTGTAGATAGTGGACAGAGAGGTGGTGGGTATGGGTAATGGACAGAGAGAGGTGGTGGGTGAGGGTAGTGGACAGGGAGAGATGGTGGGTGTGGGTGTTGGACATTGAGAGGAGGTGGGTGTGGGTAGTGCACAGGGAGAGGTTGTGGGCGTTGGTAGTGGACAGAGAGAGGTGGTGGGTGTGAGTCATCTTAAGAAAGAGGTGGTGGTTGTGGGTAGTGGAAAGTGAGAGGTAGCAGGTGTGGGTAGTTGACAGAGAGAGGTGGTGGGTGTGGGTAGTGGAAAGTGAGAGGTTGCAGGTGTGGGTAGTTGACAGAGAGAGGTGGTGGGTGTGGGTAGTGGACAGTAAGATGTGGTGGGTGTGGGGAGTGTACTGAGAGTGGTGTTGGGTCTGGGTGTTGGACGGAGAGAGATGTTGGATGTGGTGTTGGATAGAGAGGTGGTGGGTGTGGGTAATTGACAGAGAGAGAGATGGTGGGTGTGGGTGTTGGACAGAGAGAGGTGGAGTGTGTGGTAGTGAACGGAGAGAGGTGGTGGGTGTGGTAGTCGACAGAGAGAGGTGGTGGGTGAGGGTAGTAGACAGAGAGAGGTGGTGGGTATGAGTAGTGGACTGAGAGAGGTGGCGGGTATGGGTAGGGGACAGAGAAAGGCAGTGGGTGTGGGTATTGGACAGAGAGAGGTGGTATTGCTTGGTAGCGGACAGAAAGAGGTGGTGGGTGAGGGTAGTGGACAGAGAGAGAGGTGGTGGGTGAGGGTAGTGGACAGAGAGAGGTGGTGGGTGTGGGTAATGGACTGAGAGAGGTGGCGGACGTGGTTAGTGGACTGAGAAAGGTGGTGGGTGAGGGGAGTGGACCGGGAGATGGTGGATGTGCGTGTTGGACAGAGAGGGATGGTTGGTGAGGGTAGTGGACAGAGAGAGGGTGTGGGTGGTGGTAGTGGACAGAGAGAGGTTCTGGGTGGGGGTAGTAGGCAGAGAGAGGTGATGAGTGAGGGTAGTGGACAGAGAGAGATGGTGGCTGTCGGTGTTGGACAGAGAGGTGGTGGGTGTGGGTAGTGGAGAGAGGGAGATGGTGGGTGTTGGACAGAGAGAGATGTAGTGTGTGGTAGTGGACCGAGAGAGGTGGTGGGTGTGGGTAGTGGACAGAGAGAGATGGTGGGTGAGGGTGTTGGACAGAGAGAGTTGGTGAGGTTGGAGAGTGGACAGAGAGAGAGAGATGGTGGGTGTGAGTAGTGGACAGAGAGAGAGGTAGTGGGTGTGGGTAGTGGATGGAGAGATGTGATGGGTGAGGGTAGTGGATGGAGAGATGGTGGATGTGCATGTTGGATAGAGAGAGATGGTGGGTGTGGGTGTTGGACAGAGAGGTGGTGGGAGTGGGTATTGGACAGAGAGAGAGGTGGAGTGTGTGGTAGTGGACCGAGAGAGGTGGTGGATGTGGGTAGTGGATAGAGAGGTGGTGAGTGTGGGTAGTGGACTGGAGACAGGTGGTGTGTGTGGGTAGTGGACAGTAAGAGGTGGTGGGTATGGGTCGTGGACAGAGAGAGGTGGTGGGCGTGGGTAGTGGATAGAGAGGTGGTGGGTGTGGGTGTTGGACAGAGAGAGGTGGTGGATGTGGGTAGTAGACAGAGAGAGAGGTGGTAAGTGAGGGGAGTCGACAGGGAGAGATTGTGGGTGTGGGTAGTGTACAGAGTGAAGTGGTGGGTTTGGGTAGTGGACAGAGAGAGATGGTGGGTGTGGGTGTTGGACAGAGAGAGGTGGAATGTGTGGTGGTGGACGGAGGGAGATGGTGGGTGTGGGTAGTGGACTGGATACAGGTGGTGTGTGTGTGGGTAGTGGACAGTGAGAGGTGGGGGATGTGGGTAGTGCACAGGGAGAGGTTGTGGGGTGGGTAGTGGACAAAGAGAGCTGGTGGGTGTGGCTGGTGGACTGAGAGAGGTGTTGGGTGTGGATCGTGGTAAGAGAAAGGTGGTGGGTGTGGGTAGTGGACAGAGAGAGGGAGCGGGTGAGGGTAGTCGACAGAGAGAGGTGGTGGGTGTGGGGAGTGAACAGTAAGATGTGGTGGGTGTGAGTAGTGAGCAGAGAGAGATGGTGGGTGTTGATCATGGACTGAGTGAGGTGGTGGGTGTGGGTAGAGGATAGAGAGAGGTGGTGGCTGAGGGTGTTGGACAGAGAGAGGTGGTGGGTGAGGGTAGTGGATAGAGAGAGATGGTGGGTGTGGCTAATGGACAGCGAGAAGTGGTGGGTGTGGGTAGTGGACAGTGAGAGGTGGTGGGTGTGGGTAGTGGATAGAGAGAGATGGTGGGTGTGGCTAATGGACAGCGAGAAGTGGTGGGTGTGGGTAGTGGACAGTGAGAGGTGGTGGGTGAAGGTAGTGGACAGAAAGAGGTGGTGGTTGATATGGGTACTGGACTGAGAGAGGTGGTGGGTGTGGGTAGTGGATTGAGAGAGGTAGCAAGTGTGGGTAGTGAACAGAGAGATGTGGTGGGTGTGGGTAGTGTGCAGAGAGAGTTGGTGGGTGACGGTAGTGGACAGAGAGGTGGAGAGTGTGGATAGTGGACTGAGGTAGATGGTGGGTGTGGGTAGTGTGCAGAGAGAGGTGGAGTGTGTGGTAGTGGACCGAGAGAGGTGGTGAGTGTGGGTAGTGGACTGGAGACAGGTGGTGTGTGTGGGTAATGGATAGTAAGAGGTGGTGGGTGAGGGTAGTGGACACAGAGGTGGTAGGTGTGGGTCGTGGATAGAGAGGTGGTGGGTGAAGGTAGTGGACAGAGAGAGATGGTGGATGTGGGTGTTGGACAGAGAGGTGGTGGGAGTGGGTATTGGACAGAGAGAGAGGTGGAGTGTGTGGTAGTGGACCGAGAGAGGTGGTGGATGTGGGTAGTGGATAGAGAGGTGGTGGGTGTGGGTAGTGGATAGAGAGGTGGTGAGTGTGGGTAGTGGACTGGAGACAGGTGGTGTGTGTGGGTAGTGGACAGTAAGAGGTGGTGGGTGTGGGTAGTAGACAGAGAGAGGTGGTAAGTGAGGGGAGTCGACAGGGAGAGATTGTGGGCGTGGGTAGTGTACAGAGTGAAGTGGTGGGTTTGGGTAATGGACAGAGATGTGGAGGGTGTGGGTAGTGGACAGCGAGGGGGTGGGTGTGGGTAGTGGCGAGAGAGAGATGGTGGGTGTGGGTGTTGGACAGATAGAGGTGGAGTGTGTGATAGTGGACGGAGAGAGGTGGTGGGTGTGGGTAGTGGACTGGAGACAGGTGGTGTGTGTGTGGGTAGTCGACAGTGAGAGTTGATGAGTGTGGTTAGTGGACAGAGAGAGGTGATGGGTGAGGGTAGTGGACAGGGAGATATGGTGAATGTGGGTGTTGGACAGAAAGAAGTGATGGGTGTGGGTAGTGGACAGAGAGAGGTGGTGGGTGTGGGTTGTGGACAGAGAGATGTGGTGGGTGTGGGTTGTGGACAGAGAGATGTGGTGGGTGTGGGTAGTGTATAGAGAGAGGTGGTGGTTGTGGGTCGTGGACTGAGTGAGGTAGTGGATGTGGGTAGTGGATAGAGAGTGGTGGTGAGCGTGGGTGGTGGGCTGAGAGAGGTGGGGGGTGTGGGTAGTGGACAGAGAGAGATGGTGGGTGTGGGTAGTGGACAGTAAGATGTGGTGGGTGTGGGTAGTGGACTGAGACTGGTGGTGGGTCTGGGTGTTGGACAGAGAGAGATGGTGAGTGTGGATGTTGGACAGAGAGGTGGTGGGTGTGGGTAGTGGAGAGAGCGAGATGGTGGGTGTGGGTGTTGGACAGACAGATGTGGAGTGTGTGGTAGTGGACCAAGAGACAGGGTGGGTGTGGGTAGTGCACAGGGAGAGGTTGACGGCGTGGGTAGTGGACAGAGTGAGGTAGTGGGTGTGGGTAGTGAACAGTGAGAGATGGTGGGTGTGGGTTGTGGTTAGAGAGAGGGTGTGGGTATGGGTCGTGGACTGAGAGAGGTGGTGGGTGAGGGTAGTGGACAGAGAGGTGGTGGGTGTGGGTAGTGTGCAGAGAGAGAGGTGGTGGACGTGGGTAGTGGACAGAGAGAGAGTTGGTGGGTGTGGGTAGTGGACAGAGAGAGGTGATGAGTATGGGTAGTGGACAGAGAGAGGTGGTGGGTGTGGGTAGTGTGCAGAGAGAGGTGGTGGGCATGGGTAGTGGACAGAGGGAGAGTTGGTGGGTGTGGGTAGTGGACAGAGAGAGGTGGTGGGTGTGGATAGTGGACAGAGAGGTGGTGGGTATGGGTAATGGACAGAGAGAGGTGGTGGGTGAGGGTAGTGGACAGGGAGAGATGGTGGGTGTGGGTGTTGGACATTGAGAGGAGGTGGGTGTGGGTAGTGCACAGGGAGAGGTTGTGGGCGTTGGTAGTGGACAGAGAGAGGTGGTGGGTGTGAGTCATCTTAAGAAAGAGGTGGTGGTTGTGGGTAGTGGAAAGTGAGAGGTAGCAGGTGTGGGTAGTTGACAGAGAGAGGTGGTGGGTGTGGGTAGTGGAAAGTGAGAGGTTGCAGGTGTGGGTAGTTGACAGAGAGAGGTGGTGGGTGTGGGTAGTGGACAGTAAGATGTGGTGGGTGTGGGGAGTGTACTGAGAGTGGTGTTGGGTCTGGGTGTTGGACGGAGAGAGATGTTGGATGTGGTGTTGGATAGAGAGGTGGTGGGTGTGGGTAATTGACAGAGAGAGAGATGGTGGGTATGGGTGTTGGACAGAGAGAGGTGGAGTGTGTGGTAGTGGACGGAGAGAGGTGGTGGGTGTGGTAGTCGACAGAGAGAGGTGGTGGGTGAGGGTAGTGGACAAAGAGAGGTTGTGGGTGAGGGTAGTAGACAGAGAGAGGTGGTGGGTATGAGTAGTGGACTGAGAGAGGTGGCGGGTATGGGTAGGGGACAGAGAAAGGCAGTGGGTGTGGGTATTGGACAGAGAGAGGTGGTATTGCTTGGTAGCGGACAGAAAGAGGTGGTGGGTGAGGGTAGTGGACAGAGAGAGAGGTGGTGGGTGAGGGTAGTGGACAGAGAGAGGTGGTGGGTGTGGGTAATGGACTGAGAGAGGTGGCGGACGTGGTTAGTGGACTGAGAAAGGTGGTGGGTGAGGGGAGTGGACCGGGAGATGGTGGATGTGCGTGTTGGACAGAGAGGGATGGTTGGTGAGGGTAGTGGACAGAGAGAGGGTGTGGGTGGTGGTAGTGGACAGAGAGAGGTTCTGGGTGGGGGTAGTAGGCAGAGAGAGGTGATGAGTGAGGGTAGTGGACAGAGAGAGATGGTGGCTGTCGGTGTTGGACAGAGAGGTGGTGGGTGTGGGTAGTGGAGAGAGGGAGATGGTGGGTGTTGGACAGAGAGAGATGTAGTGTGTGGTAGTGGACCGAGAGAGGTGGTGGGTGTGGGTAGTGGACAGAGAGAGATGGTGGGTGAGGGTGTTGGACAGAGAGAGTTGGTGAGGTTGGAGAGTGGACAGAGAGAGAGAGATGGTGGGTGTGAGTAGTGGACAGAGAGAGAGGTAGTGGGTGTGGGTAGTGGATGGAGAGATGTGATGGGTGAGGGTAGTGGATGGAGAGATGGTGGATGTGCATGTTGGATAGAGAGAGATGGTGGGTGTGGGTGTTGGACAGAGAGGTGGTGGGAGTGGGTATTGGACAGAGAGAGAGGTGGAGTGTGTGGTAGTGGACCGAGAGAGGTGGTGGATGTGGGTAGTGGATAGAGAGGTGGTGAGTGTGGGTAGTGGACTGGAGACAGGTGGTGTGTGTGGGTAGTGGACAGTAAGAGGTGGTGGGTATGGGTCGTGGACAGAGAGAGGTGGTGGGCGTGGGTAGTGGATAGAGAGGTGGTGGGTGTGGGTGTTGGACAGAGAGAGGTGGTGGATGTGGGTAGTAGACAGAGAGAGAGGTGGTAAGTGAGGGGAGTCGACAGGGAGAGATTGTGGGTGTGGGTAGTGTACAGAGTGAAGTGGTGGGTTTGGGTAGTGGACAGAGAGAGATGGTGGGTGTGGGTGTTGGACAGAGAGAGGTGGAATGTGTGGTGGTGGACGGAGGGAGATGGTGGGTGTGGGTAGTGGACTGGATACAGGTGGTGTGTGTGTGGGTAGTGGACAGTGAGAGGTGGGGGATGTGGGTAGTGCACAGGGAGAGGTTGTGGGGTGGGTAGTGGACAAAGAGAGCTGGTGGGTGTGGCTGGTGGACTGAGAGAGGTGTTGGGTGTGGATCGTGGTAAGAGAAAGGTGGTGGGTGTGGGTAGTGGACAGAGAGAGGGAGCGGGTGAGGGTAGTCGACAGAGAGAGGTGGTGGGTGTGGGGAGTGAACAGTAAGATGTGGTGGGTGTGAGTAGTGAGCAGAGAGAGATGGTGGGTGTTGATCATGGACTGAGTGAGGTGGTGGGTGTGGGTAGAGGATAGAGAGAGGTGGTGGCTGAGGGTGTTGGACAGAGAGAGGTGGTGGGTGAGGGTAGTGGATAGAGAGAGATGGTGGGTGTGGCTAATGGACAGCGAGAAGTGGTGGGTGTGGGTAGTGGACAGTGAGAGGTGGTGGGTGTGGGTAGTGGATAGAGAGAGATGGTGGGTGTGGCTAATGGACAGCGAGAAGTGGTGGGTGTGGGTAGTGGACAGTGAGAGGTGGTGGGTGAAGGTAGTGGACAGAAAGAGGTGGTGGTTGATATGGGTACTGGACTGAGAGAGGTGGTGGGTGTGGGTAGTGGATTGAGAGAGGTAGCAGGTGTGGGTAGTGAACAGAGAGATGTGGTGGGTGTGGGTAGTGTGCAGAGAGAGTTGGTGGGTGACGGTAGTGGACAGAGAGGTGGAGAGTGTGGATAGTGGACTGAGGGAGATGGTGGGTGTGGGTAGTGTGCAGAGAGAGGTGGAGTGTGTGGTAGTGGACCGAGAGAGGTGGTGAGTGTGGGTAATGGATAGTAAGAGGTGGTGGGTGAGGGTAGTGGACACAGAGGTGGTAGGTGTGGGTCGTGGATAGAGAGGTGGTGGGTGAAGGTAGTGGACAGAGAGAGATGGTGGATGTGGGTGTTGGACAGAGAGAGGTGGTGGGTGTGGGTAGTAGACAGAGAGAGGTGGTAAGTGAGGGGAGTCGACAGGGAGAGATTGTGGGCGTGGGTAGTGTACAGAGTGAAGTGGTGGGTTTGGGTAATGGACAGAGATGTGGAGGGTGTGGGTAGTGGACAGCGAGGGGGTGGGTGTGGGTAGTGGCGAGAGAGAGATGGTGGGTGTGGGTGTTGGACAGATAGAGGTGGAGTGTGTGATAGTGTGCAGAGAGAGGTGGTGGGTGTGGGTAGTGGACTGGAGACAGGTGGTGTGTGTGTGGGTAGTCGACAGTGAGAGTTGATGAGTGTGGTTAGTGGACAGAGAGAGGTGATGGGTGAGGGTAGTGGACAGGGAGATATGGTGAATGTGGGTGTTGGACAGAAAGAAGTGATGGGTGTGGGTAGTGGACAGAGAGAGGTGGTGGGTGTGGGTTGTGGACAGAGAGAGGTGGTAAGTGAGGGGAGTCGACAGGGAGAGATTGTGGGTGTGGGTAGTGTACAGAGTGAAGTGGTGGGTTTGGGTAATGGACAGAGATGTGGAGGGTGTGGGTAGTGGACAGCGAGGGGGTGGGTGTGGGTAGTGGCGAGAGAGAGATGGTGGGTGTGGGTGTTGGACAGATAGAGGTGAAGTGTGTGATAGTGGACGGAGAGAGGTGGTGGGTGTGGGTAGTGGACTGGAGACAGGTGGTGTGTGTGTGGGTAGTCGACAGTGAGAGTTGATGAGTGTGGTTAGTGGACAGAGAGAGGTGATGGGTGAGGGTAGTGGACAGGGAGATATGGTGAATGTGGGTGTTGGACAGAAAGAAGTGATGGGTGTGGGTAGTGGACAGAGAGAGGTGGTGGGTGTGGGTTGTGGACAGAGAGATGTGGTGGGTGTGGGTTGTGGACAGAGAGATGTGGTGGGTGTGGGTAGTGTATAGAGAGAGGTGGTGGGTGTGGGTCGTGGACTGAGTGAGGTAGTGGATGTGGGTAGTGGATAGAGAGTGGTGGTGAGCGTGGGTGGTGGGCTGAGAGAGGTGGGGGGTGTGGGTAGTGGACAGAGAGAGATGGTGGGTGTGGGTAGTGGACAGTAAGATGTGGTGGGTGTGGGTAGTGGACTGAGACTGGTGGTGGGTCTGGGTGTTGGACAGAGAGAGATGGTGAGTGTGGGTGTTGGACAGAGAGGTGGTGGGTGTGGGTAGTGGAGAGAGCGAGATGGTGGGTGTGGGTGTTGGACAGACAGATGTGGAGTGTGTGGTAGTGGACCAAGAGACAGGGTGGGTGTGGGTAGTGCACAGGGAGAGGTTGACGGCGTGGGTAGTGGACAGAGTGAGGTAGTGGGTGTGGGTAGTGAACAGTGAGAGATGGTGGGTGTGGGTTGTGGTTAGAGAGAGGGTGTGGGTATGGGTCGTGGACTGAGAGAGGTGGTGGGTGAGGGTAGTGGACAGAGAGGTGGTGGGTGTGGGTAGTGTGCAGAGAGAGAGGTGGTGGACGTGGGTAGTGGACAGAGAGAGAGTTGGTGGGTGTGGGTAGTGGACAGAGAGAGGTGATGAGTATGGGTAGTGGACAGAGAGAGGTGGTGGGTGTGGGTAGTGTGCAGAGAGAGGTGGTGGGCATGGGTAGTGGACAGAGGGAGAGTTGGTGGGTGTGGGTAGTGGACAGAGAGGTGGTGGGTATGGGTAATGGACAGAGAGAGGTGGTGGGTGAGGGTAATGGACAGGGAGAGATGGTGGGTGTGGGTGTTGGACATTGAGAGGAGGTGGGTGTGGGTAGTGCACAGGGAGAGGTTGTGGGCGTTGGTAGTGGACAGAGAGAGGTGGTGGGTGTGAGTCATCTTAAGAAAGAGGTGGTGGTTGTGGGTAGTGGAAAGTGAGAGGTAGCAGGTGTGGGTAGTTGACAGAGAGAGGTGGTGGGTGTGGGTAGTGGAAAGTGAGAGGTTGCAGGTGTGGGTAGTTGACAGAGAGAGGTGGTGGGTGTGGGTAGTGGACAGTAAGATGTGGTGGGTGTGGGGAGTGTACTGAGAGTGGTGTTGGGTCTGGGTGTTGGACGGAGAGAGATGTTGGATGTGGTGTTGGATAGAGAGGTGGTGGGTGTGGGTAATTGACAGAGAGAGGTGGTGGGTGTGGGTAGTGGACAGTAAGATGTGGTGGGTGTGGGGAGTGTACTGAGAGTGGTGTTGGGTCTGGGTGTTGGACGGAGAGAGATGTTGGATGTGGTGTTGGATAGAGAGGTGGTGGGTGTGGGTAATTGACAGAGAGAGAGATGGTGGGTGTGGGTGTTGGACAGAGAGAGGTGGAGTGTGTGGTAGTGGACGGAGAGAGGTGGTGGGTGTGGTAGTCGACAGAGAGAGGTGGTGGGTGAGGGTAGTGGACAAAGAGAGGTTGTGGGTGAGGGTAGTAGACAGAGAGAGGTGGTGGGTATGAGTAGTGGACTGAGAAAGGTGGCGGGTATGGGTAGGGGACAGAGAAAGGCAGTGGGTGTGGGTATTGGACAGAGAGAGGTGGTATTGCTTGGTAGCGGACAGAAAGAGGTGGTGGGTGAGGGTAGTGGACAGAGAGAGAGGTGGTGGGTGAGGGTAGTGGACAGAGAGAGGTGGTGGGTGTGGGTAATGGACTGAGAGAGGTGGCGGACGTGGTTAGTGGACTGAGAAAGGTGGTGGGTGAGGGGAGTGGACCGGGAGATGGTGGATGTGCGTGTTGGACAGAGAGGGATGGTTGGTGAGGGTAGTGGACAGAGAGAGGGTGTGGGTGGTGGTAGTGGACAGAGAGAGGTTCTGGGTGGGGGTAGTAGGCAGAGAGAGGTGATGAGTGAGGGTAGTGGACAGAGAGAGATGGTGGCTGTCGGTGTTGGACAGAGAGGTGGTGGGTGTGGGTAGTGGAGAGAGGGAGATGGTGGGTGTTGGACAGAGAGAGATGTAGTGTGTGGTAGTGGACCGAGAGAGGTGGTGGGTGTGGGTAGTGGACAGAGAGAGATGGTGGGTGAGGGTGTTGGACAGAGAGAGTTGGTGAGGTTGGAGAGTGGACAGAGAGAGAGAGATGGTGGGTGTGAGTAGTGGACAGAGAGAGAGGTAGTGGGTGTGGGTAGTGGATGGAGAGATGTGATGGGTGAGGGTAGTGGATGGAGAGATGGTGGATGTGCATGTTGGATAGAGAGAGATGGTGGGTGTGGGTGTTGGACAGAGAGGTGGTGGGAGTGGGTATTGGACAGAGAGAGAGGTGGAGTGTGTGGTAGTGGACCGAGAGAGGTGGTGGATGTGGGTAGTGGATAGAGAGGTGGTGGGTGTGGGTAGTGGATAGAGAGGTGGTGAGTGTGGGTAGTGGACTGGAGACAGGTGGTGTGTGTGGGTAGTGGACAGTAAGAGGTGGTGGGTATGGGTCGTGGACAGAGAGAGGTGGTGGGCGTGGGTAGTGGATAGAGAGGTGGTGGGTGTGGGTGTTGGACAGAGAGAGGTGGTGGATGTGGGTAGTAGACAGAGAGAGAGGTGGTAAGTGAGGGGAGTCGACAGGGAGAGATTGTGGGTGTGGGTAGTGTACAGAGTGAAGTGGTGGGTTTGGGTAGTGGACAGAGAGAGATGGTGGGTGTGGGTGTTGGACAGAGAGAGGTGGAATGTGTGGTGGTGGACGGAGGGAGATGGTGGGTGTGGGTAGTGGACTGGATACAGGTGGTGTGTGTGTGGGTAGTGGACAGTGAGAGGTGGGGGATGTGGGTAGTGCACAGGGAGAGGTTGTGGGGTGGGTAGTGGACAAAGAGAGCTGGTGGGTGTGGCTGGTGGACTGAGAGAGGTGTTGGGTGTGGATCGTGGTAAGAGAAAGGTGGTGGGTGTGGGTAGTGGACAGAGAGAGGGAGCGGGTGAGGGTAGTCGACAGAGAGAGGTGGTGGGTGTGGGGAGTGAACAGTAAGATGTGGGTGTGAGTAGTGAGCAGAGAGAGATGGTGGGTGTTGATCATGGACTGAGTGAGGTGGTGGGTGTGGGTAGAGGATAGAGAGAGGTGGTGGCTGAGGGTGTTGGACAGAGAGAGGTGGTGGGTGAGGGTAGTGGATAGAGAGAGATGGTGGGTGTGGCTAATGGACAGCGAGAAGTGGTGGGTGTGGGTAGTGGACAGTGAGAGGTGGTGGGTGTGGGTAGTGGATAGAGAGAGATGGTGGGTGTGGCTAATGGACAGCGAGAAGTGGTGGGTGTGGGTAGTGGACAGTGAGAGGTGGTGGGTGTGGGTAGTGGACAGTGAGAGGTGGTGGGTGTGGGTAGTGGACAGTGAGAGGTGGTGGGTGAAGGTAGTGGACAGAAAGAGGTGGTGGTTGATATGGGTACTGGACTGAGAGAGGTGGTGGGTGTGGGTAGTGGATTGAGAGAGGTAGCAGGTGTGGGTAGTGAACAGAGAGATGTGGTGGGTGTGGGTAGTGTGCAGAGAGAGTTGGTGGGTGACGGTAGTGGACAGAGAGGTGGAGAGTGTGGATAGTGGACTGAGGGAGATGGTGGGTGTGGGTAGTGTGCAGAGAGAGGTGGAGTGTGTGGTAGTGGACCGAGAGAGGTGGTGAGTGTGGGTAGTGGACTGGAGACAGGTGGTGTGTGTGGGTAATGGATAGTAAGAGGTGGTGGGTGAGGGTAGTGGACACAGAGGTGGTAGGTGTGGGTCGTGGATAGAGAGGTGGTGGGTGAAGGTAGTGGACAGAGAGAGATGGTGGATGTGGGTGTTGGACAGAGAGAGGTGGTGGGTGTGGGTAGTAGACAGAGAGAGGTGGTAAGTGAGGGGAGTCGACAGGGAGAGATTGTGGGCGTGGGTAGTGTACAGAGTGAAGTGGTGGGTTTGGGTAATGGACAGAGATGTGGAGGGTGTGGGTAGTGGACAGCGAGGGGGTGGGTGTGAGTAGTGGCGAGAGAGAGATGGTGGGTGTGGGTGTTGGACAGATAGAGGTGGAGTGTGTGATAGTGGACGGAGAGAGGTGGTGGGTGTGGGTAGTGGACTGGAGACAGGTGGTGTGTGTGTGGGTAGTCGACAGTGAGAGTTGATGAGTGTGGTTAGTGGACAGAGAGAGGTGATGGGTGAGGGTAGTGGACAGGGAGATATGGTGAATGTGGGTGTTGGACAGAAAGAAGTGATGGGTGTGGGTAGTGGACAGAGAGAGGTGGTGGGTGTGGGTTGTGGACAGAGAGATGTGGTGGGTGTGGGTAGTGTATAGAGAGAGGTGGTGGGTGTGGGTCGTGGACTCAGTGAGGTAGTGGATGTGGGTAGTGGATAGAGAGTGGTGGTGAGCGTGGGTGGTGGGCTGAGAGAGGTGGGGGGTGTGGGTAGTGGACAGAGAGAGATGGTGGGTGTGGGTAGTGGACAGTAAGATGTGGTGGGTGTGGGTAGTGGACTGAGACTGGTGGTGGGTCTGGGTGTTGGACAGAGAGACGGTGGATGTGGGTGTTGGACAGAGAGGTGGTGGGTGTGGGTAGTGGACCGAGAGAGGTGGTGGGTGTGGGTAGTGGAGAGAGCGAGATGGTGGGTGTGCGTGTTGGACAGAGAGGTGGTGGGTGTGGGTAGTGGAGAGAGCGAGATGGTGGGTGTGCGTGTTGGACAGACAGATGTGGAGTGTGTGGTAGTGGACCGAGAGACAGGGTGGGTGTGGGTAGTGCACAGGGAGAGGTTGACGGCGCGGGTAGTGGACAGAGTGAGGTAGTGGGTGTGGGTAGTGAACAGAGAGAGATGGTGGGTGTGGGTAGTGGACAGGGAGATATGGTGGATATGGGTGTTGGACAGAAAGAGGTGGTGGTATGGGTTGTGGACAGAGAGATTGGTGGGTGTGGGTAGTGGACTGAGTGAGGTAGTAGATGTGGGTAGAGGGCTGAGAGAGGTGGGGGGTGTGGGTAGTGGACAGAGAGAGGTGGTGGGTGTGGGTTGTGGACAGAGAGAGGTGGTAAGTGAGGGGAGTCGACAGGGAGAGATTGTGGGTGTGGGTAGTGTACAGAGTGAAGTGGTGGGTTTGGGTAATGGACAGAGATGTGGAGGGTGTGGGTAGTGGACAGCGAGGGGGTGGGTGTGGGTAGTGGCGAGAGAGAGATGGTGGGTGTGGGTGTTGGACAGATAGAGGTGAAGTGTGTGATAGTGGACGGAGAGAGGTGGTGGGTGTGGGTAGTGGACTGAGTGAGGTAGTAGATGTGGGTAGAGGGCTGAGAGAGGTGGGGGGTGTGGGTAGTGGACAGAGAGAGGTGGTGGGTGAGGGTAGTGGACAGAGAGAGAGATGGTGGGTGTGGGTAGTGGACAGTAAGATGTGGTGGGTGTGGATAGTGGACTGAGACTGGTGGTGGGTCTGGGTGTTGGACAGAGAGAGATGGTGAGTGTGGGTGTTGGACAGAGAGGTGGTGGGTGTGGGTAGTGGAGAGAGCGAGATGGTGGGTGTGGGTGTTGGACAGACAGATGTGGAGTGTGTGGTAGTGGACCAAGAGACAGGGTGGGTGTGGGTAGTGCACAGGGAGAGGTTGACGGCGTGGGTAGTGGACAGAGTGAGGTAGTGGGTGTGGGTAGTGAACAGAGAGAGATGGTGGGTGTGGGTTGTGGTTAGAGAGAGGGTGTGGGTATGGGTCATGGACTGAGAGAGGTGGTGGGTGAGGGTAGTGGACACCGAGGTGGTAGGTGTGGGTAGTTAGTGGACAGAGAGAGATGGTGGGTCAAGGTAGTGGACAGAGCAAGGTGGCGTGTGTGTGTGGATTGTGGATAGAGAGAGGTGGTGGGTGAGGGTAGTGGACACAGAGGTGGTAGGTATGGGTAGTTAGTGGACAGAGAGAGATGGTGGGTGTGGGTTGTGGACAGAGCAAGGTGGTGTGTGTGTGTGGATTGTGGATAGAGAGAGGTGGTGGGTGAGGGTAGTGGACAGAGAGAGGTGGTGGGTGAGGGTAGTGGACAGAGAGCGGTGGTGGGTGAGGGTAGTTGACAGAGAGAGGTGGTGGGCGTGCAGAGGTGGACAGAGCGAGGTGGTGGATGTGGGTAGTGGACAGAGAGAGGTGATGGGCGTGGGTAGGTGGACAGAGCGAGGTAGTGAGTGTGGGTAGTGGATAGAGAGAAGTGGTGGGTGTGAGTAGTGGACAGAGAGAGATGGTGGGTGAGGATAATGGACAGAGAGAGTTGGTGGGTGTCGGTGTTGGATAGCGAGAGGTGGTGGGTGTGGGTATTGGACTGAGATAGATTGTGGGTGTAGGTGTTGGTCAGAGAGAGGTGGTGGGTGTGGGTAGTGCACAGGGAGAGGTTGTGGGTGTGGATCGTGGACAGAGAGAGGTGGTGGGTATGGGTCGTGGACAGAGAGAGGTGATGGGTGTGGGTAGTGGACTGAGAGTTGGTGGGTGTGGGTTGTGGACAGAGAGGTGGTGGGTGTAGGTAATTGACAGAGAGAGAGGTGGTGGGTGTGAATAGTGGACAGAGAAAGGTGGTGGGTGTGGGTAGTGGACAGACAGAAGTGGTGGGTGTGGGTAGTGGACAGAGACAGGTGGTTGGTGTAGGTAGTGGACAGAGACAGGTGGTGGGTGTGAGTAGTGGACAGAGAGAGGTGGTGGGTGTGGGTAGTGGACAGAGAGGTGGTGGGTGTGCATTGTGGAAAGATGGAGAAGGGGAGAGGTTCTGGGTGTGGGTAGTGGACAGAGAGAGGTGGTGGGTGTGAGTAGTGAACAGAGAGATGGTGATGGGTGTCGGCAGTGGACAGACAGAGGTGGTGGGTGTAGGCAATTGACAGAGAGAGGTGGTGGGTGAGGGTAATGGACAGAGAGAGATGGTGGATGTGGATATTGGACAGGGAGAGGTGATGGGTGAGGGTAATGGGCAGCGAGAGGTGGTGTGTGAGGTTAGTGGACAGAGAGAGGTGGTGGGTGTGGGTTGTGGACAGAGAGAGAAAGGGAGAGGCTGTGGGAATGGGTAGGTACAGAGAGAGGTGTTGGGAGTGGGTGGTGGACAAAGAGAGGTGGTGGGTGTGGGTAGTGGACAGAGTGAGGTGGCGGGTGAGGGTAGTGGACAGAAAGAGTTGGTGGGTGAGGGTAATGCACAGAGAGAGGTGGTGGGTGAGGGTAATGCACAGAGAGAGTTGGTGGGTGTGGGTGTTGGACAGAGAGAGGTGGTGTGTGTGGGTAGTGCACAGGGAGAGTTTGTGGGTGTGGGTAGTGGACAGAGAAAGGTGGTGGGTGTGGGTCATGGACTGATTGAGGTGGTGGTTGTGGGTAATGGGCAGAGAGAGAGGTGGTGGGTGTGGGTTGTGGACAGAGAGAGGTGGTGGGTGTGGGTCATGGGCAGAGAGAGAGGTGGTGGGTGTGGGTAGTGGACAGAGAGAGGTGGTGGGTGTGGGTCATGGACTGATTGAGGTGGTGGTTTTGGGTAGTGGACAGAGAGAGGTGGTGGGTGTGGATAGTGGACTGAGAGAGGTGGTGGGTGTGGGTAGTGAACAGAGAGAGTTGGTGGGTGTAGGCAATTGACAGAGAGAGGTGGTGGGTGAGGGTAATGGGCAGAGAGAGATGGTGGATGTGGATGTTGGACAGAGAGAGGTGATGGGTGAGGGTAATGGGCAGAGAGAGATGGTGGATGTGGATGTTGGACAGAGAGAGGTGGTGGGTGTGGGTCGTGGACAGAGAGAGAAAGGGAGAGATTATGGGCATGGGTAGGGGACTGAGAGAGCAAAAATTTGCAGTGTGATGTAACTAAAATTATACATTGCAAAATTGATTGTCTGTTGAGCCTTTCATCTGTTCGAATACAGTGATAGTTTCACTTCTTTCATGTGTAAATCACAAAACCCTTTTTTTAAAAAGTTGCATTCTCGGGTTAGCTGTTAACAATGGTGATAGCTCGCCAATATGTTGAAGGTGTTAGCCCCCTGTGTTCTCTGTCTATGACCTGATGTTTAGATTGATTCTCATCTAATAAGTGAGATAACAGAGTTTTACATAAATTCATGTAGTTTTTGAGCTCGGAGTTCTACATGAATGTATGCAGTTTTTGAGCAAAGTGCAATGTAACTCTGCAAGTACAAATTCACCCCACAAAATATATGTGTGCATGTGGGTCTTTGTCTGTCTGTGTGTGTGCAACATTTCCCATCAACCACCACCCTCTGTCTGCTTTCAGCTAGCCAATTTCTGATCCAAACCACTAAATCCCCCTCAATCCCATGCCTCTGTATTTTGTGCAATAGCCCACCGTGGGAACCTTATCAAATACTTTACTGAAATCCATATACACCACCTCAACTGCTTTACCCTCATCCACCTGCTTGGTCACCTTCTCAAAGAACTCAATAAGGTTTCTGAGGCATGACCTACCCTTCACAAAACCGTGCTGACTATCCCTAATCAAATTATTTCTTCCCAGATTATTATAAATTCCATTTCTTTTCATCCTTTCCAACACTTTACCCACCAACCAAAGTGAGGCTCACTGGTCGATAATTCCCAGGGTTATCTCTACTCCCCTTCTTGAACAAGGGAACCACATTTGCTATCCTCCAGTCTTCTGGCACTATTCCTGTAAACATTGACGACATAAAGATCAAAGCCTCTGCAATCTCCTCTCCAGCTTCCCAGAGAATCCTCAGATAAATCCCATCCGGTCCAGAATTGCAAACACCCCCTCCTTATGAACCTCAATCCTGCCTAGTCTGATACCCGATATCTCAGTAATCTCCTCAACAACATTGTCATTTTCCACTGTAAATACTGATGAAAAATATTCATTTAGTGCTTTTCCTATCTCCTCTGACTCCAAGCACAACTTCTCACTACTGTCCTTAACTGGCGTTAATCTTACTCTAATCATTCTTTTATTCCTGATATACCTATAGAAAGTTTCTGGGTTTTCCTTGTTCCTATCTGCCAATGGCTTCTCATGTTCCCACCTGGCTCTTAGCTCTCCCTTTAGGTTTTTCCTGGCTAACCTGTAACTCTCAAGTCCCCTAGCTTAGCCTTCACGTCTTATCCTAACATACGCCTTCTTCTTCCTCTTGACAAGAGATTCAACCTCTTTAGTAAACCACGGCTCTCTTGCTCAACCACTTCCTCCCTACCTGACAGGTACACACCTGTCAAGGACACACAGTAGCTGTTCCTTGAATATGCTCCACATTTCAATTGTGTCCATCCCCTGCCCTTTCCTTCCTAAATCTTGCCTAATCGAATCATAATTGCCTCTCCCCCAGCTATAAATTTTGCCCTGTACTATATATTTGTCCCTTTCCATTGCTAAAGTAAACATAACCAAATTGTGGTCACTATCACCAAAGTGCTCACCTACCTCTCTAACATCTGGCTGGATTCATTACCCAGAACCAAATCCAATGTGGCCTCCCCTCTTGTTGGCCTATCTATATACTGTGTCAGAGAACCCTCCTGCACACATTGGACAAAGACAGACACATCTAAAGTTCTCGAGCTATAATGCTTCCAGTGAATATTTGGAAAGTTAAAGCCCCCATTACAACTACCCTGTTACTCTCGCTCCTATCCAGAATCATCTTTGCTATCCTTTCCTTGACATCTCTGGAACATTACAGAGGCCTATCGAAAACTCCCAACAAGGTGATCTCTCCTTTCCTGTTTCTAACCCAACCCATACTATCTCAGTAAACAAGTCCTCAAACGTCCTTTCTGCCACTGTAATACTGTCATGGCCTAACAATACCACACTTGCCCCTCTTTCACCATCTTCTCTGATCTAAATCCAGCAACATGCAACAACCATTCCTGTCCCTGCTCTATCCATGTCTCTGAAATGGCCACAACATCGAAGTCCCAGTTACCAACCCATGCTGCATGTTCACCCACCTAATTCTGGATGCTCCTGGTGTTGAAGTAGACAAACTTCAAACCACCTTCCTGCCTGCTGGAACACTCCTGCGACCTTGATACCTTATTCATGACCTCACTACTCTCCACCGGACTCCACTGCACTGGAACTATAATTTAGGTTCCCATCTCCCTATTGAATTAAACCTTCCTGAAGAGCATGAGCAAATTTCCCCCCAGGATATTGGTACCCCTCTGGTTCAGGTGTGGACCATCCTGTTTGTCGAGGACCCACCTACCCCAGAATGAGCCTCAATTATCCAGGAACCCAAACCCTCTTTCATGCACCATCCCTGTAGCCACGTGTTCAACTCCTCTCTCTCTCTCTCTCTCTCTATTCTTCGCCCCACTAGCACATAGCATGGGTAACAAACCCGAGATAACAGCTCTGTTTGTTCTCACTCTAGGCTTCCACTGGAGCTCCCTGAATTTCTGCCTGACATTTCCATCTCCTTTCCCTATTTGCCTGTCCATATTAAATAGGACACATTCCTGGACGGTCAATTCCTATCCTTGGTCACACCGCAGCCATGTTTCTTTCATTGCAACGATATCATAACCACTCATGTCTGTTTGCACTGATGATTCATCTGTCTGTCTGTGACTGCTCCATGTGTTCCAACACACAGACAGCAAGAGAAACCAAATCAGCCTCCACGTCACTGGATTCATAGCACAGTGACATTAAAACCTCAAACTCCCTCACATTTTCATTACCAGACTGTACAAATAATAGATATTGGACACCAAGTTTATAACAAACAAAAATTGCAGTATTAAGAATGTAAAATTAGCAGAACCCATGAACTACAAAATAATCGAAATTAATATCTACAATATGAGTCCAATCGCCCATCCCTCGTTCCCCTTAAGATGATGGAGGTGAGCTCTCCCTTTATGAACCACTGCAGTGCATGTGCTGTAGGGGACCCACAGGCAGGAAGTAGGTTTTTTTTCATTTATTCACAGGATATGGGCATCACTGGCCAGGCCAGCAGATATTGCCCATCCCTAATTACCCAGAGGGCAGTCAGGTGTCAACCATATTGCTATGGGTCTGGGGTCACATGTAGGCCAGACCAAGTAAGCAGGAGATGGGAAGAACATAGCAGGCCAGGTAGCATCAGGGTGTGGAGAAGTTAACGTTTCTGGTGTCACCTTTCTTCAGCGCTGGTTTCTACCAGGCTGGCTGTGCTCTTTCAGCCTCCTGCTTGTCTACTTTGGAATCCAGCATCTGCAGTTTTGTTGTCTCAGACCAGGTAAGAATGACAGCTTTCCTTTTCTGAAGGATGTTAGTGAACTAGATGGAGTTTTCCAACAAATGACAATGGATTAATGGTCATCATTAAATTCTGAATGACAGATTATTTTTTAGTTGGATTTAAATTCTGAATGCCAGATTACTTTTTAATTGAATTTAAATTCCAACATCTGCTGTGGAGGGATTCAAACCCAGGTCCCCAGAACATGACCTTGATGTTGCTTTAACAGTCCAGTGACAATCTCATGAAGCCATCACCTCCCTGATGGGCTATGATGGCTAGAGTAGAGTGGTGCTGGAAAAACACAGCAGGTCAGGCCGCATCCAGGGAGCAGGAAAATCGACGTTTCGGGCTGGAGCCCTTCATCAGGAATGAGGCTGGGAACCTCAGGGGCTGGAGAGATAAATGCAGGAGGGGGGTTGGAATGGTGACAGCATAGCTAAGAGTGCAATAGGTGGGGGCAAAGGTGATAGGTCAGAGAGGAGGATGGAGCGGATAGGTGGGAAGGGAGATTGGCAGGTAGCACAGGTCATGAGGGCAATGCTGAGCTGGAAGGTTGGAACCGGGGTAAGATGGGGAGGAGGGGAAATGAGGAAACTGCTGAAGTCCACATTGATGCCCTGGGGTTGAAGTGTTCCGAGGCGGAAGATGAGACGTTCTTCCTCCAGGTGTCTGGTGGTGAGGGAGCAGCGGTGAAGGAGGCCCAGGACCTGCATGTCCTCGACAGAGTGGGAGGGGGAGTTGAAATGTTGGGCTACGGGGCGATGGGGTTGGTTGGTGTGGTTGTCCCGGAGATGTTCCCTAAAGCGCTTTGCAAGAAGGTGTCCGGTCTCCCCAATGTAGAGGAGACTGTATCGGGAGCAACGGATACAATAAATGACATGTGTGGAAGTGGAGGTGAAACTTTGATGGGTGTGGAACTATGATGGCTGGATCCTCCCCCTCCCATTGCAAGTTCCTCTCCAGCCCTTTGCAGATATCTCAAAGGCTGGCACTGGGCCGCAACGACAATACAGAAGATTCCGAACCCTTTAGGTTTATAAGTATCTCCTCATCCCTGTTCAAAAGGATCGTTCTCTTATCCTGAGAATAAGGCCTTCATGTTCTGGATTCTTTTTTAACAAGTTCCAATATCCTCTGGCTGTCTAATTCCTTTCTGAATCTTGTATATTTTCATCCCCTCAGCTGGCAGTGTCCAGGTAACCAGCACTGAGCTTTCCACACCCGGCAGAATGTAAGAAGTAAATAATTCTTTGTGTCTCTCCTACAGGGATGTCAAATGTGGAAAACTCCAGTGTAAGGGTGGACAAGATATTCCACCTCTGCTGGATGAAACTATTGTGAAAACAGTAGAAGTTACTGTGATGGGTAAAACTCATCATTGCAAAGCAGCAAATGTTATCATGCCAGATTTCCGAATTTCGGAGCGTGTTCGAGTCGGAGTCAAGTGTGCCAGAGGCAAGGTAAACATAGATTAGGTTCCCTACAGTATGGAAACAGGCCCTTCAGCCCAACAAGTCCACACTGACCCTCCGAAGAGTAGCTCACCCAGAGCCATTCCCCTCCCCTCCACTTAACCCTGACATCCAAAAGATGTGTAGAGTGGGTGAATTGGCCATGCTAAATTGTCCATAGTGTTGGGTGCAATAGTCGGAGTGAAATGGGTCACTCTTCGGAGGGTCGGTGTGGACTTGTTGGGTCGAAGGGCCTGTTTCCCACACTATAGGGAATCTAATCGAATACACCGAACACTATGAGCAATTTAGCATGACCAATTCGCTTGACCAATCTGTACATCATCTACAAACTTACTTAGCATTCCCTTCACATTCTCATTTCCCTTACATATGAATATCACAAACAATCAGGAATCCCACAGCAATCCCCGTGGTAGAGTGCTGCACACTGGGCTCGAGTCACATAAACAGCATTCTCCCACCATCCTCTGGCTCCTGACACAAGAACAATTTGGGGTCCATCTTGCTAAGTGACTCTGGGTCCCACGTACTTTTACCTTCTTTATTAGTTTCCCATGTGGGACTTGTCAAAGGCCTTGCTGACATCCAAATAAACTACGTCAACTGCCTTACCTTCACCTCCACACTGGGTCACTTTCTTGAAAGATTCCAACAGATTTGTTAGACATGAGTTCTCTCTGACAAAGCCATGCTGACTAACCCTTCTCAAACCTGAACTCTCGAAATGGAGATTAATTCCCTCCTTCAGAATTTTCTCCAATAATTTCCCTATCACTCACTGGTCAAGAGTTCCCTGGTCCATCTCTCTCACCCTGATTGTGAAGTAAAACCACATCAGCTGTCTTCCAGTCCTCTGGCACCTCCCTGTAGCCAGAGATGAGCGATACATTTGAGTCTGGGACCCCTGTAATATCTTCCCTCACCTTCCACAACAACTTGGCAAATAATTCACCCGGATCTGGGAATTGGTCCACCTTTAAACTCTCTAAAAGTTCCAATAA